>NW_004444040.1:8606091-8612479 GCF_000243295.1 Trichechus manatus latirostris
ATATATATGTAATAGGTAATGATTAATAGAATGCCTGCAAATAAATAGGGCACCATAAAAATATAAATTTATTTTGCTCTCACATTCAAGGAGTCTGATGAGTGTCAATCCATGGCTGAAATGATATTCTGTGGTGTCAGAGACCCAAGTTACTGCTATCTTGATGCTCTTCTAGTCATGGTTTTTATTCCCAATGTTATCTCATTGTCTACAATGGCTGCTGGGGCTCCAGCCACTCCATTCTTTCATTACAGCCTAAAGGAAAGAGGAAAGTTTGAAGAAAAGATGCAGTGCACTTCTCAGAAGTGGCACACTCTGCCTCCACTTAATTCCATTGCCAAGAACTTGATCACATGACCAGATCTAGCTGCAAGGAAGGCCAGAAAAAGGAATCCAAGTGGCCATGTCTCCAACTAAAATGGAAGCTTTATTACTAAAGAAGAAGTAGGAAAAGAGATGTTTGGAAAAATTTCACTTTCTTCTCCCTAAATTAAAAAATGTGAAATGTGAATTTTTAAAAATCTAAAATGTAAGTAACTTCTAACAGAAGATTTTAGCTTAAACTAGCCACTACTTGGACTTAAAAAGAAATTAGTTTTTCCCTTAGACCCCCTCCTAAATTCATAATTAGGTCAGAATCTTATCAACTTAAGAAAATAAACATGTTAAATCAAAATATATCCTGCAAATACCAGGGGATGTAGCTCAGTGGTAGAGCACATGCTTCTCATGTGCATGGTCCCTGCTTCATTCCCTGGCACCTCCACTTCTCCTTTGGGGCCCTGGTGGTGCAGTGGTTAAGCATTTGGTTGCTAACCAAAAGGTCTGCCGTTTGAATCCACGAGCAGCTCCTTGGAAAACCTATGGAGCAGTTCTACTCTTTCAGAGCCCTGGTGGCTTTGTAGTTAAGAGCTTGGCTGCTAACCAAAAGGTCGGCAGTTCAAATCTACCAGCCGTTCCCTAGAAACTCTAGGGGGCAGTTCTATTCTGTCCTATTAGGGTTGCTATGAGTCGGAATCGACTTGGTGGCAACAGATTTATGGGTATTCTAGTGAAGTGTGAATGTGAATTAGAATTTCACATAATGCTTTCTCTTTAATACAAATAATGTTATAGAGATGACCATACAGATTTAACCCATGTGAAGAAGAGTATTATAATGACACGTGCAAAGACCTGGAGGTAGAAAACCAAAAAGTAAGAAAACGCTCAGCATTTCTCAAGCTGGAAGAACTGAAGAAAAAATTCAAGCCTTGATTTGCAATACTAAAGGATTCTATGGGCAAATATTGAAAGACACATGAAGCACGAAAAAAAGATGAAAGAAATACACAGAGTCACTGTACCAAAAAGAATTAGTTGATGTTCATTCCATTCAGAAGGTAGCATATGATCAAGAACCAATGGTACCAAAGGAAGAGATTCAAGCTGCTCTGAAGGCATTGGTGAAAAACAAGGATCCAGGAACTGATGGAATACCAATTGAGATGCTTCAACAAATGGATGCAACACTGAAGTGCTCACTCGTCTATGCCAAGAAATTTGGAAGACATCTACCTGGCCCACAAAATGGAAGAGATCCATGTTTGTGCCCATTCCAAGGAAAGGTGATCCAACAGAATGCAGAAATTATCATTAATATCATACACAGGTAAAATTTTGCTGAAGATAATAAAAAAATGGTTGTAGCAGTACAACAACAGGGAACTGCCAGAAATTCAGGCCAGATTCAGAGGAGGACTTGGAATGAGGGATATCATTGCTGATGTCACACGGATCTTGGCTGAAAGCAGAGAATACCAGAAAGATATTTATCTGTGTTTTATTGACTACACAAAGGCATGCAACTGTGTGGATCATAACAAATTATGGATAACGTTTCGAAGAATGGGAATTCCGGAATACTTAATTGTGCTCATGAGGAACATGTACATAGACCAAGAAACAGTCATTTAAACAGAACAAGGGGATGCTGAGTGTTTTAAAATCAGAAAAGGTGTGTCGCAGGGTTGTATCTTTTCACCATACTTATTCAATATGTACGTCGAGTAAATAAACTGAGAAGCCAGACTGTATAACAAAGAACACAGCATCAGGATTAAAGGAAGACTTATTAACAACCTGCAATATGCAGATGATAACAACCGTGCTTGCTTAAAGCAAAGAGGACTTGAAGTGGACTTGAAGCACTTACTGATGAAGATCAAAGACTATAGGCTTCAGTATGGATTACACCTCACTGTAAACAAGAAAACAAAAATACTCACAAATGGACTAATAAGCAACATCATCATGATAAATGGAGAAAAGACTGAAGTTCTCAAGGATTTCATTTTACTTGCATCCATAATTACACCCATGGAAGCAGCTATCAAGAAATCAAATGATGCATTGCATTGGGCTAATCTACTGCAAAAGACCTCTCTCAAATGTTGAAAAGCAAACATGTCGCTTTGAGGACTAAAGTGTGCCTGACCCAAGCCATGGTATTTTCAATTGTCTCTTATGCATGCAAAATCTGGACAATGAATAAGGAAGACCGAAGAAGAATTGATGCCTTTGAATTACAGTGTTGGCGAAGAATATTGAATATACCATGGTCTTCCAGAAGAATGAACAAATCTGTCTTGGAAGAAGTACAAGCCAGCATGCTCCTTAGAAGCAAGAATAAGACTTCGTCGCAGGTACTTTGGACATGTTATCAGGAGGGACCAGTCCCTGGAGAAGAACGTCATGCTTCATACAATAGAGGGTCAGCAAAAAAGAGGAAGACTCCCAACAAGATGGATAGACACAGTGACTGCAACAATGGGCTCAAACAGCAACGATTGTGGGGATGGAGCAGGACTGGGCAATGTTTCATTTTGTTGTACACACTCCTACTATGAGTCAGAACCGATTTGAAGGCACCTAACAACAACATATTTATGCTATCTTAATCATTCCCAGTCCTCAATAATCTGCTTTGATTTAACCTTTTTACAGCATTGCTGGAGAAAATCAGAGAAGAAGCTGATTTGATTCACTACAAATTTCTATTCTGCAATCTTACTGAAGTCAGGGAAGAAAGACAAGTCTATCTTCCACGGAAGCTTAAGGAGCCCTGGTGGCACAACGGTTAAGCACTTGAGTGCTAACAGAAAGGTTGGCAGTTGGCATCCCCAGAACCTCTGAGGGAGAAAGGCCTGGCGATCTGCTCCCCTAAAGATTACAGCTGGAAAACCCTATGGGCAATTCTACTCTGTCACATGGTATCGCTAAGAGTTGAAATCAATTCAATGGCACCTAACAACAACATGGAGGCTTATACACAATTTCCTCTTATGTGCCCATTCTTGCTTCCCGAAAAGCTCTGTTCCTTTTCCCCACAAAAACATATCTATTTGTACAGTGATAAATGTAAGATTAGCAGACATGCACTCATTGGCTTATCTCTTCTTTCATCTATTCAGCCAATTGAGCAGCTACTAGATGCAATGTACTGTGCTAGAAACAAAACAATAATTACAAAGATTCCCATGCAAGGGAGCAAAAAATTCAGAGGAACTGAATGCAAGAGGGGCTGGATGGCTGGAAAGTTGAAAATAAAGGGCTTTGGAGTGAGACTGGAGATGGGGGTTGGGGCCCAGCTCCTGCAAAGTCTTGCAGGCTGTGTTAAGGAGTCTTGGCTCTACTTTCCATCTACAGAACATGGAAAGGCATTAAAGGTTTTTAAGCAGCATATGGGGTGTAAACACAGAATAAATCCTGAAATCTACTTCAGAAAAAAGAATCAGCCATTGAAAACCCAATGGAGCACAGTTTTAGTTGGATAAACACGGGGTCACCATGAGCCAGGATGGACTTGATAGCAACTGGTTGACTGATTTGTGGTAAGTAAAAAATAAGAGTTGGCTTTGCAAATCTCTCTTGTGGTGACTGAGTGCAGCATGGGTTGGAGTAGGATCAGAATGAATGCAGAAAACCAGTTACAAGGCTAGTACAAAAGTCCACATAGGACATGAGGTAGCCTGTCCTAGGACTGTGCAAACAGCGAAGGAGATAAATAGATTTTAGGGATATTTAGGAGGTAAATCTACAGGACTTATTTGGATATAAGATGTGAGCAAGAAGGAATTATCAAATTAAGTTTCTATTTGGGGTAGCTGGGTAGATGGTGGTTTAACTGGATGAGGACCCAGTTTATAGGCATGATATAGACCTTGTTGATGGATTCTAGATTTTTTTTTTCTGTACAGAGTTTCATTTTACTGTGTGTTAGACTCAAATTCACTAGAAGTAAACCCAAGGCAAGGCTTTAAATGCACGTAAGTTTTGGAGGGAGAAGTCTAAGTGTGGAAAGTAAGTGAGGAAGGGGGAAGTAAGAAAGAGAAGGAAGGGAATCCAATACCTGCTGAGAAACAGTTTATCATTATGGCAACTGAGGCTCAGTCCTGCAGGGGACCTCTGGGAGATAGGGTAGAACATGCTTCAGAGTTGTCCTACCTGAGGTATGAGGGATCTTGGATATTATATCCCAAATTGTGTCCACTATTGGTTGAAGGACCCTCCTGGGGGCATTAACTCATAGCATTTCCGGCCTCTTCTATGCTCTATTCAGTGATGCTCTGGAAGCGAGAAAAGGCATCATACTTTCTCAAGAATCCATCACAGTGAATTGGAAAGGTGAATACTGAGTGATATGGGCAGAGCATGATCAGTGTATTTTGTCTCCAAATTTCTTCCTTTACTATTTTTAATTTAACCATTTCTTTAAGTTTATTTACTGTCTTGATAATTTTGTCCTTTATAATTTCCTGCCCTATTTCTCAATTTTCTTTATTGACACATTTCAACTAAGTCATTGACCCATGAATTCTTTGATCTTCAGGTCAAAGTGGTACTTTCTATATCACTCCACACCTATATACTTATTTTTTATTATAATAAGACAATAATTTATTAAATATGAAACTAAGCACCATTTTATGCTAGCTGTAATGAAAATAAGAAGATAGAACCAAAGTGTGCAAAATACAGTTCACACTGAGAAATAATGAAATGGGCTATAAATAATATTGATTTAAAATTTTTCAAACTGTAGCTCTCAGTGGTTTGGTCTTAAACTGGAAAAAGAAAGCAAGTTGGGTGCTGTAGAGACCTGAATGCAAAATTACTCCTCATTTTTATTAGTGGCTTCGATGACGGAGTTGAGAACACATGTTATAGTATTAACTGATATTGCCAAGATGGCAGCAACTGCCAGCACTTTGGAAAGCAGAAATACAATAATATACCATTGGGCATAGACTAGATGTTCCATAAATACTTGGTGAATTGATGGATTAAAACCCAGTATAATCTTTGTACATATTCCTCACAGATCCTATGCCAAACCTTTCCTTTCTCAGGGCCCCATCCTCACCCACTCCCTCTTTGAAGATGACTTCCTGTCCAATCTTATTACAAAGTCATCTGATTTTGGCTCTCTCCATTTCTACTTTCCCCACCAAAGGAAGTTCTATATAAACCCACCACTCTTTCTTTCTAACCCACACTCTTCTACTACCATCCCTTTTTCTACCTCAACCAAGTGTCTTCCCCTCCCCATCTCATCCATTTTGAAGTTTTTCCACTCCATTCCCTCATCCTCTTGGCTAGAAATCTGTTCAAATGTCCCCTGTAAAAACCCATCTGTTCCCCTTGATACTACTTCTCTCAGCCTCTCAGTGCTTCTCTGGAGAGTAACAATCTACATCCACACCTCTACTTCCTTATCATCTTCACTTTTTTTGTTAATGCTTCTTGCCTAGAAGTAGCTGAATGTAAAAACTCTGTCATACAACCTGTTATATCCAGCTCACAACACAGCTCCAGTCACTTCATAGCTAATAACTGAAGAAGGTCTAGTCAGCATTTTTCAACTTCTCTTCCCTTGACCCCAATATTTCTTGAAAATCTACTTCATTGTCTTGTTCATTCCACTGGTTCATTAATTCCTTTCAGAGTCCTCCTTCTTTAGCTCTTTTTCCTTACACGTTTAGTTTCTCCCAAAGTTTTCTTCTGTAATTGGCCTTTTTCCTTATTTCTCTAAAGTTTCTCCCTTGAGGAGTTCTTCTGTTCCCACAGGCTCCACTATCTCTCCAGATTACCTAGGTTCAAAACCTCAGTCACCTGTGAACCCCCCCTTTTCCCTTGCTTATCTCTCACCCTTATCTCTTAGTTATGTCCTTGTGTAATTTATAGTTTGTGAAAATTAAACAATTTATTGTTTTTTTGTTTTGTTTTGTTTTGTTTTTATTGTACTTCAGGTGAAGGTTTACAGAACAAATAGTTTCTCATGAAACAGAAGTACACATGTTATTTTATGACATTGGTTAACAACCCCACAACATATCAACCCTCTAAC
>NW_004444040.1:8614186-8650617 GCF_000243295.1 Trichechus manatus latirostris
TGTATCTGTCATTGTACCAGTACCAGGCTGTTTTGACTACTATAGCTGTATAGTTGGTCAATTTATTGTTTTTCTAGCACTCCTTGAACCTTCCTACCTTCGTGCCTTTGCTCATGCAGCTTCTACTGCCTAAGGTGCTTTTTTTTTCTTTTTTGCCCTTTCTCCATATCCACATTCCCAATTCTATACATTCAGAAAAGCCCAACACAAGAACTCTTCCTTCATAAAATCTTGCCCGATATCCTTCAGTCAGAAGGCATTTATCTCTCCAAGAAACTCCCAGACTACTTTATCTGAACTTCCCCATAATATTCATCACTTCCTCCTAGGTACAAGTTATGTGTTTACGTGGCATCTCCCCACACTCCAGCCTGTTTTTGTCCCTCAAATAATCTCAGATCAATCATATATTTATGTTCATCAGGTGATGGTAGAAACACACAGCACACATAGAAAATCACTGCTGGAATCATTCCAGACCACCTCTTTTTTCTCCCATATTTTTGTACATTGTCCCTTGTTCTCCCACCTCTGCTTTCTAATCCCCATTTATTTCATCAGGGAGGATTCTGATACTGTACTCACCGCAGACCTTCCACTTTTGCAGTCCAGTTGGAAATGCTTCATAACTACCTTTAGATATGATTTATATTATTCATCAGCATAATGGACCATCTTAAATTTCTTTCAGTAATGATCTATAGTTTATAGAGTATAAGTCTTTCACTTCTTTGATTAAATTTACTCCTGAGCATTTTATTCTTTTAGATGCTTTTATAAATGGATTGTTTTCTTAATTTCCTTTTCAGAATGCTCATTTCAGTTATATAGAAACCCGACTGATTTTTATGTAATGACCTGGTATCCTGCCGCTTTGTTTAATTAATTAGCTCTAGTAGCTTTCTTGTGGGTTTTTATTGTATTTTACAAAAGTTTTTGGTCTATGACAAATTGAAAAGAATGGTACTTCATCATTTCTTTCTAATAAATTACTGGCCAGTGAGCTAAAAGGGTGCTTAAATTGTTGCTGAATAAACCAATGTATATGAGACAATATAAACGCACTCTCACCTATGCAAGGATGTAGAAAACATACGACATGATATCCTACCTGAAAAAAAAACATTCAAGAATGGATCAAAAGAAAAACTCAGGAATGGGAAATTAATGGTATAAAAAACCAAATGGTGAGCATTTAAATCATAGGATTGCAAATATGGTTGAAACACAGAATAAAGCTGTTTAAAATGGATCTTTTTCTTTGTAAGGGGCTATGATCACTAGCCTCCAAAATGGCCCCCAATGATCCCCACTTCTGATATTTACTCCCTTATGTAGTTTCCTCCCCCACTGAATAGGGCAGACTTATGTAACCAATAGGGTATTGTAAAAATTATAGCTTAACTATAAAAGCAAGATAATAAAATACATTGCAGCTTCCATCTTGCTCTCTTGGATCACTTGCTTTGGTGAGCACCAGCTGCTATGTAGTGAGGGCATTCAAGCAGACGTATGAATAGGTCCACATGGCAAGGAATTAAGACCTTCTGCCAACAGCCAACATCAGCCAACCAGTAAAATACATTGCAGCTTCCATGTTGCTCTCTTGGATCACTTGCTTTGGTGAATGCCAGCTGCCATGTAGTGAGGATATTCAAGCAGACATATGAATAGGTCCACATGGCAAGGAATTAAGACCTTCTGCCAACAGCCAACATCAGCCTGCCAGTCATGTGAATGAGCCATCTTGGAAGCAGGTCCTGTAGCCCCAGTCAAGCCTTCAGATGCCTGCAGCACCGACCAACATCTTGTCCACAACGTCATGAAAGACCTCTCTGTCATAACTGTCCATCTAAGCAGCTCCCAGATTCCTGACCCGCAGAAACTGTGAAGTAGTTTAAAACTTTATTGTTTTAAATTTGGGGGGTAATTTGTTAAACAGCAAAGATATGTTTTACGGGGTAATTTTTTACACAGCAATTGATGAGTAATACAATGGAAACATTTTTATTATTTTATTTTTATTATAAAATAATATATATGTGTGTAAAAATAATACAACAAAAACAGTAAAATATAAAACATACAAGTCCTCTATAATCGTATCTCATAAAAATGATCAATGCTAAACTTTCATCATATTTACTCTCAGTGTTCTATGCATATATATGTCTACATAAATATGTTTTATTTAAAAACATGGATTCATATATTTGTTCTGCAATTTTCTCTTTCATCATAAAAATGGGTATACAATATCTTCCTATGTCAATGCATAGAAACTGAGCCCAGTTAAACATTTTATTGGCACATGGTATAAGATAGCCTATTGTAGACTTTCTGTAAACCCTTTTTGTCATTTATGTTGCAGATGCTTTCATCATGTTATCATTTGTGTTTCAGCTATGCTGAAGGTGGCATAGCTATACAGAAATTCAGTCTACCTGTACTATTCTTTAGGGTTTTTGACCTGGAGGTTATTCTATATAATGTTTTTCCCTCACATCCCTCAATACAAAATATATATATATTCTTCTCTGTTTTCTTAGTTATTTTTAGTTTTATGTTGTATTTGAAATATTAATCCATCTGTAATTCTTTTTGTATATGATGTGTGTTAGGTAACTAAACTTTTTATTCTCCTAAGTATTATCCATTTATCCCAAATCATTTGTTTAACTATACTTCAAATTTTTTTTTTTACACCTGACTTGAGAATTCTGCAATATGTTAACTTCTCACACACATAAGTTAGTTTCTAGATCCTGTATTATTTTCCATTGATCTAGCTAGCAATCCCTGTACCATAAACATTTTTTAAATAATGATGTCTCACAGGGAAATACTATGTTTCAAAATTTTACTGACAATGCTCCATATTTATTCTTTACTATAACGTTTCTAAGTTTTCCCCTTCAGTAACATAACTATCTCTCCATTTACTCAGGTTTTCTTTCATGTATTTTTATAATGTTTATAATATTCTTCATATTATTCTTAGGCACTTTTTGTTAATTCTATAAAATGTTAGTTTCTCTTGATATTTTGAATGTGGTTTTATATGTTTTACGTGTTTTTAGTGATGTAAAGTTATTTATTTTGTAAAATTGTCTTGTATCCAGTATTCTCACTCATCTCCCCTGTTAATTTTTCAGTTGATTCATCTTGGAATTTTAATCAGTAGACCATGTTATTGGCCTTGTTGGTAAATCATTTCTTTTTTTGGGGGGGGGGGGCAGTTATTGGTCTATTTAGGATTTTTGCTTCTTCTTGAATCAAGTTTGATAATTTCCACTTTTTAAGAAAAATATATTTTCAACTCTATAGGCATAAATTTTTCTTATATCTGTGATCACATCCCTTTTAATTCAAAAGATTATGTTATTTCTTCAGGGGGATATTTTTAGTTTAAGGTTTAAAGATTATCTCAGAGCAATAGATTCAGAGGTTAATCCAGCCTCCCCTGAAGTCTTAAAACCAAACAATAATTTAGCTTAACTAGTAAAATAATGTCTGCCTTGAATATTATGCTCTTTTAACTATCTATATGGAATCAAATTGACAACAGAAACTTGAAAGATTAGATAGGAACCTGAGGGGGCAGTAAGTTTATATTAATGGGGGAGGAAAAACTCAGAAAAGAAGGGTGAGAATGGTTGCACAACTCGCAGAATGTAATCAATGTAATGTAATCAATCAAAAGTAATCAATGTAAAATGTAAGCAAATGTAATCAATCAAAAATAATCAGTCACTGAATTGTACATGCAGATTTTTGAATTGGTGTATGTTTTTCTGTATATTCCTAATAACAACCACAAAATAAATAGTTATAAAAATAAAAGATTATTTCTTTTTCTTTGCCTCATTAATCATTGCTGTTTTCAAAGGACTGGCCTGTAATTTTCTTAAATTTTATTTCTATTTAATTTTTATCTTTTTTTCTTTTAGCATCTTCAATTGAATTACTAATTCATTTCTTTTAAATTTTCATTGTTAAATAATTACAGTGTTTGTGGCTGAAAGTTTCATCCTTGATTATGGATCTGCCCATATTTGTTAAATTTTGATATGCAAACTATTTCTTGTAAAGACGATATTGGTATGAAACTATTTTAAAATATGTTATATGTTATATATATGGAGCCCTAGTGGCACAGTAGTTCAGCGATTGGCTGCTAACCGAAAGGTTGGCAGTTTGAATTCACCAGCCGCTCCTTGGAAGCCCTAGGGGCAGTTCCACTCTGTCCTATAGGGTCGGTATGAGTCGAAATCAACTCTACAGCAATAGGTTTTTATATATGCATACATACATGCATATATATATATATATATAAATTACAAGCATATTTTAATCAAACAAACTCTAATCATAGTTCTTAAGCTCCTCAGTTCCCCTTTGAGAAAGGAAATGTATACAAACTAAAGACAGCTGGTGAAGGAAAAAACTTCCTTTAATGAACATTTTAAGTAAGAAAATTCTCTGCCTAGCACAGGATACAGAAACCATCATTATGCTCTGATTTCCTGTTTCACTCTGAATATGTGAATATACCTAGAAAGTGTAAAAAAAAATTTTTTTTTTGGTTTCACTTTTTAACATCTGCTGTCAGCTTTGAAAGACATATGAGAGGAAAGATTATCTACTGTGACTATAGGGTAAAAATAACCATTTTCAGTTCAAGATGACAAAGGAAAATATCCCATTATGCTGCTTCCTGTAGATTAACATACGATAAAAATTTTCCAGTAGCTGTAGCCAATGAAGAGTTTCTCCCTTATGTATTTTGTGAAGCAGAATTGGAGAAAATGGGCTTACCTCTTCTAATACCACAGAGCTGAGGTGCTGTAATATTCATGAGTGACCATGTACTTAATGAAAATGGAACTAATGAAATACCAAACTTACCATGATTAAGTTTTGTGTAAACTGTTAAGTAGTTTTCATCTAAAAGTACTTAACCTCTTTGAGTTTTTTATCGGCTGCCCCCTACCTGTTATTGCTTCTATTCCCAAGTTTCTGTCATCCTATTTAATCTTATCTACATATAAAAGCTGATATTAATAGTTCAGCAAGGAGTGCCAAAGAGTCAAATCTTGCATATCTTTGCATTATGCTAAATATCTTTTCCATTTACAAACCACTTCTTATGAATGAGAATAAAATCAGAAAGCATTTGGAGAGTAGAAACTCTGCTAGAAAATTAATTTTCCTGTCCTTGTTAAAAGAAGCATATGATTTTTTATTTCTACTTTTATATTAAAGACTTGTCTATACTAATGCTCAGTTTATTTGATTTCTTTGAATTTTATAGTTTCTCTGGGTTATAAACAGTACTACAAAGAAGAGAGTAGCATTGAAACCACAGGTATCATTTAAAGAATAGTGAACAAAGGGCAGAAAGAACTTTTGCAACCTATGTTTAAGCGAAAGGGCCTTATAAATAGTTTCATTTTGGCCATTTGGAAGATATATGGGCATTATTATGAAATAGCATGTCATAAAAACAAATTTAATTTAAACCAATGTTATTTTACTTCCCCAAAAAAGGAAAGGGGAAAAAAAAAAAAAGTAAAGCAGCATTTCCAGATTTTAAAAAACAACAACAAAAATTTATACTCTGTAAAAAGAGAACCTACAGACTGGGAAAAAATTTTTGGCTATGACGTATCCAACAAAGATCTAATCTCTAAAATCTATATGAAAATCCAATACCTCTACAACAAAAAGACAATCCAATTTAAAAATGGGCAAAAGATATGAACAGACACTTCACCAAAGAAGACATTCAGACAGCTAACAGACTGATGATGAAATGCTCGTGATCACCGGCCATTAGAGAAATGCAAATCAAAACTACAATGAAATATCATCTCACCCCTACATTACTGGCACAAATCAAAAAAACAGAAAATAACAAATGTTGGAGAGGTTACAGGGAGATTAGAACTCTTATGCACTGCTGGTGGGAATGCAAAATGGTACAACCATTTTGAAAAACAATACGGCTCCTTCCTAAAAAGCCAGAAATAGAAATACTATATGATCCAGCATTCCACGACTAGGAATATATCCTAGAGGAATAAGAGCTGTCACATGAATAGACATATTCACACCCACATTCATTGTAATATTACTCACAATAGCAAAAAGATGGAAACAAACTAAGTGCGCATCAACAGATGAATGGATAAACAAACTATGGCACATATACACAATGGAACACTACACAACAGTAAAGAACAATGATGAATCTGTGAAACATCTAACAACACGGATGAATCTGGAGGGCATTATGCTGAGTGAAATAAGTCAATCACAAAAGGACAAATATTGTATGAGACCACAATTATAAAAATACACGGCAGTGTTTCCACGCAGAAAGAAACGATCTTTGATGGTTATGAGGGAAGGGAGGGGTTGGGGAGGAAAAAACACTAAATAGATAGTAGATAAGTGGTAACTTGGGTAAAGGGTAAGACAGTACACAGTACTTGGGAATTAAGCACAAGTTGACCAGGGCAAAGTCATGGAAGCTTCACAGGCACACCCAAACTCCCTGAGAGACCCAGCTACCGGGCTGGGGTTTGGGGACCATGGTCTTGGGAGACATCTAGCTCAATTGGCATAACACAGTCTGTAAAGAAAATGTTCTACCTCCGACTTTGGTGAGTAGCATCCAGGGTCTTAGCCTACGAGCAGCCATCTAACATACATCTGCTGGTCCTATCCTGGCTAGAGCAAAGAAGAATGAAGAAGACCAAAGACACAAGGAAAATATTAATCCAAAGGACTAATGGACCACAACTATCACAGCCTCCACCAGATTGATCTCAGAACAACTAGTGATGCCTGGTTACCACCACCGAATGCTCTGGCAGGGATCACAATAGAGGATCCCAGACAAAGTGGCAGAAAAATGTAGAACAAAATTCAAATTCACACACACACAAAAAGACCAAGCTTGCTGGTCGGACAGAGACTGGAGAAACCTCGAGAGTATAACCTCTGGACACCCTTTTAACTCAGTACTGAAGACACTCCTGAGGTTCACCCTTTAGTCAAAGATTAGATATGTCTATAGGGCTAACAATAACATGCATGAGGGATGTGCTTCATAGTTCAGTCATGTGTAGGAGACTAATGGACACACTTGCCCCAAAGCAAAGATGAGAAGGCAGGAAGGGACAGGAAAATTGTATAAATGGAAACAGGGAAACTGGGGTGGAGAAGGGGAGAGTGTTGACATATCGCGTGTTTGGCAACCAATGTCACAAAACAATTTGTGTATTAATTATTTAACGATAAACTAATTTGCTATATAAAGTTTCACCTAAATCACAATTAAAAAAAAAAAATTACATTCTGTATTGCCTGCTCTGGAGCCATGACTCTGGCATTCCTTAAGCTTTTAATTTGAAAAGAGAAAGAATTTCAATTTGGTGGGATTGAAAAACTAGAGGAAGATTGGAGATATTATGAGCCTTGTGCTTTGGCACAGCTCAGGTGGTTTCTAGTCCACAGTTCTTCATACAAAACAATAAGAAGAATGGTAAATCTGAGATTCTAGGAGATCCACTTAATTTAATCCAGGAGAATACATGGTGTGCCATTCCTGTTTTGGTAATTGTGTACCAAATTTTTCCAGAATTTTCTTAAATTCATAATTTTTATCCTCTTCTTAAACCAGTGAATTTAATACTGTTTCAGTTAGTAGTAATACTATGTGTCCTTCTACCTAAATAATAGTTTTATGTATTTTCAGGTAGTGTATTAAACTTACCTAACAGGAAAAAAAAAAAAAAAAAAAAACTTTCTTTAAGCAACAGAGTTCATGAATCTGCTAGAATAACTCCAATGAAAAAGGGTCTTAAACATACTGATTACAAAGGAAAGTAGAGAATATTTGATGAATACCTATATCATCTCAAGTCTTCTGTGTTTTATTTAATCCTCATTAAATGAGGAATTCTTGAGGAATCACCAACTTAGAGGTCAGAAAACTGAAATTTAAAATCAATGAATAAATAATGAATGGACACTTGTGTGACTCCAAAATTCATTTTCTTTAACGAATTTCCTTGTCTTTATGAATATTCACATCACTTTTTGTATACCTGAAAAATTCTTACTCAACCTTCTAGACCTTTCTCAAAGGTCAACTGTCCTGTGACATTCTGAACTCTCTAAGGATATTACCATCTTGGCACACAGAAAAGATGTCACCATTACCTGTTCACATCTCAGTTTGTTTCCTAGCCTGTAAGCTCCTGAAGAGAAGGGATGATATCTTGTTTATGTTTTTATTTTCAGGATCTAAGCAGTTTGGTCCATAGTAAGAACCTAATAAATGTTTTTGAATAAATAATCAATATATGTATTCCTAGAGAGATTCCTTTGAATTGGTAGGCTCTTATTTGAAAATAAAAATTGGACTACTGAAGTAAATATGTAAATTCACATTAATTACATGATATTTGAAAATTAAAAACTAACTTGCAGTAAATACATAAGTGCACATTTTATTAATTATATGATTATTATGCTTCTTGTCTAGCTGACATCAGCTTTTCTGGAGACACAGCTGTTGTTTTCACTGGCTTTCAAAGTGTAGTGATGACAGTGCTCTGACAGAAGGGAGGACTGTGTAGGCTGTCTTATGGGAGACTTAGGCAGACTACTGACATTGTGGTGTAAACCACCGAAAACAGCTTTGGCTAACTTAAGTAAAAAAATGAATGTTTTGGAAGTCTATTGGTCAGCTTTTAGAATCAAAAATAGTTCTGGAGAACCAAGTTGGGAAATAAACAGTAATCAAGAGAAGCTTAGCTGGAAACGTAGCCAAGACTGGCTCTTTGGGTGTCATTATTGACAACTGGGCACTTCTCATTGAACTTTGGACCCTCCATCACACAACTGCCATGGAAAATTATCTTCGTCTTTCAAAATTCTGGATGGGATCATTCCACCGTTTTGAACTAGGTCACCTGATCATGACCTAGGTGCCAGGGAGTGAGGGAAGAGAATATTTGCCCCCTTTATCTTCCATGGTTGAAATAAGGCTCTGCATAACACTTATTTTGTGATATTCCTTAAATAGGAAGAGTAGATGCTTGCAAATTGTTGTCACTGTTAGGGGCCATCAGGTTGGTTCTGACTCATAGTGACCCTATGTACAACAGGACGAAACACTGCCCGGTTCTGCGCTATCTTCATGATTGTTCTTATACTTGAGCCCATTGTTGCAGCCACTGTGTCAATCCATCTCGTTGACGGTCTTCCTCTTTTTTGCTCATCCTCTACTTTACCAAGCATGCTGTCCTTCTCCAGAGAACTGATCCCTCCTAATAACATCACAAAGTAAGTGAGACGAAGTCTTGCCATCCTTGCTTCTAAGGAGCATTCTGGCTATACTTCTTCTAAGACAAATTTGTTCGTTCCTTTGGAAGTCCATGGTATATTCAATATTCTTTACCAACACCATAATTGAAAGGCATCAATTCTACTTTGGTCTCTCTTATTCAATGTTCAGCTTTCACATGCATATGAAGTGATTGAAAACACTTAACTGTGCTCCTGAGGAACCTGTGCATAGATCAAGAGGCAGTCATTCAAACAGAACAAGGAGATATTGCATGGTTTAAAGTCAGGAATGATGTGCGTCAGCTTTGTATCCTTTCACCATACTTATTTAATCTGTATGCTGAGCAAATAATCTGAGAAGCTGGACTATATGAAGAAGAACATGGCATCAGGACTGGAGGAAGACTCATTAACAATCTGTGATCTGCAGATGAAACAACCTTGCTTGCTGAAAGTGAAGAGGACTTGAAGCACTTACTGATGAAGATCAAAAACTACAGCCTTCAGTATGGATTATACCCCAACATAAAGAAAACAAAAATCCTCACAACTGGACCAATAAGCAACATCATGATAAATGGAGAAAAGATAGAAGTTGTCAAGGATTTCATTTTACTTGGATCCACAATCAATGCCCATGGAAGCAGCATTCAAGAAATCAAATGACGTGTTGCATTGGGCAAATCTGCTGCAAAAGACCTCTTTAAAGACCTCCTTGCTAATAATCTAACAGTGTTAGATTGCAGTGATGGCTTAAGGAGCCCCCAAAATCTAGGAGCTTGGCATATGGAGAGCTTCTGACAAAGATGGAGGCCAGACTCCATTTTTATTGTTTACTGCTCATTCTGTGCTGACTCTCAAAAGTCAGCTAGCCAGAATACCTCAGGAAGCTTGTGAGCTCCTTTTCCCTTTCCTCCCTCCCTCTCACAGCATGCTTCCAGGAAAGATAGTCACTCAGGCTGACCCTCAGATTATCCATAGATTAGCAAGAAGTTAACTGACTCAAACTTTATGATTAACAAAACCATGCTTAAGCAGTCTCATAATTGTCTGATGTCTGTTAAAGCACGATTTTGTAAATGTCAACCAGAATTTTTCCTTGTAAATTCCTGGATTTTCTGTACTTAAATTCTATAAAAAATCCTTTTGCTGCAGTGCTTTTGTGAATCCTCACAAAGTGCTGTCCGGTCTGGATTACTTTATTCCTTCAATAAAACTCTTTTGCTTTAATTTTAACAGAGACGCCAGTTTGCTCTTTGATACCTCACTGGCACTGAATTCTAGTGAGTCTATTTCCGTGCTGTCTCTCACCTCTTCTTTCCACAGCCACAGTACTATTTGACCCTTCCTTACTTCTGTTCTAGGAATTTGCAATTGGCTTCTATTGGCTTGTTGTTCCCATCCCCTTAAATCATGCTTCTACACCTCTAATATACCCTTTCTGAGATGCCAGAGTATAAGCAATGACCATGTGATTTCTTCCTCAAAAAAAAAAAAAAAAAAATTATCTTTTGCTATGGAATAAAGTCCAAATTCCTTTAGGTGGGATTGGAACATCTCCTTGATCTGGTGCAAATTTATCTTTTCAGGGTTTTCACATTCTCTGGTCCCCATAGGCACTTTAGATGCCAATCCCAAAGGACACTCAAAGTTACTGGAGCACACTCAGCTACAAGCATTCCTTTCAAATATTTACCATGTGTTTAGCTACAGGAGAGGTAACAATGAATAAGGACTGGTTATCTGCACCTTAGGTGTGCTATTCAAAATATTTAACACTGAAATGAGTGTGAACCAAATAGAACAGACAACTAAGCAATTAGAATTGACCGTAAACAAGCTACCTGTGTGTATCAAAATATCAGTTCAGCTCTCATTGTTTCTTGAATACACATCTGCTGCAATAGCTACTCATTTTCTAAGGCCCAGACCCATATCTATAAAAGAATTTATGATGATCTTCCTTTGGAGTAAGTTCTTTTCTGTGTTCTATAGCTTTCTGTCAATACACGTAACACATTGTGTCTGTAATTTTTTACATTTGCCTATGCCTTTTTCTCTCACTAGATTTACAGCTTCTTGAGAATAGGGACTCCAAACTTACTCATCTTTGTGTTCTCAAAATATGTAGCCCAAGACTTTTCATGGTAAGTAGTCAACAAATACCTGTGAAATTGAAAGCCATCAGTTTTAAGCAGGAGACAGGGAGTGAGATATTTCAGTGCAAACCTGTCACCAGTACTGGAGCATATCCCCACTGACAATGTGTTATTACTTTAGTTTATGTTACAGGATTACTGCAGGGCATCACAAATTGTAGAAAACCACAATTTACAAATGGTCATTTTAGCCTTGCTTAAATTTAAGGTACTATTCAAGACTTTTAAAAAGTCAACATAAATGTGAACACACAATGACTGAGGCTCACTATGACAGAAAGATCATTTTTCCTTTGCCTGGTGAAAAGCAGAATTAAAAAAAAAAAGTAAGCTTACCAAAGGACATTAATGGCCAATAATAACAATTTACCATCTGCCAGTTCCTCTACTAAGTGCTTTCTATATGTAAACTCATTAATTCTCATGACATCACTATGAGATTAAAGGTATTACTATAATCTTTTTATGGATAAGGACATAAAAACTGAGAAGTTAAGTGACTTGCCCAAGGCTAGGTTAGCCAGGAATTGGCCAAGCCAGGATTAGGAATCAAATCTGTTCAATTCTATTTTATATACTATACTTCCTCCCAGTGTATTTTTACAGCAAAAAAAAAAAAAAAAAAAAAAAATCTAACTTCATTTAATTGAAAGTTAACAAATTTAGTACTGATTTAGCCAGGATTATTTTTTCTCTTCTTGTTTTTCCATTTAGAACAAGTTAAAACAAAACTAACAAAACTTTCAATGCTTTTGTGTAGCCATTGTGTTTTAGCCAGTTTAGACAGGGCAGGATTTGATATTGACATAAATAAGCAGTAACAAGTAAAAAAGAGAGCAAATCTTAAGCATCTTTGGGAGGGTAGAGTTGAAGGTGGAATGATGCTCACGCAATTAGTTGCGATCATGATATCTTTCATGGAGGCCATGTGACTTAGTACAGGAAGGTAATCATTCAATTGGAGTCAAAATTAGAAGTTAAAATTTGACTCTATCCTTTACTATTACGACGCCCACAGGCAGTTTGCTTAACTTTAATGAGTTTTTATTTTCATTTATAGAAAAGAAATAATACGACCCTTGTGCTTTTGAGTGACTGTGAGGATTATAAACGGCATAAATAAAGCACCTGTCACACAGATCAATAAATATTAACAACCATGATTTACAGGACTTACTTTTTCTGGAGACCATATTCAAAGCTAATTGGTTTTTTACAAGGGGCATAATATATTATTACATTCCTTGATTATATTGACATTTTCCCCTTAACATGAACTGCATAAATTACTTAATATGACCTTTTTAGCTATGTAGGGTCTTATAACTCCCATAAAATGATTGGGTGGGACTATACAAATAAGGTGCTTGTGGCCCACCAGGGGAATTTGACAGCCTGCTAATAATACAAATAAGGTGCATGGAACACTTGGGGTGGGGGGCGGTGAGACCATGCAAATAAGCTGTATGGAACCTTAACCAAAGGGTAAGTCAGTTTTGCCACCCTGCTAGGCTTAAAATGAGCTGAGGGGGCACCTCACTACCATCAGGAAAGAAGAGCCAGAAGTGGAGCACATCCTTTGGACCCACAATCCCTGTGCTGAGAACCTCCTAGACCCAGGAGACAGAAAGAGAGAGAGTGGTAGCACCAGAGATGGCATGAGATGGCAACAAGAGGCAGTAAGTGCAGCAGAGAGATGGCAGCAGGAGAACGAGGAGACTGGTACGAGATGGCATGGTGGGCTTCCTAGTCCATGGAGTGAGGCGACTACAGTGGATGTGTCAACCCTCGGAGGGAGAGAGCTGAGTACCTTCAAGCCCAAGGCCTACTGGTGGATTGGGTGTCCCTGGGCACTTTTGGCAGAACTAATGAGCTCTGCAACACTTGCCCAAGCAGAGCAGGGGTTGAGGGCCAAGGGGCTGAGGGCTGAGAGAGGCCTGCCTGGAAGCGTGGCTGAGAAACTGCCCTGACTGAAGTATATCCTGAGTCGTTCCTGAGTTGTAACCTGTTACTTCCGTAATAAACCCCATAACTGTGAGTATAGTCTGTGAGATCTGTGTGGCCATTGTAATGAATTATCTAACACAGCAGAGAAGTAGAGAGTGCCATGAGAGGGACAACTAGTGGCAGAACTGGAAAAAGGTTGGAGAGAGGAGGTATGTCTGATCTCCACCTCATAGGAATCATCATCTTGGGCTGATGATGATCTTGATTTTCATTCCTGCCCCTTATGAAGGTAGACAAGGTCTGAAGTAGCCATGCCATTTTTACATGAACTTACAAGCAGGCCTTGCTGCTTTGTAGCAATGTAATGGAAATGCACTTTCTTATGTCCTCCTCCATATCTCAAGGATCCAAATGCACCTCTTGTCATGGTACATGATAGGCTAAGTAGAGCCTGTGTTGGGCTTAGTGCTCAGTTCTTACCCTTCTACAATGTATGGTGTCTAACTGACCATCATACTTCACGTTTAGTATTAGGCCTATTGCAAATATTTTTATATAATTTGAAAAAATCCATTTATAAAAAAGAAACACTCATCTACTAAAATAAAATTTCATCAGTGAAATTTGTAAAGAGACAACATGAACAAAAAGACAATTTAAAATATCAAGTGTAGGGGGTAGTAGTTAAAATGTCAGATGAGGCAGAGATGTCAGCTAGAAGGCTACAGAAAACATTACTACTTTTCTAAAGGACTCAATCTTACTTTTTGGAGGTCCAGAAATTCATTATTTTTTTAACGGCTGATTTTTCTCTTTTTCTTTTACTTTATTGTGCTTTAGGTAAGAGTTTAGAGTACAAATTAGTTTCTCATTCAAAAACCAAATCCATTGCTGTCGAGTTGATTCCAATTCACAGCAACCTGATAGGACAGAGTAGAACTGTCAATACGGTTTCCAAGGAACGGCTGGCGGATTCGAACTGCAGAACTTTTGGTTAGTGGCCAAACTCTTAACCACTGCACCACAAGGGCTAGAACTTTGATGAGCATAAGTGTTTAGTTTTTAGGAGCTCCCAGTTATCTAGTTTATCTTCTGGTTTTTGTGTATTGTTAGTTATGGTTCATATTCTATTTATATTATGTATTAAGGCCCTTGGCACTGTCCCTATTTTTTCTTCCATGATCTTTATTATTTTAGGTTTTATATTTAGATCTTTGATCCATTTTGAGCAAGTTTTTTAGTATGGTATGAGATATGGGTCCTGTTTCTTTTTTTTTTTTTTTTTAATAGATGGATATCCTGTTTTGTCAGCACCATTTGCTAAAAAGACTCTCTAGTCTCCATTTAATGGACTTTGGTCCTTTGTAAAAAATCAGCTGAGCATGGATGGATTTATGTCTGGGTTCTCAATTCTGCTCCATTGGTCTATATGTCTGTCATTGTACCAGCACCAGGTTGTTTTGATTACCATGGCTGTATAGTAGGTTCTGAGACTGGGTAGCATGAGGTCTCCTACTTCTTTTTTTTTCAATAATGCTTTCCTTCCATAACTGAGCAACTGGCCCTGCCCACCTGGATTAGGTAGTGAGAAGTATCATGCCTACAGACGAGCAAGCAACAAAGCATGCCCAGCCTGCCACCCAGACGTAACCAAATAAAACAAAAAAAGAGGACAAAACAGGTCTACAATCAATAATGCTTTACTTATCTGGGACCTCTTTCCTTTCCATATAAAGTTGGTGATTAGTTTTTCCATTTTGCTAAAGTACTCTGCTGGTGTTTGGATTGGGATTGCATTATATTGGTAGATCACCGTAGGTAGGACTGTCATTTTCACAACGTTCAGTCTTCCTATCCATGAGCATGGTATGTTTTTCCATTTATGTGGGTCTCTTTTGATTTCTTGCAATAGTGTTTTCTAGTTTTCTTTGTATAGGTATTTTGCACCTCTGGTTAGATTTATTCCTAAGTATTTTATCTTTTTTAGGGGCTTTTATAAATGGTATTGTTTTTGTGATTTCCTTTTTGAAGTTCTCTTTGTTGGTGTATAGGAATCCAACTGATTTCTGTATGCTGATCTTGTATCCTGCTATTCTGCTGAATATTTCTATTAGTTCCTGTAGTTTTCTTGTGGAATCTTTGGGGTTCTCTATGTATAGGATCATACCATCTGTGTATAGGGATAGTTTCATTTCTTCCTTTCCAATTTGGATGCCCCTTATTTCTTTTACTTGCCTTATGGCTTTAGCTAGGACTTCTAGCACAGTGTTATTTAGGAAGGGGGATAAAGGGCATCCTTGTCTTGTTCCCATTCTCAGGGAGAATTTCTTTCAGTCTCTCTCTGTTGAGAATGATGTTTGCTGTTGGTTTTGTATAGATGGCCTTTATTATATTGAGGAATTTCCCTTCTATTCCTATTTTATGAGTTTTTTTTTTTTTAATCAGAAACGGGTGTTGGACTTTATCAAATGTCTTTTCTGCGTTGATTGAGATGATCATGTATTCTTTTCTTTTGTTCTATTTATGTGGTGGATTGCATTGATTGATTTTCTAATGTTGAACCATCCTTGCATAGCTGGTATGAATCAACACTTGGTCATAGTGTATTATTTTTCTGATGTGATGCTGAATTCTGTTGGCAAGAATTTTTGCATCTATATTCATGAGAGCTATTGGTCTGTAAATTTTTTGTGGTGTCTTGGTCTGGCTTTGGTATTAGGGTTATTCTGGCTTCATAGAATGAATTCGGGAGTATTCTTTCCTTTTCTATTCTCTGAAATAATTTGAGTATTACTGGTGTGAGCTCTTCTCTGAATGTTTGGTAGAATTCTCCGGTGAAGCTGTCCATGCCAGGGCTTTTTTTGGTTAGGTTTTTTTTTTTTCTTCTTCTTCTTTTTTATTGCCTCTTTGATCTCTTCTCTTGTAATGGGTCTGTTCAAATTTTTGCTATCTCAGTTTGTACTAGTTTAGGTAGTAGTGTATTTCTAGAAATTTGTCCATTTCCTCTAGGTTCTCAAATTTGTTGGAGTACAATTTTTCATAGTATTTTGTTATGATCTTTTTTATTTCAGTTGGGTCTGTTGTAATGTCCCTCATCTCATTTCTTATTTGGGTTATTTGCTTCCTCTCCTGTTCTTCTTTTGTTAGTTTGGCCATTGGTTGTTGATTTTGTTGATATTTTCAAAGAACCAACTTTTGGTCTTGTGGGTTCTTTTCTATTATTTTTCTGTTATCTATTTCATTTATTTCTGCCCTAATCTTTATTATTTCCTTTCTTCTGTGCCCGTGGGCTTCTTTTGCTGCTCTCTATTTGTTTGAGTTGTAGGGATAATGTTTTGATTTTCTCCCATTCTTGTTTCTTGACATGTACTTTTATTGCTATAAATTGCCTGCTGAGCATTGCTTTTGCTGTATCCAAAAGGTTTTGGAATGATGTGTTTTTATTCTCATTAATTCTCAGATTTTTTTGATTCCCTCTTTGATTTGTCCTATTACCCAGTTGTTTTTAAGTATTATTCAGTTTTCATGTATTTGATTTTTTTCCTTGGTCTTCCTTTTATTGATTTCTACTTTTATGGTGTTGTGATCAGAGAGAATGCTTTGTATTGTTTCGATGTTTTGGATATTACTGAGGGTTGCTTTGTGGCCTAAAATGTGGTCTATTTTGGAGGATGTTCCATGTTGGAAAAGAATGTATACTTTTCTGCTGTTAGGTGGAGTGTTCTATGTATGTCTATGAGGTCAAGTTGGTTGATTGTGGCCTTTAGATCTTTTGCGTCTTTGTTGGCTTTCATTCTAGGTGTTCTGTGTTTTACCAAGTGGTGTGCTTAAGTCTCCCTCTTATTGTGGAAATATCTATTTCTCTTTTCAATGCCATTAGAGTTTTTTTTTGTTTTTTTTTTGTATTTTGGATCCCTGTTGTTGAGTGCATAGATATTAGGGTTATGTCTTCTTGGTGGATTGTCCTTTTAATCGTTACTTAATCATTCCTTGTCTTTTATGATTAATTTAGCCTTAAAGTCTATTTTGTCTGAGATTAGTATTGCCACTCTTGCTCTTTTTTGGTTACTGTTTGCTTGATATATATTTTCCTCCATTTGATTTTTGATATATTTATCTCTTTGTGTCTAAGGTGTGTCTCTTATAGGCAGCATACTGATGGGTCATGTTTTTCTCATCCATTATACAACTCTTTATGGGTGCACTTCAGCCATTCACATTCAGTATCATTACCAGTAGGTATGAGTTTATTGCTGTCATATTGTTGTGCTTTTTTTTTTTTTTTTGTGGTGCTGACGTTTTCTTTGTTCCTCTTACTTTCCTTTGCTGAGTTCCTTTTGTTTCTGAATTTTCTTCTTATTTCTTTAGTTATAGATTTTGTGTTTACTGAGTCTTTATGTTTTTCTTCTTTTTTATTTTGATCAGTAGGTTTTTTAACTTTATTAGTGGTTACCTTTAAATTTACCCTTATCTTCCTAAGTTTGAACCAATCTTTCATTACTTGATATCTGTTTGACTTCCTTTACATTTGAAAGTTCTATACATACACTGTTTATTCCCCCTCGTATTATTTTGACGTTGTCTTCATTTACAGATTGCCATCTCTGGTTCCCTGTTTTAAGTCTTTTAGCTTTGTTTTATTGAAAGTTCCTTACCTCTTAACTGGCTGATGCTGCCCTGTGTCATTGACTCAGATTGTTTTCTGATGTTGTTGGTTCTCAAACTGTAGGACTCCCTTTAATATTTCTTGTAAGTTTGGTTTTTACGAGTTCCCTTAATTTCTGTTTATCTGGAGATGTCCTAAATTTGCCATCATATTTGAACGAGAATTTTGCAGGATATATTATTCTTGGTTGGCAGGTTTTTTTTTTTTCTTTCAAGGTTTTATATATGTCATCCCATTGCCTTCTTGCCTGCATAGTTTTTGCTGAATAATCAGACTTAGTCATTGTTTCTCCTTTGTATGTGACTTTGCATTTTTCTCGAGGTGCTCTCAGGATTCTTTGTCTAGTTTTGACAAGTATGATTATGATATGTCTTGGTGACTTTCTTTTAGGGTCTATCCCATATGGGGTTTGTTGAACTTCTTGGATAGTCAGCTTTTTGTCTTTCATGATATTTGGGAAGTTTTCTGCCTGCAAATCTTCAATAATCTTCTCTGTGTTTTCCATTTTCTCCCCGTTGTGGAACTCTGATCACGTGCAAATTTTTATCTTGATTGTGTCCCACATAATTCTTAGGTTTTCTTCATTGTTTTCTCTGATTTTTCCTCAAAGAAAGTGGCATCCATGGATTTGTCTTCAATATAGCTAATTCTATCTTCCATTGTTTCAAATATGCTCCTAAAATCTTCTATTGAGTTGTCTGTTTCTGAAATTTTGTTTATCTTTTGGATTTCTAGTTGCTTTTTTTGTATGATTTCTAATTATTTATTTTGACATTTTGTTCTTGTATTCTTTTCCTGAATTTTTCTATTGCTTTGTCTGTATTTTCCTTGATTTTGGGTATGTTTTCATTGGTTTTGTCTGTATTTTCCTTGATCTCTTTCCTAATCTCTTGGAGAGCCCTAAATATTAGTCTTTTGAATTCCATATTATGTAGTTACACTGCATTTCTTCTACTGGAAGGTTATCAGATTGTTTTGGTCACTTGCTGGAGCCATCTTGTCCTGCTTTTTTATGTTTTGATACTATCTGCCATCTCTGAGACATTAAGGTATTATTTTCTGTATTTATTGATTGTATGTTCATTTTTTTAATCTCACTTTTTTGTTTTGTTTTGATATGTCAGGACAGGTGGGCATGGTGTGCTTTGCTGCTTGCACATCTGTGGGCATGACAGCTCTCACCACCTTGTCCTGGTGGGCAGGGAAGCAGTGGGAAGGGTGAGCCCACTTTCCCATTTGCTGGTTTAGCAAGGTGGCTGAGGCTGGACTGGGTGGGCACTGTCTCCCTCATGATGTTTGTCCAGCAGTGTGGGGGCATTAACAGCCTCTTGCTAGTTGGGCAAGTGTGTCAGACAGGGAGTGGTATGAGTTCACTTCCCACTGTTCAGCAGCTGGTCAAGTAGTAGGAGGGGAAGGGCAGTGCAGATTCGGTGTGGCAGTAGGCCTGAGTGCCAGGGATGTTCTAGCCTCAGCATTGTGGTGGGGGCTGGTGGGAAGGAGGCATGGTGCCATATGGGATAGGTGGGAGTGTGAAAGAAAAGAGAGAGAGAAAACGTGGCACGGTGGTAGCTGGTGGGTAGGGGTGGGGTGGATCCAGGGACCTGTGGGAATGGAAGGGAGGTGGCATACGGAACTAAGTGGAGAAGGAAAAAAAAAAAAAAGGAAAAAAGAAAAAATAGTAAAATAAATAAAAAATAAAAGGGTGCGCAGTGGGGATCGGTGTGTGGGCACAGGGTGGACCCAGGGCAGTGGTCAGCCAGTGCGCCAGTGGTATTCTATGTTAAGCAGCATGGCAGGGGGGTGGGAAGGGGAGGAGATGTCATATGGTGCTAGGTGGGAGGGAGAAAGAAAAGGAAGGAAAAAAGACAAAAAAGGAAAAAAACGGCAGCATGGTTAAGGCCAGCTAGTGGGTGCAAGGTGGACTTGGGGGCTGGTGGGAAGGGACGGGAGGTGACGTATAGGGCTATGTGGGAGGGAGAAAAAAGAAATAAGAAAGAAAATAAATAAACGGTGGCATGATGGAGGCTGGTGGTTGGGGGTGGGGCAGACCTAGGGCAGCAGTGGGCCAGCGCAATGGCGGGTCTCTAGCTGCAGTGGCACACCGGGGCTGGTGCAAAGGGGAGGGTGGCATACAGGGCTAGGCAGGAGGAAGATGAAAAAAAGAAAAAAAATGATGGCACATTGGGGGCCGGTAAGTAGGGACTGGGTGGACCCGTGGGCAGGTGGGGAGGGGAAGTGATGTTCGGGGCTAGGTGGGAGGGAGAAAGAAAAAGGGAAAAGAAGAAAAAACAAACAAAAATGGTGGCGTGACAGAAGCCAGTGGGTGTGGGTGGGGCAGACCTGGGGGCCAGTGGGAAGGGAAGGGAGGTGACGTATGGGACTAGGTGGGAGGGAGAAAGAAAAGACGGAAGAGGAAGAAAAAAAAGGAAATAAAAGGAAGAAAAAAAAATGTCCCGCGAGGTAGGAGGCAGCGGGCGTGGGGTGGACCTGGGGCGGCAGTGGGCCAGTGGCTCTGTAGTTGCTGCGGCATGGTGGGGGTTTGGTGGGAGTTGGGGGGAGTGGCATATGGGATTAGGTGGGAGGGAGAAAGAAAAGGGAGAAAAGGAAAAAAGAAAACAAAACTGGCAGCAGGGCGGGAACCGGTAGGTGTGGGCGGGGTGGACCCAGGGTGGTGGTGGGTGGTGGCTCTCTGGCCAAGGCGGTGTGGCAGGGGCCTTCTGGAAGAGTGGAGGTGGTGTACGGTGCTATGTGAGAGGGAGAAAGAAAAGGAAGAAAGACGGAATAAAGAAAAAGCAAAAAAAAAAAAGCTGCGCTGTGGGAAGAGGCGGGGGGGGTGGGGTAGAGCTTATATTGTGGAAGCCTCGGCAGGTTCTTGCTGCTACTCACCAGAAGGGTGAGGGGTAGGAAAGCCTGTTTATCTGGCTGCCGGGTGCTCTGTCTCCTGTTCGGAGCTCCATAGAGCTGCTACCCCTTCCTCCCTTGTCGGAGTTGTTGCTGACTGTCTTCCAAGATGGCGATGCTGTGCCCTGTTAGTTGGCAGGGGACCTCCACTCCATTGTATCTCTCCTGTTGTCTATTTTCTGTCAATCTCTTCTTCCTTACAGAGTTTAATCTAGTTCTTTAATCCTTTGTTTAATGCTTAGGGCTCCAGCATGGATGTTTGTATCTGTTTTACTTAGTTTTTCCAGTCTTCCGAGGGATGTCATGGTGTAGCTATCTAGGGCACCATATTGGCTCCGCCCCTCCAGAAATAAATTTTTTGTCTTATAAAGAAATGATTAATCTCTGACTCAAAACCAGCAGTCTTCTGAAAGTGGCAGATTATTCAGACTGGCAATACAATAATAATAAACTATGCTTTAGAGCCCTGGTGGCACAGTGGTTAAGAGCTTGGCTGCTAATCAAAAAGGTCGGCAGTTCGCATCTACCAGTCGTTCCTTGGAAACTCTATGGGGCAGTTTTACTCTGTCCTATAGGTCCATGAGTCAGAATCGACTCGAAGCCAATAGGTTTTGTTTTGTTTTTTTTTTAGCTGTGCTAGTAGAATCAAACCTTCCTTAACATTGTGCTGGGTTGATCTCTTTACATGCTTTAGCGTATCCTCGTGTTTTGAGAGCCATCTTCTAGCACTCCATATACTCATTAAAGAATTCTTACCTTCACACCCTTAGAAATGTAGTCATTGATGTCTTCCACCTAAAACGAAATTAGGAACGGAATTTGAAGTACATCATGATCTAAAAAATAGTATTGGAATCGTTAGTCCCTGTCCTTGAGCATAGAGAATATGACCCAGCTGGAGCTGGGCTCACAATAGCCTAGAAGGAGTTACAAGGACACATCAACTGGGCCCTGAGGTATAAAGACAATAGCTAAGATAATCTTGGAAAATGTCTTTCTGGGAACCTTTCTCATAAAGCCAATCAAACAGACTTTCCACTTTTATATTTTTCTATTAACATTTAGTGAATAGAAGATTTG
Source organism: Trichechus manatus latirostris (assembly GCF_000243295.1). Taxonomy (NCBI): domain Eukaryota; kingdom Metazoa; phylum Chordata; class Mammalia; order Sirenia; family Trichechidae; genus Trichechus; species Trichechus manatus. Next base: position 8,636,303 of record NW_004444040.1, read on the forward strand.
TTGGACCAATGAGGACCCTCCTGACTCTCGTTACTGAAACCTGTACCAATAATTATTAAGAAAGGCGATTCAAAATGTAGGATTAATTTCTAGCCAATCTAAAAAGGTGAAGCTTTCAATGGTTTGCCTATTTATAATGTTAGTATATACTGATGATTTTGTAACATTCTTTGGATTCGGGTAGACATAGCTGTGGCAGCATGCTTGTCCATTTTCCCGCTCTTGCCTATTCTGTAATATTTTTTGGGCTCAGGCAGACATAGCTCCGGCAGCATGCTTGTCCATTTCCCACTTTTGCCTTCTTGAATATATGCCAAATAAAACTTCCGTTTACTTTACTAATCTTTATGATGTTTTTTTTCCCTACAACAGTCATGTTTAATCCCATTAATGGAGGTGATAACGCTGGTACACGTAGTAAGAAATTAACTCTAGGTGATGAGAGAGTGGAGTGGAGGGAGTATTGGAGGGAGTGAGACTCCAAGTCGCAGCCATTCTAATACTCCCTCCATTCTATGGTGCCCCAGCCCACAAGACTAGTTTCTGCTAGCTAACTTCAGCAAACCTCAGCCTCCTCTCTTGATACCTTGAGCCTCCTCCCATCATCCCTCTTTCCCAAGGACTTGGCAGTGACCTGGCTCTTGGATTAGGGTCTAGCTATGAAATGCCAGATCCTCTACACCTCCCATTTGGCCTACCTAAGTAAAGGCCTTGGACCAAGAACATTCTCCGATAAGGAGGCTCGGAATTGGGTCATCTTCTCTCTCGCAGTTCCTTCTTATCGGAGAAGCCTTCCCCGTTTTGGGAACACAGTAACTTTCTCTGTTTTTGCTCATGCATGGGCACCATATGGTAACTGGCCAACCCAACTTTTTATCTGTTCCCAGTGAGGAGGGAACAGGGTCTCTCCAGTCTACTGCATGAGAAGGGTGCATGTAGAACATCTGCCCTGCACCGGCTGTATGCGGGGAGATCCTGCTGGCCATGGGAGACTGGTGCCTACTAGTGAAGCTGATTTTGCTCTGCCTCTTCTGTATATGAGTAATGCATTTATGTGACTAAAGCATTTAGGCTAGGCCCTCTAGAGGAGTAAAACAAGTGAAGCGTATACAAACAAATAAATTTATACATATATATGTAGAGAGAGACAGAGACAGAGACAAAGACACAGAGAGACAAATAGACAGAGATTTAATTCCAGGAAATGGCTCATGCAGTTGTGGGGCTGGCAAGTCCCAAATCCTAGGGTCAGGCAGCAGACTGCTGGCTCACAGGCTGAGGGAGCTGTCAAATCCCCAAATCTGCACGTCAGAAGGCAGGCTGCTGACTCACAGGGCTGTGGGAGCTGTCAAATCCCCAAACCTCCAGTTCAGATGGCAGGCTGCTGGCTCACATCCCAGGAACTGGAGATCACAGGATGAAGAGTTGGATATGGATCCAGACAGAGACAGCTTTGCTAGAACAGCCGTATGTATTGGATGCAGGCAGCGCCACCAAGGGAACTCTCTTTTTGACTGATTGGCTGCTTACATCAGCTCACAAAATGAAGGTTGAGTACATCAGATAGAGGATGATTACATCATTACATAAATGCCAAATTACGTCATTACATAACTGCCAAACTATATAATCACATAACTGCCAAACCAGTGAGAATTATGGCCCAGCCAAGTTGACACACAATCTTAACCATCACAGTCCACTGCTTATCAACTCGACCCCTGTACACATCTCCTTAAGCTATCCACAATCTCTAAATAAAGACAATTTCAAAGTCATACTTGCAACTAACATGATACAACTCACATGCGTACAACTGAAAACATACTAGCCCCATGATATGGAGACCCTAAAAAAATTATTACAAGGTATCTGATTTGAGTAAGAGAAGCTGAAGTGGGGTTCAGGCTTGGAATTCACTCTGTAAAAAACCTGTAGAACCAGAAAACTAAACAGGTTAGGGCAGCCCTGTCTGTTATCTGATATCTGAGAGAAGGTGGTTTCTCCTTGTAATAAAGCCAAGGAGCTTTTATGTAACTTCTGTATTTGCCGAGACGATCCTGTGACTGCTTTGTGAACCCTTATGGTTGTTAAGTAGTAACTAACCAACCAAGCACCCATATCACCAAGTAGTAACTGTCTTACTTCACCAAACACCAATCAGAATTTTGTTAACCTGCTTCCAAAGAAGCCTTAACACAAAGAGCTCATCTCTAGGTTTGTTCCCAAGGAGCCTTTAAAACAAAACTGTAAGCCACTAATCAATGTAATGTCACTAAATAGATAACTAGTCAACAAAAGCTCTGTAACCAAGCATTATTAAGGTCCCACTTTGTTATCCTACCTTTGACAAGGTTGTATCTTTACTTCCTTCTTTAATACTAGAAACTCCCTGATTGTGATTCAGCGGATTGTGCTAGTGTCTTGTACCTGGCCCGCACTGGCAGATCCCTCATTGCAATGACTGTCTTTGTCTTGGCTTAATAAAAATCTCTTTTGATTAAATTTGAGTCTGGGGTCTTTTTCTTCCCCGACACACATTTACATCTTGTATTTTATACCTGAAAAAACCCATTGCGGTTGAGTCAATTCTGACTCATAGCAACCCTATAGGACAGAGTAGAACTGCCCCCTAGGGTTTCCAAGGAGCAGCTGGTGGATTCGAACTGCTGACCTTCTGGTTAGCAGCTGAGCTCTTAACCAGTGCCACCAGGGCCCCATATATATTTTATAATAAGTAATAAAATAAGGGAAGGAAGAAAACGAAGATATTTGCTGTATGTATATATACATATATATACTGCCTTAGGCTGGGTTCTCTAGAGAAGCAAAACCAGTAAAGCATATAAATATATATAAAGAGAGATTTATATCAAGGAAATGGCTCATGCGGTTGTCGAGAGTGGAAGTCTCAAGTCTGTGGGTCAGCCTGGAGGCTTCTCCTGATTCACATAACCACAGAGGCTGGCAAAACCAAGCTTGGCAAGTCAGACAGCAGGGATCTTGCTCACAGCCTTCAAAGACTGACAAATCCCAAGATCAGCAAGCAAGATGGCAGGTAAGCTGCTAGCTCAAGTCTCAAGAACGGGAGGTCAGATGAACAGGAGCCAGCTGCAGGATCCAGAGCCTTGCCAGAGAGCCCGCCTATATTGGATGCAGGCCACATCCCCAAGGAAACTCTCTTTCAACTGATTGGCTACTCACAGCAAATCCCATCATGGAGGCGATCACATTATACCAAATCTCATCATAGAGTGATCACATCATCATCGTGCGACTCCCAAACTACATCATAACTGCCAAACCACTGAGAATCATGGCCCTGCCAAGTTGACACACAATCTTAACCATCACAGTCCACCCCTTGTCAACTTGGCACCTGTACACATCTCCTTAAACCATATATAATCTCTGCATAAAGACAATTATAAAGTCATACTAGACACTGAAGGTGTATTGCTGGCCTTGCCAACTGAAAGAAGACTCCTTCTGATGATCCTTTGAAACTGAAATCAAGAAAAAGGCATTGGCCAGATCAAAAGCTGCATACCTGTATCAGGAGAGGGATTAATTTGCTCAAGCAATGAAACCACATCTGGAACAGCAGCTACAATTGGAGTCACCATCTGCTTAAGTTTACAATAATCCATGGTCATTCTCCAAGATCCATCTGTTTTTTGTACAGACCAAATAGGCAAGTTGAGTGGGGATGTGGTAGGAATCATCAACCCTGTCTGTTTCAGTTCCTTGATGGTGGCAGTAATCTCTGCAATCCCTCCAGGAATGTGGTATTGCTTTTGGTTTACTATTTTCTTAGGAACAGTTTTAATGGCTTCCACTTGGCCTTTCCTACCATAATAGCCCTTATTCCACATGTCAGGTATCCAATGTGGTGGTTATGTCAGTTGCTGAGTATGTCTGTTCCAATTATGCATTCTGCAACTGGAGAAATTTCTACAGGATTGGTTTGGGGACCAACTGGACCCACTATGTGATGGACCTGAGCTAACACTCTGTTAGTAACCTGGCTTCCATATGCCCCCACACCTCTGACTGATGGGTCACAGTGACCTTTTGGGTCTCCTGGTATTAGTGTCAGTTCAGAGCCAGTGTCCAGTAATCCCTGAAAAGTCCAATTATTTCCTTTTCCCCAGTGAACAGTCACTCTCATAAAAGGCCACAGATCCCTTTGGGGAAGGCTGGGAGAAAGATTAACAGTATAAATTTTTGGCAGTGCAATGGGTCCTTGCTCAGTGGAAACTGGGCTCCCCTTCATTCAAGAAGTTGTGGGCCTGTACACTAGCTCAAGTCTGGGAATTGATTGAGGGGCCATGACAGTCTATTCACTTGACCTAGAATTCTTCCACTCGTACAGATCAAGTAAATATTTAGTAGATTTCCCATCTATTTCACACCCAGAGACACCATGTCTAAGTGGCCAATACCATAAGTCCATACAAGTCAGACTATTCTGATTACTATTTTGACTCTGTTGTCCATTTTTATAGTAGCCATGTCCACTTCGTCTTTGGCGATAAAGTGCCGCCACTTGGCTACTACCACCCCAGGGTCCAATCTGCTTCATTGTAGTTAGGTATCTTAATTGAGTTAGGACAGTTCCCACTTTCAAATCTGACTTACATAAAATATCAGTCACAGTAGTCTTCAAGAATGCTAGGGCTCCCTTTGCAAATTTGTTCCCTCACTGTTGTGATGAAAGGTATGTCTTATGGACATTTCATGTGTGGGTCTGTGGGTCCAATCTGATAAACCCACTCTAACATGCCAGTTTCCCTAGGCCTTTGGATATCTTCTCCTACAGTATACCAAGGCAGGTCTGGCATTTCAACTGATTTAGTATAGGCCACCACTTAATCCATGCTTCATAGAACAAACCAAATAAACTATTAGATCCTTTTCTAACCTCTCAAGCTGAAACATTGAATGAAGAATTTGTGCTTAACGGGCCCATATTGATAAAATCAGACTGATCCAACTTTATGTTTCTTGCACTATTATCCCACACAGTTAATAGCCATTCACACACATATTCCCCAAGTTTCTGTTTGTATATATTAGAAAAATCAAGCAGTTCTTTTGGAGTGTAGTGTATCTCTTCCTGGGTCACACTTTGCACTTCATCTCTTGGCGCTCACTGAGACTTAAGTCTAGTTATAGGTCTAGAAGCAAAAATGGGTGGTGGGGGTGGGTCCTGGGCACATTCATCAATGTCTTGTAAGGTATCTGCCTCAGGCGATGCCCCAGGCAATGCCCCAGACACCACCCCAGACGAAAGCTCTTCAGACTCAGCTGGATTAAATCTAATCATATGGGGGTGGAAGGGATAATGACTTCACTGGGAAGGGTGGCTTTGTAGACAAAGATGGAGTAATCGCTTCAGATGGGAATAAGAGCTGGTTCTGTTGGCAGGAGTGATTCAATGGAATTTAGGTGCTCAGTGTATCCAGCTTTCTGATTATCTCCCCCTATGTCCCCATTCCAAGTTTCAGGATCCCATTTCTTCCCAATCAATGCCGCCCTCACTTTAACTTCAGACACCATGTGAGGTTGGGAATTCAATTGGCATTGTAATTTAGCCACTTTTATGACAGGACTCTAGGTTTGGGTTTTGGCAATATCAGCTCTGTTACTACAAGAAATAAGGCTTTCTTTCAGGGCACAAGTGGCAGCTTTCAGGTCGTTTATGCAGCGCTTGAGCTTTGACTCTGAAACCTTGAGCTCATCTCTTTCTTTCACCACTTTGTCTAGTGAAAGTAGGACCAACCAATCAGCTTCCTTATACTTCTATTTGTGACAAAATTGTAGCAAAGTATCAAATATGCAATCACCCAGAGCCTCATTTCTCACAAATATTTGACTGATTGGTAGTGAGTTTTGCATATTTCTATTACCACCTCATGCCATGGATTAGCAGCGCCCTCTTTACTACTAGAGGCAGAGTCATCAGTGCCTTTTAAGTCTAGCCAGACTTGAGAACCAGTTTAGAAAACTCATCCTTACAATTTTGTTTCTCTGGAACCACTCTCGGTACCAAATGTCTTGGGCTGAGTTCTCTAGAGGAGGCATATATATATATATATATATATATATATATATATATGCTTCGCTACGTTTTTTTCCTCTCCATATTTATATACGGAGAGAGAGAGAGAGATTTTATTTAAGAAAATGTCTCACTCAGTTGTGGAGGCTGGCAAATCCCAAAATCTGCAGGTCAGATAGCAAGCTGCTGGCTCACAGGGCTGTGGGAGGTGGCAAATCCCAGAATCTGTAGGTCAGAGGGCAGACTGCTGGCTCACATCCCAGGAACCAAAGATCAGAGGATGAAAGTCAGATGTAGGATCCACACAGAGCAAACTTTGCTAGAACAACCATATATATATTGGATGTAGACCACGTAGCCAAGGAAACTCCCTTTTCAACTGATTGGCTGCTCACATCAGATAACAAAATGGGGGATGAGTACATCAGATCACAAAATTGAGGATGATTACATCATTACGTGACTGCCAAATTACATCATTACATAACTGCCAAACCACTGAGAATCATGGCCCAGCCAAGATGACACATAACCTTAACTATCACACCCATGCACTAAGAGAGTGTATGTGGTCTGTGTCTTCTGTTGGTAACCTCAAAGCCTGGTATGATACTCAGTAACTAGGATGATCTGATCAGAAGATCTTATAATCTGATCATGCCATATTCTGTTAGCAGGGCGTGTAATGTCCTATTTTCATACTTTTTTAAAACATCCAAAGCAGCATTTCCCCAGAGTCTAAAGATGTTGGACAATGTGATTATTTCTCATAAATTCAGCAGCTCCAATAGCAAATATAAAAACAGATACATAATTACGATTGGTTATTTAGTGCTGATGAAAGCTTCAGTAATTATTTACAAGTGCATTTGTATTGTTATATACTTCTATTAGCTCACCTATATTGGGTACATATCATGTGCCTTTCGCTATTTTAAGTGTATTTCACTAAAAAACAAAACAACAACAACAACAACAAAAAAAAAACCTCTGAGAAAGGAAAACATTTCTATACCCATTTTTCAGATAGAGATATTGAGGACCAGAGAGGTACAAGGTTTAAATATCATGCCCAAGTCTCAACAGTAAGTGATGATATAGTAGTATGCATGTTGCTGTCATAGAATTACGAGATGGATAGACTTAAACGAATGTGTCTAAAGTCAGTCATCTGGCTGGTGGTAAGGCATGACTGGAATTCAGTGTTCCTGATTCCTAATCATGTACACTTACCATACATCAGGAGTTATTAACATTGGATCCTTGGGCCCCCTAAAATTCGAAGTGAATTTTGTATGTTTGTTATGATCCCCAAAGCTGATAGGAATGCAGACACAGTCCCTCAGCAGAGTTAGCCAAACTTACTTAATTAAGGCTAAGCACAAATGCACACAGACACCACAGGATGGTACAAACTTGTCTTAGGTTCCCTCTCAGGTCAAGTCCAATGAGCTCTTGGAAGTTCTCTCTATCTCCCTTGGTCTCCCTCCATCCATCCTTTTCAACCTTTCCTCTTCCGTTCTTCTAGCTTCATTCCTGTGTTTACATCCTGCCCTAGGTATTCTCCTTCTTCAGCACAGAGACCTCAAAACTAACTTCCCTCCTGTGATTACCCCTCATAATAACTCTGACATGTATTTATTCCAGAAGACCTCTTCTCTAATGGGTGCAGGTGTGTAAAGAAAAAGCAGGCATACAGAGGAGGGAGATGCCTGCTTTGCACACACACCAATGCATTTTGCAGGGAGGAGAGTTCATAGCATTTTCTTGTTGCCTCATTTAATGTTGATATCTAAATGCAATCAACTCTTAATGAACTAAAAGTGCAGAAACCATTCTACGAATTCAATGGCTGTGTGTTGTGTCTAAATAAGATATTCTGCTTCCATTGAGCAGAGGCAATTATAATGCATTGGGATCTCCCTCATCAAGTGGAGAACCACACTTGGTCAATGCCATCCTAATTCTATCTGCAATTATGGCACAAGGTTTTTTGTAAGCTGATTAAATAATTATTCTGTGTTTAATTAATTAGATGTCCATTAAGTTAACGAATGCTTCTTGTTCTTGGCAATTGTGAACATTAAACGATATAGTTCTGCTACAATATATATTGTATTAGCCAGCTTTAGTTCACTTTATTAAAAACGTCTTGGAGCCTCACCTGCAGAAACTATCACCCCCCCCTTTGGCCTCCACTCTTTCCTTCCTCTTGGATTAGCCCTGGGGCTGGGACTAGGTTAGGCAAGTGAGGCTCCTAGGGTGAACAATTTAAGGAGGCACTCACTCTCAGCGTCATAGAAGTGCTGGGCCTATCACTGTAGCTGTCATTGTAGTGGGCAAGCAACCACAGACAACACATAAACAAATAGGCACGCTTGTGTTCCAATAAAAGTTTATTTACAAAAATAGGTGACAGGCTGGATTTGGCCAATAGTATGCTGACCTTGGCTATAGACTATTTGATAAAATATTTTACTATAAGCCTCCCCTCCCATGGCATGGCAGTATGTTTAACTTTCACATACTTATCCTTGCAATTTACTATTTAAAAGAAATTATTGAGCACCTGCTGTTGTTCTGGCTAGCGTTCAGAAATGTTTGGTCAGTCAAAATGAATACGACCTAATTGCTGTTCTCCAGGAAGTCCACGCAGTTGAAGGTTCTAAGATAGAATTCTATTTAGGGAAAAAGAAGCTACAATAGAGAATGTATTCAACTCTACCTAGGGAATAAAGAAAGCATTTGTAGATGAGGTGATGCTTGTTATGGAAACTGTAAAATGTATAAGATTTTGCCAAGTAAACTGAATGTTTCAGGTAGATGATGGGATCAGAAAGACCATGGTAAGTTCAAAACCTGCAAGAAATTCTGGGTGGATAAAACTGAGGCTTTTGGAGGGGTGGATTATGTCAGAGAAAGTAGACAATGATCAGATCATGTAATGTCTTAGACTTTACATCAAAGGAGTGTTTGCTTTATTTTCTAGACAATGAGAGGCCATCAAATGATTTTTGACAAGGAATAATATGATTGAATTTATATTTTTAAATGCTAAATCTTATGGTGGAATTGAGGATTGACTGGATAGACATGAGACTGAAATGAAGAAACTCACTTAAAAATACTATTGATGGGGGAAATCTTGTAAGGTGACGACATGAGCAGCTCCATGCTCCTGCCCCCCACAACAACACCAAAAAAAAAAAAAAAAAAAAAAAAAAAAATCCCCAAGCAGAAACTGGAAGAACCAGCACTATCAGAACTGTGGAAACAAGTCAAAAATTTACAGCAACTCATTAGCACTGAATCATGGAAAAGGTGACATCTAAATGGTAGGAAACTTTTGGAATTTTATTCATCTGCATGACACAGCCATCTTAAAACTGTGGCATCCCAGAGCCTGGTATCTGGCTCTAGAGGGAGCAGAAAACTCGTTGCTGTTAAGTAGATCCTGACTCATAGTGACCCCATAGGACAGAGGAGAACTGCCCTATAGGCTTTCCAAGGAACAGCTGGTAGATTCAACTGCTGAACTTTCATTTCGCAGCCAAGCTCTTAACCACTGGGCCACCAGAGGGAGCAGAGCAGGCTTTATTTGCAAGTTACTATGTGTGTCTATTCTAACCTGTCTTGTGGTGGACTCAGGACAGAAACAAGGTTCCCGTCCTAGTTTGGCCTGTCTCAGAACTTACACGAAGATGAGGGGCAATGGACACCATCTAAAGGCTTTACTTCCTGTAGCTGCCTGGGGCTAAAGAGCAGGGCTTTGAAAATCTGTTCCTTGGGTTCAAACCCCTGCTGAGAATTTGCATCTTTCAACAAGTTCCCTGCTGAGAATTTGCATTTCTAACAAGTTCCTAGAAAGTTACACATGAGAATCTACCTGGGGATCTTGTTAAAATGTAGATTCTTATTTAGTATATCTGGGATGGAAATACAAATTCTCTGTAGGGAACTTGTTAGGAATGCAAATTCTCAGCACTGCTTCGAACCAGAATGAACCGCTTCAAATTCTAGCTAAAGAATGAGATTAAGGTACACAACAGGTGCCTGAAAACTAAAAGAAGAAACTAGGGTGAATTCTGCCAATCATTTAATTAATGTCATTGAACTGTACACTGAAAAATGGTTAAAAAGGCAAATTTTTTGTTATATTTATTTTACCACAATTAAAAAAAAACAAAAAACTATTGCCACAGATCAGGTGAGGAAGATAATTAGGGCTTGAACTAAGAATATAAATGAGGGAATAGATATGAGAGATACTGAGATGTTTTAACCAGTAGACCTTTTACTGCTTGGCGTGAGGAAAAGGGAGTATGGGGTAACTTCAGGAGTGTAGGTTGGATGACTTGATCAGCTGTGGACCATTGACTGAGATGGGACATGAAAGAAGAGAAATGGCTTTGGGAAGAGAGACCATAGGTAATAGTTTTGAAAAGTCAGTGAAATATCCATTTGAGGAAGTACTGCATTCTAGGGAGTTGGACTTATGTATTTTCAAGTAGTTTAGAGATCTAGGCATAGAGGCAATGGGTAAAACTAGACTGGTGAAGAGATCACTCAGGATAGATTATGGAAAGAAAATACCTAAGAGTAGATTCTTAAACAACCCCGGCATTTAAAGCTATATAAAAGGAAGAGGAGTGCTGAGAATGGTCAGAGAGGTAGAAGAAGAATCCAGAGAGAATGCACACAGTCATGAATTAAAGAGAGGAGTTAGTTTCAAGAGGATGGGTCGGTAAAGACAGGTACTTCAGATAAATATAATGAGAAATGGAAAATGGTTCATCTGATTTGAAAATCAGGAGGCTATTGGTTGCATTTCCCAAAACATTTTCAGGGTAGTGGTTGAAGGGAAACCAATTTCAGAAGAGTGAAGCGAACATGTTGGGACAGAAAGTATAAACCATTCTCTCTAAGGTGAGATTAAGGTAGGAGACATAAATGATAACTAGAGATAGACACAGGTTAACAAAAGGGTTGATAAAAGAAGGGCAGGAACTCCCATTATAAAAGGAGATGTTTGAAATTACCTGAAAGATTGGTCATAACCAATACAACAAAGAGATCAAAAGATAGATCAAAAACACAGGTGGAGGATTAGCCTCAGATAAGAGAGGACACCTCCTGCGACAGAAGAGAAAGTGGTGAGAGTGAGATGAAGGTAAATTTTTGGTGTCAAGGCTAAAAGTTGAGACTATTCAAATTTAATAATGAAATAAAAATGATAATTTATTTGCAGGGGTGGAGGGTTTATTAAGACAGATTTCATTAAGATATTCTGAAAGGAGCAGGGCCAAGATGACAGAGTAGTGAGACGCTTCTTGTAGTCCCTCTTACAATAAAGACCCGAAACAATAAGGGAATTGATTATATATGAAAATCTAGGAGCCCTGAACATCAAAGGCAAAGTTGAGGAATCAGACTGAGCAGCAGGGAGAGGGAGAGAGGGTTCAGAAGCAGCAAAGAGTTGCCAGACCTGACCTGGTGGGAAGGGGCACCCTGCAGGCTGGATGGGCTGGCATGTGTGGTGAGGCAAGCAGTGGCGCTTGGACGCATTTTCTACATCGAGAGAGACCGAGTGGCAGAGTCTACTCAAGCCTCCAGAACCAGTGCAAAGCAGTGATCAATCAGCAAAAGATAAGTATGTGCGTCTAACCTACTGCGTGGATCAAAAAACACCCCCTTTAGGAAGAACCTCTCCCCTTTACCGGCCCTCTTCCCACTCTGCACTGGGTCCTGGGCCAGCTTCAGTGTTTGCAGTGTCCTGTGGGCCAGAAGTAGGCCCATCTAGCGCCCTGAGCCATTCTCCTGGCCTTGGAGAGGGAACAAATTAACAAACAGGAAAAAATAATCTGCCAGCTCCCCTAAGCCAGGAACTCAGGGCAGGCACAGCTCCTATGCCTAGGCATAGGCATAAGGGGTGTACGGACTTTGAATGCCCTTCACCCCTGCATAGACCTGTGTGGGCCCATTTCTACAATGGAGGCCCTCATTAGCACAGTACAACAGGGTATGTACCTGAAGCCTAACTTCAACTTTATCAGCTATATGGTGGAGTGGCAGGTTTGTGACATTTAACACGGCTCTGCTCATTAAGGGCCTAAGGATTGGTGGCTCCACCCATGCCACCTAGCCACCTGTGACAGGGGTCCAAGAATAAGTGGTGCCTCCCAGTCCTTATAGCCAACAGCATTAGATGCCCATAGTCTGGCTGCAAAACCCACCCACCTACAAGCTCTAGGGATCAGGGACACACTTTCCTCCCAGACACTCACGGGCAGCTGTCAACCCCCTGCCTCACTTAGTGTGTGACACCCTACTGCAGCCAGATACCTGTGCCTACTCCAATCACCCCTGCCCACATAGGACTGTAGGTGAGAGCTTGCACCACACACTTGGTGACTGACTACCTGAACACTTAAACTGAATCTGTACAAGAAAAGTAAATGGACTCGTAAGCTCACATACCTAGTAATAGATCTAACCACCTGGTGACAGGACGTTAGAGCTTCAAACTTGCCAATAATCAAACTAGCTTACACGAGCAGCCTATTTGGGCATATCAAAACAAATCAAAACAAAAAGGTAGGACACACTATAGCAGCCCTATAGGTCAAAGTGCAGCTACCTCTCAGGGTTTCCAAGGCTGTAATCTTTGTGGAAGCAGGCTGCCACATCTTTTTCATGTGGAGCAGCTCGTGGTTTAGAACCGCAGAATTTTTTTTTTTTTTTTTGATTCCAAAATAGAGATTTATTGATTAAGGATCATTTAGTTTCTGCATAAAAATCACCAATTGTTCCTCATTGGGTTTTTTTTTTTTTAAACACACACCAATTCTTTGGGGTTGCTAGGTTTGCCCCAACAATTCACCAAATACAGCGCTAGAACTGCATAATTTTAAGTTAGCAGCTGAGCACTTAACCACTGCAACACCAAGGCTCCTTGATGTTCCCTGCAGACAGAAATTATCAAACATGGAGGCACTCATCTCAGGACAAAAATGGTGGGATCAACATGCATTCCCAGGAAGCAAAAAGTCAGGATGTAAACAATTTGTTCCTGGGAAGAATGTGTCAGGATATAAACAATTTGTTCCTAGAAAGACTGTGTATAAGGTAATTGGCTGGTTCCACTCACTTAGGGAGTAAAACTCTCCCCCCACCCTCAGTCAAATGGCCAACCTTTACATTTCAAAGAACTCCAAAGCTGAAGCTGAATCAATCATTAACCCCCTACCTCTCCTTTGTTCCATGTGCATAAAAACCTTTAACTCGAGAGAGACAGCAGGGTGCTTTATATTTTTACTTAGTGCTGCCAAGCTCGAGCTGTATTAGTCTTTAATAAAACTCCTTTTCTTTCACTCCTAAAAACAAAAAACAAAACAAGAAGCTAGGACACAGTAAGCAAACATAAAAAATATAGATATAATAACTTATTGATGGCTCAGAGACAACAGTCAATGTCAAATCACATAAAGAGGCAGACCATGATGGCTTCAGCAAGCTCCCAAAGTAATCAAGAAATCTTCTAGAGGAAGAGAATTTCTTGAGTTACCAGAGGTAGAATACAAAAGAACTCTTCAAGAGATCAGGAAGGAGATCAGGCAAAACACAAAACAAGCCAAGGAACACTCAAACAAAGCAATAGAGGAACTTCAGAAGATTATAGAAAAGCATAATGACAAATTTAACAGGCTGCAAGAATCCATAGAGAGACAGCAATCAGAAATCCACAGGATTAACAATAGAATTTCATAATTAGACAACTCAATAGAAAGTCACAGAAGCAGATTTGAGGCAATGGAAGTCAGAATTAGTGAGACTGAAGATAAAACACTTGACACCAACTTATTTGATGAAAAATCAAATAAAAGGATTTTAAAAAAATGAAGAAACTGTAAGAATTACATAGGACTGTATCAACAGGAATAACCTACCAGTGACTGGAGTACCAGAACGTGGGGGATAACAGAAAATACAGAGAGAATTGTTGAAGATTTGTTGGCAGAAAAATTCCCTGCTATTGTGAAAGAAGAGAAGATATCTATCCAAGATCTCGTTGAAACCTACACAGGGTAGATCCCAAGAGAAAGTCACCAAGACATATTATAATCAAACTTGCCAAAACCAAAGATAAAGAGAGAATTTTAAGAGTGGCTAGAGATAAACAAAAAGTCATCTACAAAGGAGAGTCAATAAGACTAAGCTCAGACTACTCAGCAGAAACCATGCAGGCAAGAAG
>NW_004444040.1:8650717-8657559 GCF_000243295.1 Trichechus manatus latirostris
AAAAATAAATCAAAGCTAAAACACTGAAAATAGGGAAACAGATGTCAATATGTAAAAGATGAGAATACTAAAACAAAACAAGGAGTAAAAAGTGTAGTCATAGATCTTTCATAAGGACAGAAATCAAGGCGATATAAAGAATAAAAGGCTGGTATAAACTTAGAAAAATAGGGGTAAATATTAAGGTAACCCAAAGAAAACTAACAATCATACACATCAAAATAAAAAACAAGAAAAACATGAAGACTCAGCAAATACAAAGTCAACAACAATGAAAAATATGAAAAGAAAATAAATAAATAAAAATGACTCAGCACAGAAAATTAAGCAGAACAAAAAACTGTCAACAACACAAAAAAAAGACATCAAAATGACAGCAATAAACTCATACCTATCAATAATTACTCTGAATGTAAATGGACTAAATGCACCAATAAAGAGACAGAGAGTGGCAGAATTGATTAAAAAAATATGATCCGTCTATATGCTGCCTACAAGAGACATACCTTAGACTTAAAGACACTAACAAACTAAAACTCAAAAGGATGAAAAAAATATATCAAGTAAACAATATTGAGAAAAGAGCAGGAGTGGCAATATTAATCTTTGACAAAATAGACTTTAAAGTAAAATCTACCACAAAGGATAAGGAAGGACACTATATAGTGATTAAAGGGTCAATATACCAGGAGTACATAACCATAATAATATTTACACACCCAACGACAGGGCTCCAAAATATATAAAACAAACTCTAACAGCATTGAAAAGAGAGGTAGACAGCTCCACAATAGCAGTAGGAGACTTCAACAAACCACTTTCAGTGAAAGACAGAACACCCAGAAAGAAGCTCAATAAAGACACGGAAGATCTAAATGCCACAGTCAACCAACTTGTTCTCATAGACATATTCAGAACACTCCACCCAACAGCAGCCAAGTATACTTTCTTTTCCAATGCACATGGAATGTTTTCCAGAATAGAACACATACTAGGTCATAAAGCAAGTCTTAACAGAATTCAAAGCATCAAAATACTACACAGCATCATTTCTGACCATAAGCCATAAAAGTAGAAATCAATAACAGAAAAATCAAGGAAAAAAAATCAAACACATGGAAACTGAACAACACCTTCCTCAAAAACTACTGGGTTATAGAAGAAACTATGGACGGAATTGAAAAATTTACAGAATCAAATGAGAATGAAAATACATCCTACCAGAACCTTTGGGACACAGCAAAAGCAGTGCTCAGAGGTCAATTTATAGTAATAAATGCACTCAGCCTAAAAGAAGAAAGGGCCAAAATCAAAACATTAACCCTTCAACTTGAATAAACAGAAAGAGAGCAGCAGAAGTATCCCTTGGGCACCAGAAGAAAGCAAATCATAAAAATTGGAGCAGATTTAAATGAAATAGAAAATAGAAAAACAATTGAAAGAGTTAACAAGACCAAAAGCTGGTTCTCTGAAAAGATCGACAAAATTGATAAACCATCAGCCAAACTGACAAAAGAAAAACAGGAGAGGAAGCAAATAACCCATATAAGAGATGAGATGGGCGATATCACAGCAGACCCAACTGAAATTAAAAAAATCATAACAGAATACTATGAAAAATTGTACTCAAACAAATTTGAAAACCTAGAGGAAATGGACAAATTTCTAGAAGCACACTATATACCTAAACTAACACAAACAGAGGTAGAACAACTAAATAAACCTATGACAAAAGAAGAGATTGAAAAGGTAATCAAAAACTATCAACAAAAAAAGCCCTGGCCCTGATGGTTTCACTGGAAAATTATACCAAACTTTTAGAGAAGAGTTAACACTACTGCTACTTAAGGTATTTCAGAGCATAGAAAAAGATGGAATACTCCCAAACTCATTCTATAAAGCCAGAGTAACCCTGATACCAAAACCAGGTAAAGACACCACAAAAAAAGAAAATTACAGACCACTATCGCTCATGAACATAGATGCGAAAATCCTCAACAAAATTCTAGCCAATAGAATTCAACAACATATCATAAAAATAATTCACCATGACCAAGGGGGATTCATACCAGGTATGCAGCGATGGTTCAACATTAGAGAAACAATCAATGTAATCCATCACATTAATAAAACAAAAGACAAGAACCACATGATCTTATCAATTGATTAGAAAATGCATTTGACAAAGTCCAACACTTATTCATGATAAAAACTCTCAGCAAAATGAGAATAGAAGGGAAATTCCTCAACATAATTAAAGGCATTTTTACAAAACCAACAGCCAACATCATCTTAAATGGAGAGAATCTGAAAGCATTCTTGAGAATGGGAACCAGACAAGGATGCCCTTTATCACCACTCTTATTCAACAGTGTGCTGGAGGTCCTAGCCAGAGCAATTAGCAAGAAAAAGAAATAAAGGGCATCCAAATTGTCCTATACTTACAGAAAAGCTGTAAACATAATATAGTTTCTATATACACTTTACCCAGCTGCCCGTAATATTAACATATTACATAATCATATAAAAGCAGGAAATTAATACTGATAAGATGCTGTTAACTAACCTATGGCGCTTGTTTGCATTTCACACTTTTTAATTAAATGAAGATCTATTTTCTTCACCGATCTAATCCAGGATCCCACATTGCATTGAGTTGTCATATCTCCATAGTCTTCTCCAATCTGAAATAATTCTTCAGTCTGTCCTTGTATTTCTCATCTTGACATTTTTAGAAAGTGGTAGTCAATTTCTGTATTAATTTTCTCTTTCTGTGTAACAAATTACTATAAACTTAGTCACTTAAAATAACAAACCTATTATCTCACAATGTCATAGCCAGGAGTTGATGCATTTTTGCTGGGTTCTCACAAGCCTCAAATCAAGGTGTCAGCCAACTGTGTCCCCTTCTGGAGGCTCAACTAGGGAAAGATCCTTTCCCAAACTCAAGCAAGTTGTTGGCAGAATTTAGTTCTTTGCAGCTGCAGGGTTAAAGTCACCATTTTTTTGTTAGCTGCTGAGTGGGGGGGTCACTCCCAGCTCCTAGAGGCTACCTTCATGTCCTTGCCACATGGCTATCCACTATAGGTCCTCTTAAACTCTATGCCTTGAACCTCTTCCTTGGGGAAGGGCCCAGTCTCTTTTAAATACTTACCTGATTAGGTCAGGCCCACCCAGGATCATCTCACTTTTGACTAACACAGTCAACTGATTTGAGACTTTTATTACATCTACAAAATATGTTTACTTTTTGTCACAGAATGTAACCTGATCATAGGAGTGAAATCCACTATATTCACAGTCCAGACCACACTACCCACACTCAAGGGGAAGGGATTATTGAGGCGGTATACACAGGGGGAAAACTTGGGGCCATCTCAGGGCTCTGTCCACCATTTAGACATTCTAGAATGTCTCAAAAAATTTAGGTTTTTATGATGTTTTTTCATGTTTAGATTAAAAACCAAAACCCAAACCCTTTGCAGTCGAGTTGATTCTGACTCATACCAACCCTCTAGGAATACAGTAGAACTGCCCCATAGGGTTTCCAAGGAGAGCCTGGTGGATTCGAACTGGTGACTTTTTGGTTAGCAGCCATAGCTCTTAACCACTACACCACCAGGGTTTCCATGTTTAGATTGAGATAATGTTTAGATTGAGACTATGCATTTTTAGCAAGAATACCAGAGAAGTAACCATGAGTCATATCAGGAGTACATGAGGTTAATACATCTTATTACATGTAGTATTAACCTTGTGTCATGGATTGAATTGTGTCCCCCCAAAATATGTGTCAACTTGGCTAGACCATGATTCCCAGTATTGTGTGATTGTCCACCATTTTGTCATCCGATGTGAATTTCCTATGTGCTGTAAACTCTACCTCTATGATGTTAATGAGGCAGGATTAGAGGCAGTTATGTTAATGAGGCAGGACTAAATCTACAAGATTAGATTGTGTCTGAAGTCAATCTCTTTTGAGATATAAAAGAGAGAAGCGACAGAGAGACATAGGGACCTCATTACTACCAAGCAAGAAGAGCCAGGAGCACACGTCCTTTGGACCCCGGGTCCCTGTGATGAGAAGCTCCTTGACCAGGGGAACATTGATGATGAGGACATTTCCCCAGAGCTGACAGAGAAAGAAAGCCTTCCCCTGGAGCTGGCACCCTGAATTCAGACTCCTGGACTGTGAGAAGATAAATTTCTCTTTGTTAAAGCCATCCACTTGTGGTATTTCTGTTATAGCAGCACTAGATAACTGAGATACTCTGATTACCGGTTAAGATGTCTTCCAGAGTTAAAATGTGTATTGTGTAAGATGTGTCTGTTCAAATTGTTCCCCACTGTAAAGTTGCTATTTTTTCATTTAAAATTAATAACTATTTGGAGGAGATAGTTTGAAATTACGCAAATATCCTGTTTCTCCTCAAACATTCACATGCACATTAATTTTAATGTGCATCAGTAGATAGTACCTGCACCAATTATTACTGTGGTGGTTGCCTAACGCTGAGTTTGTATTTCCTCATTTCTTCTGCATTTATTAATTATAACTGTACTGTAAGGAAGAGCTGTCCCTTATGTCCCATTAATATGTGTTCAAGTATTTATTTATATTAGTATGGACTCATTTATTTATTTATTTTATGAGTTAAACTCCAATATTATCATTATTTTTTTGCTAAGATTGTTCAGCTTTGGGAGCTCATGCAGGTGGCTCCCATGTCCTTTTGACATGCCCCCATCCTTTTTCAACCACTTCCTTACTTTCTTGCACCACAAGGTGTTCCAAGCTAATTTTATATTTTCCCTACCCCAGCCCTGGAATCAACCGCTTTTGCAAGGAATCCTGATTCCTTTTATTGAAAAATGGTGTGTAGAAACTAAGATCTGAGCTCTAGGTATGCTTATTGCTTCTCAGCCTTTCAGCAGACAGCATTATGAGATATATGTACATATGAAAGTGTTTGCTTCATTTCCAAATCTAACCCACGCTTTAAGTCTCGATTTAGTTGTTATTTGTTCCATAAAATCAACCTTGATACCCCAGCTAGAAGGAATATTTTGCTTTTCTGAATTTGCATAGACCTTCATCTGTATCACTTATTACTTTTTCCCTTGGATTATGTTAATTTATATCTCTACATTTAAGCTGATGCTGAGCTGTAAGTGCCTTGAGAACAGGATTCAGTTTTATTTTTATTTTTTTAAACATGGGACTTTTCATAGTGTTTGCATATAGAATCAGCCATAAAACTAGCTTTTCTTAGATGTTCCACATTTCAAAACAGGTAATTATTTTATTTGTGAAAAGAGAATTAATTTCAAGAAGCATTGTAGATCTTCTCATTACACTTACGCTGTTCAAGAGGAAACAAAGTAAAGCATGCAGGAGAACGTCTATAATATTGTAGATAAAATATACAACTGCCTTCCCTTGTCCCTTACAAAACTCCCTTCTCATAGGAATGATTTACTGATCTTCCAATAATCTAAATTAATTAGTCCAATCTAAACGAGCAGCTATCTTCTTGCTCCCTTAGTGTGTCTTCCAATGTAAAATAGCCATTAGAAATAAAAAGACCAATAAATTTGGGATGGAACTAGTTAAATATTGTAACATATTCATTTTATAAATTAGACTAATATTCATCTTGCTCTTTTAATTATGAGAAATCATCGGCATTTTCACTTTCCTCTCTCCTATTGAGATTTATTTTCCTCTCTTTTTTAATTTTTAGACTATTTATTGAATTAGGCTTTTAAAAACATGTTTTAAAAAAAAGCTTTTGCAGTTTGGTAAGTCTTTTGATATTTTAAAATATTTGCACATACTATCCAAGAAGCCCAGCTGGCCGTATTACCATATACCGTAAAAATGCTTTTGAGATGTCTGTATGTGTGTAGAAAAAAATCTTTTATTGTAAGTTCTAGTTTTCTCTTTTCTCTGTCTCTGAATTGGCAATGTCTTGAAGATCATATTTCACCCTTAGGCTAATTAGAGGTTTATTCAGCCGCCAGTCGAGCATCTTTTTATTTTGTGATTCTAATCTTTTTTATGGCATTAGAGCATACGCTATTGTTTGTGGCAAGGTTGATAAATATCATTGCTCTAAGAATTACCAGAAAATGATCAGTTCATCTTCTCCACTTGCTTCCTCTTCTCAGAGGTGGGTTATTTCACTCCACTTGCAATTCCTTGGAACCTATTTTGACCTTAGTGAAGAGATTCAAAGTGTTCACAACACTCTGGTGCTCAGAATCAAATCCTTCCTGCTCCAACTCTGAATGGTCACTAAACAAAACCAAACAAGTTGCCGTTGAGTCGATTTCTACTCATGGTAACCCCATGTATACAGAGAAAAACTACACTCCATAGACTTTCAAAGACTGTGAACTTTTGGAGAGAGATCACCTGGCCTTTCTTCCAAGGAGACTCTGGGTGGGTTTGACCTCCAATTTTTTTTTTTTAATTGTATTTTAGATGAAGTTTACAGAACAAACTAGCTTCTCATTAAACAGTTAGTACACGTATTGTTTTATGACATTGGTTAACAACCCCACGACACGTCAACACTCTCCCTTCTCGACACTGAGTTCTCTGTTACCAGCTTTCCTGTCCCCTCCTGTCTTCTAGCCTTTGCCCCTGGGCTGGTGTGCCCCTTTAGTCTCATTTTGTTTTACAGGTCTGTCTAATCTTTGGCTGAAGGGTGAACCTCAAGAGTGACTTCATTACTGAGCTAAAAGGGTGTCCAGGGGCCACACTCTCAGGGTTTCTCCAGTCTCTGTCAGGCCAGTAAGTCTGGTCTTTTTTTGTGAGTTAGAATTTTGTTCTACAT
>NW_004444040.1:8659061-8710841 GCF_000243295.1 Trichechus manatus latirostris
TTTTTAGGGGCTATTATAAATGGTATTGTTTTCCTGATTTCCTTTTCATCGTTCTCTTTATTGGTGTATAGGAATCCAACTGATTTTTGTATGTTTACCTTGTAGCCTGCTACTCTGTTGAATCTTTCTATTAGTTCCAGTAGTTTTCTTGTAGAGTCTTTTGGGTTTTTTATGTATAGTATCATATCATCCACAAATAGGGACAGTTTAACTTCTTCTTTACTCATTTGGATGTCCTTTATTTCCTTTTCTTGCCTTATTGATCTAGCTAGGACTTCCAGCCCAATTATTAAATAGGAGTGGCAATAAAGGGCATCCTTGTCTTGTTTCTGTTCTCAAGGGGAATTTTTTCAGCCTCTCTCCATTAAGAATGATGTTGGCTGTTGATTTTGCATGGATGCCCTTTATTATGTTGAGAAATTTCCCTTCTATACCTATTTTATTGAGAGTTTTTGTCCAGAATGGGTGTTGAACCTCCAACCTTTTGATTAATAGTTGAGCACTCAACTGTTCGTGCCACCCGGGAACTCCAGAATGGACACTGGGCCTTTGCAGTGTTTTCCTAGGCCTAGTTCCCAATTTCACCCCAGTTCTTGCTATGGGACCTCATATTGTTCCATGTCATGGCAAACTGCTTAATATCCAAGTCTTTTTAGGATCTGGGAATCCACATTCCTCCTATCAGTCAACCTCCCAGGGACTGGAGATTTTCTGCCCAGCAATCTGCTTAACAACTTCTCAGACACCAACTTGAATTTCTCAGAACTTCCAGAAATAGTGTGTACAACATAAAATGCAGTTGGGCTCTAAGAGATTGTCATGGATTGAATTGTATCCCCCAAAAATGTGTCAACTTGGTTAAGCCATGATTCCCAGTATTGTGTGGTTGTCCTCCATTTTGTGATTGGAATTTTATGTTAACGAGGATTAGGATGGGATTGTAACACCATTACTAAGGTCACATCCCTGATCCAATGTTTAAGGAGTTTCCTTGGGGTGTGGCCTGCACCACCTTTTATCTTATAAGAGATAAAAGGAAAAGGAAGTGAGCAGAAAGTTGGGGACCTCATACTACCAAGAAAGCAGTGCTGGGAGCAGAGCGTGTCCTTTGGACCTGGGGTTCCTGTGCAGAGACGCTCATAGTCCAGGGGAAGATTGATGACAAGGACCTTCCCCCAGAGCTGACACAGAGAGAAAGCCTTCCTCTGGAGCTGATGCCCTGAATTTGGACTTCTAGCCTACTGGACTGTGAGAAAATAAATTTCTCCTTATTAAGCCATTCACTTGTGGTATTGCTATTATAGCAGCACTAGATGACTAAGACAGAAATGTACATTTGATTCTATTCAATTCAATTCATCTCAACAAAGATATACTTAAGCAACTACAGTGCTAGATATAAAGTAGAGATATGAAGATGAATGAGATATGGAAATGCTCTCAAAGAGTTCCTAATTTTGTTGAGGAGATCAAGGTGTAAATACACTACATCAGTATGTGTTAAGGACTAGACATATAACCTACTCAGAGAGAAACAGCTTAACAGCTTAGAGGAAGGAGTAGTCAACCATCTGGGAGGAAACCATGGAGATGACAAAGCCTCCACGTGCAGTTGCTACATAAAGATGATGCTTGGATTTTGACTTTTGGCAGTTAGGAGCTGTGGTATATTGCATTACTGGCCCCAATTTTCACTACTCCTTGTACATATACCCTTTGGCATGATCTGTGGGCAAGGTTATCTGGACCATTTCTTAATTTGGGGCTCAGCCACTGTCTTAGTCATCTAGTTTTGCTATAACAGAAATACCACAAGCGGATGGCTTTAACAAAGAGAAATTTATTTTCTCACAGTCTAGTAGGCTAGAAGTCCAAATTCAGGGTGTTAGCTCCAAAAGAAGGCTTTCTCTGTCAGCTCTGGAGGAAGGTCCTTGTCATTAATCTTCTCCTGGATTAGGAGCTTCTCTGTGCAGGAACCCTGGGTCCAAAGGACACACTCTGCCCCTGGTGCTGCTTTCTTGGTGGTATGAAGTCCCCATGTCTCTCTGCTCACTTCTCTTTTATGTCTCAAAAGAGATTGGCTCAAGACACAATCCAATCTTGTAGATGAGTCCTGCTTCATTTAACATTACTGCCACCTATCCCACCTCATTAACATCACAGAAGTAGGATTTACAACACATAGGAGAATCACATCAAATGACAAAATGGTGGACAATCACACAATACTGGGAATCATAGCCTAGCCAAATTGATACACATATTTTGGGAGGACACAGTTCAATCCATGACAGCCACTAACTCAGTGATTTTCTTTGACCAGTAGTAAATTAGTGGATGTAATATAAGCAGAAATGTGGAATAGATTTGCACATTGTTTTTGTGCTTCCAACATCACCATAAGGACATGCTAAGGCTAGTATGCTTTTCCCAGGAGGGGATTGAGAGACAGGTAGAGCAAAGCTTCCTCAATTAAGCTATCCCAGTTTAGCCAGCCTAGAGCAGCACCCCCAGCTGACATATAGATGCATAAGCAAACCCAGGTGAGATCAGCCAAGTGCAGCCAAGATCAGCCAATACCTGGCTTCATGAGTCACAATATATAACAATAAATTATTATTATTTGAAGCTCCTTAGTTTATGGTGCTTTAGTATTCATCAATAGCTAACAATACAATAATTACTGAAGTTGTTGAACAGTTGATCTGATGTGTATTTTAGAAAGTTCACTCTGGAAACCGTGTTGACAATAAATTTGAGTGGAAGAGTTTAGAGATGGGTAGATAAGCCAAAAGATTATCATAATATTTTGCTAAGAGATTGTGACAATGAAAAAAAAAAAAGGATAGATTCAAGAGTGAGAAGGGTGGTAGGTCATGGTAATTTATTAGAAATGGATGGAGAAGGAGAAGATAAAGTTGAGGATGACTCCCAAATTTCTGGGTTAGACCACTGACAAAGCTGATAAACTATGATAAAAATGGAATGCAGAAGTTCTTGCAGGTTTGATAGTGGACCAGAAAAGATTAACAGCAGGCCTGTAACTCATTGGAGCTCTGGTGGTGCAGTGGATAAGAGCTATGGCTGCTAACCAAGGCAATTCAAATCTACCAGCAGCTCCTTGGAAACCGTATGAGGCAGTTCAACTTCTCCTGTAGGGTTGCTATGAGTTGGAATCAACTTGACAGCAATGGGTTTGTAGCTCATTCTCTCCTTACCGGAGATATCTAGAAGTAATGAATGACCTCTGTCAAATATCCATGTAAATATGGTAATGCCTCAAAGACAAGACCTCCCAGTAAACATACTAATAGTGTTTATTGATGGAAAGATTCCTGGGAGTCCTCACCTATAAAATTTTTCATAGGATATAACTTGTCTCTCTTAATTACTTATACACAAACATGGAATTTATGGATTTACAGGGCATGGATGGCTGGAGAATGAGGGTAGCACCCTAGACTGTAATTAACAGAGTATAAAATGTGATTTTCTCAAAAAGGTTGAGAAGTTAGAGGGTTAATATGTTGTGGGGTTGTTAACCAATGTCATAAAACAACATGTGTACTACTGTTTCATGAGAAACTATTTGTTCTGTAAGCCTTCACCTGAAGTACACTAAAATTAAAAAAAAAAAAAAATGTGATTTTCTGAAATGGGAATGGTTTTCTTTGTGTAAGTAGTTTCTCTAAATACATTCTCAGAAAGAACTTCACTTGCTACTTATGGAACCAAAATTCAATCTAATGAGGGAAAAAAACATTTTTTGTGCTGTCTGACAATCTTAAATTCCTCTAAAAAATGAATGTTTTACCTGTGTCTTTTATTTATATGTTGTTCTGTTTCCTTTGAATTATTAGGAGCCCTGGTGGTGCAGTGATTAAGTGCTCGGCTGCTAACCAAAAGGTCGGCAGTTCAAACCCACTAGCTGCTCCATGGGAGAAAGATGTGACAGTCTACTTCCGTAAAGATTACAGCCTTGGAAACCTCATGAACAGTTCTACTCTGTCCTACGTGGTAGTAATAATAACAAGTACCTCAATTAACATTAATCAAACATTTACTATGTGTCAGACATTGTATCATAAACTTTATATACGTTATTTCATGCAATCCTAAGCAACTCTAATGTCCCTACTCTATAGATGAGAAAACTGAGGCTTAAAGAGGATAAATAACTTACCCAAGGCATGGCAGAGACTACAAGTTGCCACCCAATACCGATTCTCCATTTCTTCTCTTGTAATAAAACTCCAATTTCATTTGGGTCAGCAATGCAGCGAGCTAAAATATCACCTTTCCCAGACTCTCTTGCAGTTAAATGTGGCCACGCAACCAGAGGGTAGCCAGTGAGATGTAAACAGAAATGTGTAGAACTTGAAGATGAGTAAAGGGAGTTGAGACTACAAGGAGAGAACCATTTTTTGAAACAAGCACTTGTAACCCTCTGACTTTCTTCCTTCCTCAGGCCTTCAATGATCACTTGATGGCTTCAAGCTCTGACAGCCATATTGGACCACACAGTGACCTTGGGGATGAAAACCATATGCCTGGAAGGAAGAGCCAAAAAATAGGAAGAGCCTGGGTTCCTGATGACTTTATGCTGCCCTTCAAATCCAGAACTACTACCTCTATACTTCTATTACATGAGAGATATATATACTATTCTGCCATTTTGGATTTCTGTCACTCTCAGCCTGACCTTACCCTAACTGATGCCTATCTCACAAGTGATAAGAGATATCGCTGAGATTCAGTACCAGACAATTTTGTATTTTTTTCCCCTGCCTTCAGTGCCTAACTGCATGATAAGCACATTGTATTCTCTACTTAGTGTGGCCACATAAATGAACTCCTTATTGAGGAAAAAAAAAAATGAATATTTTTCTGTACTAAAATAACCCTTCCCAGGGTTTCCTTCCATGATCTGCTTTAGCATATAAATGCCACGAATAGCTTTTTATGAAGATGGCAATGAAAGCGAAGAAGGAAGCCCCTGCCCCTCTCAAAACTGAAGCCAAAGCAAAGGCATTGAAGGCAAGAAGGCAGAGCTGAAAGGTGTCCACAGCCACAAAAAAAAAGAAGATCCGCACTTCACCCAGCTTCCGGCAGCTCAAATACCCTTGGAACAGCACTCCCAGGAGAAACAAGCTTGACCACTGTGCCATCATCAAGTTCCCTCTGACCGCTGAGTCAGCCCTGAAGAAGATAGAAGATAACAACACACTTGTGTTCATTGTGGATGTCAAGGCCAACAAGCACCAGATCAAACAAGCTGTGAAGCTCTGTGACATTGATGTTGCCAAGATCAACACCTTGATCAGACCTGATGGAAAGAAGAAGGCATATGTTTGACTGGCTCCTGACTATGATGCTTTGGATGTTGCCAACAAAATTGGGATCATCTAAACTGAGTCCAGCTGGCTGATTCTAAATATAAATTTTTTCACCACAGGAAAAAAAAAAAAAAAGCCATGAATATATTGGTATCCCCTTAAACAATTAAAAAGTGTGATAAACATGCTTCTTGAATGTTACAGATGCTTTTCAGGATTCTTACTTTATTTGACATTATTCGTGCACTGCACATTTTTCTCATTTGCGACTCTGTGTCTGAGATTGTCATTATCATTTGTTCCTTCATTCAGCTTATTTATTAAGCACTTACTGTATACTAGGAATTAGTCTAGTTTCTGGCGACAGGAGAGTGAACAAAACAATGACCCTGTGTTTACATTCTTGTGGAGGGGAAGCGAGAAGAGGGTAAACAATAATATAAATATGTCAGGTAGGGATAAGTTTCATGGAAAAAATGGAAAAAGTTTCAGCAGAGCAAGGGGGATAGGGTTGCCAGGGTTGGGTAGTTATAGTCTTTAGTAGGAAAAAAGACCTCTCATAGATGGTGCCTGGATTAGCTTCCTAAGGCTGAATTGACAAAGCCTTCACTTCAAAATGAGTGGCTTAAAACAGCAGAAATATATTGTCTCAAAGTTCTGGAGGCAAGCAGTCTGAATGCGGGGCCACGCTCTCTGCAAAGCCTCTGGGGGAAAATCCTTCTTATATTTCCCAGCTTTGGGTAGCACCAGGTATTCCTCGGCTTGTGGCAGCATAACTCCATCTCTGCCTCCATATTCACACGCTCATCTGCCGTCTTTGTCTCTCTGCTTCTGTGTCTCTTCTCCTCTTCTTGTACGTTATATTGGATTAGGGCCCATTCTACTCCAGTATGACCTCATGGTAACTAATTACATCTTCAAAGATACTATTTCCAAATAAGATCACATTTGTAAGTAAGGGAGTCAGGACTTCAACGTAATCTTTTAGCGGGACACAACTCAACCAATATCAATGCCCCTTCAGTCACAGACTTGAAACAGATAAGAGAGCAAATCAAAGAACTTTTGTTTCCCAGCTAGGGCTGCCAACATACATTTTTAGTTTGGGAATGGACATATCCTGGTGACAGAAGATGGATACATTTCTGAAAAGGTTCTACATTGTGCCGAACAAATTTAAACACTTTCTGTGGATTTTCCTGAGCATCTGTTGCCCAACATTCCCAATTGTACAATAACTGGTTTGTTTTTCTTGTATTTTCCATCTGCTGTGTTACCACGAAAGGAGCCCTGGTGATGCAGCAGTTAAAGCACTCGACTGCTAACCAAAATGTCAGTGGATTGGAAACCTCCAGCTGCTCCTTGGGAGAAAGATGTGGCAGTCTGCTTCCCTAGAGATGTACAGCCTTGGAAACCCTATGGGGCCACTATGAGTTGGAATCAAGTTGAGAGCAGTGAGGTTTTTTTGATTTGGTGCTACCATGTCATTCCATCAGGAGTCCAATTACTTCTTTCCTCAAATGGTATGTACTTTTTTAAACCAACTTGCAGAGGAGAATGTAAAGGAGTAGTTTAGTGTGTGTGGGAACATGGGTGTGTGCCCCAGATGTGCAAATACACATCAGATGTGAGCTGGAACACATGAGATAATCCTGATATTCATTTGGTAAAAGGATTGAAACTCCTGAACATTCAACTCTAATTCTTCTCCCAAACTAAAACCAAACCTGTTGCCGTTGAGTCAATTCTGACTCACAGTGACCCTATAGGACAGAGTAGAACTGCCCCATAGGGTTTCCAAGGCTGTAATCTTTATGGAAGCAGACTGCCACTTCTTTCTCCTGAGGAGCTGCTGGTGGGTTTGAGCCACTGATCTTTCAGTTAGCAGCTGTGCGCTTAACAACTGTGCCACCAGGGCTCCTTTCTAATTCTTCTCAGTTCTCTTAAAATATGAACTTGCTCCCAGTGTCATAGTCTTATACGTAAGTGGAAGTGGAAAGAGAGGTAGGAAGAGATTTGAAAGTGGTCAAAGGCAAGATACTGAGGCAGCTGCTGAATTTTTTGCATAAGGACAGAAAGACATCCCTTGACGTTTAAAAACATGATCTTGTGGCCTTTTCCATTTTGATTTCATTTTCCTCATCTACTGAATTAATGAGAATACAGATGATCTGCAGGTCAAGCATTTTCTGGAAATAAAAAGTCCAGAGTTAGTAGTCCTTGGCTTTGCCCTAGGACTGAAAGCTATTTGCCTAGCACAAACCAACAGAAACCAACATTCCTGTCATGGTTTACTGGAAGCACCTCAGAAGCCTATGTTGACTGATTATATTCATCATTGAAATCAAAGTTAAATAATTTCCATTTCCAACGTGGAAATGTACATACTTCTAGGACAGTATACTCTTGTCTTTAAAGAGAACTACACATTGAGTTTTGAGTTTAATTGTGATATATAAATTGTGCACTGCCATTACTGTCTTTGTATCCTGATCTAGGATAATCACATCTTAAGATGCAGCTATTTTGCTACTCTCTAATGAGACAATCATAAATAAATCTTTTCTTCGTCTTTGTTGTTTATTTTGGTCAGAATTTGCTAAAAGTAGAGCCAGAGACAAAATTTAGGAGTAGGTGATTAATTAAGGAAGAGGTCTCAGAAGAATAAAGGTGGGGAAACGAGATTAGAAAAGGGGAAAAAACAAGCAAGGACATGTTCTCAGGTGGTATCTGGGCTCAGCCTGATCCCACAGGGAGCTCTGGACCATGAGTTGTACTGTTCTCAATTGGTCTTTTGTACCCTGGTGTCTGTCAGTAACTGGCCGCCTTTCCCAGAGGGAGGGTTATAACCAATGGTAGAAGACAGCTCCCACTGGCTGAGGGCAGTTCTATGTGGAAAGAGGCAGCTCTGAGCCATTAGCAACCAATATTTATAGAAGCTAGGATGAGGGTGCCCTGACCCATGTTGCACCAGCTTTTCTCTTTTTCATCCAGGAAAATTCTCCGCTTGCCTTCTTTTCTGGTGTTTTCTCAAATTTCCTTATGCCTAGAACTTGTTCTTTTCCTTTAATACTCAAGCTCTTCTTTGTTCCACTCCTGAAGGACATGAATAATTGTCTTATTCTATGAATAACTGACCCAAACAGTGAATGAGTAATGGTTTATCAGGAGAGACTAGACTTTTCAGTTTTGTGATCAAAGCACCATAATTCAAAACTAGTGCCCTGAGACCTTTTGGAATTGTACAAACCACAACAAGAATTTTCTAAGTCTACTTTTTTTCTTCTTTTGACTATTCTGTAAATAGCTTGGGACAAGAACCATTATATTTGCCTTTCTATTCCCAGCATCTGGCTTGGTTCCTAGCATAGAACATTCAATAAATGCTAATGAATTACTGAATAAATAAATAAATGAATATTAGGGGTGAGCCTTTTCAGATCAAAAGTGTACGTAAGAATCCAAAGACTCAAAAGACTAAAATTTTGTAGGGACCAGGCAGGTAATGTAAATAAATAAAAGGGGTTGATGGCCAACTGGAGCCCGTACAATAGACGATGGAGGCAACAGCCACTACCAAACCAGAAAACCAAACACATTGTGGCCAAGTCGATTCTGACTCTTAGTGACCCTATAGGACAGAGTAGAATTGCCCCATAGGGTTTCCAAGGAGCGGCTGGTGGATTCGAACTACTGTTTGGTTAGCAGCTGTAGCTCACCATAGCTCTTAACCATTGCACCATCAGGAATCCTTCATATGTTGACAGCTAACTTAAATACTTCTTGATTGGTAACTACCATTTTTCCTGTTTGAGTGAACAACTTAAAAAAATGGAGGAATCAGGGAGCAATACTGCTCTGTCATCTCTTAACCCTCTGCCTCTTCTTCCCCTCCAAAACCTCCTACTAATCAGAAGTAGTTCAACCAAGAGCATCCTTTGGATTTTCCCTACAAAGCTCAGCTTTGAGTCTTTTCCTGTCCTGATAACAGAGTCTAATTCTACCTTCTTCATTCCTGTTGATATCTTAAATGTTATTGTTGCCAAGTCTTCAATTCCTCAGCCCGCTTGCTTTCCATTCAACACTTGAAGTTCATAACCACTCTTCTATAAACCTTAAGCAGGTCCCTGGCTGTGCTTTAAGTGGGTCTCTGAGAACACCTGGATATTCGTTTGTAAAATTGTGTGTATATATTTATGTGGAGAAGTTTATAATTTTTATCAGATTCTAAAAGGAACACTCTCCTGTCCTGGGTGATTTCATTCACTCTTGAAGCCTCACCTGCTCTTACCTGTACCTTACAGCTGGTCCATAACATGTTCTCTTCCCCTCTTTTTAAAAATTTTCAGTGGATTCCCACTGCCTCTAAAATAAAATGCATATTATTTAGATTAGCATACAGGATCCTTCATCATCACTCTTAACCCTCTTACTATCATGCCTCATCAATTGTAAACTATTCACAGTCTCGAGTTTGCTCATACTTTCATGTTTGTACACATGTCACCAAGACTTTCTCTCCATCTGCACATGGACTGCTAATATTTATCCTTGGGTTGGGTTGTCCTAGAAGTAGATCCTAAGACAAAGACATGAGTGTAAGTTTTTTGTTTTTTAATTTGGAGGTGATGTCAGGAAGCATCAGTAGAGAAGCAGAAAGTGAGTCAGAGAAAAGAAAGTCAGTTAAAGGGTGTATTATCAAGCCAGTTACTGCTGTGGGAAACTAGAGCTCAATCCCACTGATGAACTCTAAGAGACAGTGTAGAACAACTTCAGAGTTATCTCAGCTGTAAAGCAAGGAAGCTGGGGTGTTTAGCCAACAACTCCTGGAAGACATTGATTGAGGACTGCTCCTGGAGCACTTCAGGCAGCAATTGAGTGTGCTCCCAAGGCCAGGAAAAAGCCTTCAAGTGGTGATTCTTAGGTGTTCCCAGTAAGTGCCTTTAGCATAGAGATGAGTGCTTAGAGAATATGGGGAGGGGATATGGGCAGGATACAGTCAGTTTCTACTACAAAAATCTAAATGTAGGGTTACACTGTAAACATAGACAGTCAATGAAAACTAGTCCACATGAAGTTCTCCAAGGGTTCTCCTCCCTGTTTGAATTATAAACCTATCCTTTAAGCTCTCTTAGTGACCTATGATAACTTCTATAACCCTATTCACTACATACCTAAGTGAATATGTATTAAGTAGCCACCATGCACCAGGCATTGTGCTGGGCAATGAGGGTTTAGCATCAAAAAAGACTGGCATTGAACAATCGATTACACATGTGATGAATATCACACACCTCACACACCTATAGCAAGTTGATCACTTGTCTCCCCCACCCCCAAAAAAAACATAGACTTTAGATCTGTAGACTTGATTCTCAGCCCTTACTTATTATCAGGAGTCCCTCGGTGGCAAAGGGTTAAGCACTTGACTACTAGCCAAAAGTTTGGTGGTTCGAACCCAACCAAAGATGCCTCAGAAGACAGGCCTGGTGATCTGCTTCTGTAAAGCCAAAGCCTTGAAAACCCTATGGAGTGGTTCTACTCTTCACACTTGGGGTCACCATGAGTCAAAATCAACTCAACAGAGCTAACAACAACACTCATTACCTGCCACAGAATGGGTTTCAATAAGCGTTTATGAATGATCGGTGAGTAAATGAAGCATATTTCCCAGGCTTATTGTCATTGTTAGGTACCGTCGAGTAGGTTCCGACTCAGCGACCCCACGTACAACAGAATGAAACACTGCCCAGCCCTGCACCATCCTCACAATCATTGTTATGTTTGAACCCATAGTTGCAGCCACTGCGTCTTCCTCTTTTTTGCTGACCCTCTATTTACCAAGCATGATGTCCTTCTCCAGGGACTGGTCCCTCCTGATAACATGTCCAAAGTACCTGAGATGCAGTCTCACCATCCTCACTTCTAAGGAGCATTCTGGTTGTACTTCTTCCAAGACAGATTTGTTCTTTTTTCTGGTAGTCTATGGTATGTGCAATATTCTTTGCTAACACCACAATTCAAAGGTGTCAATTCTTCTTGGGTCTTCCTTATTCATTATCCAGGCTTTGCATGTACATGACGCCTTTGAAAAATATCATGTCTTGGGTCACACGCACCCATATATGTGCGTGACATCTTTGCTTTTTAACACTTTAACGAGGTCTTTTGCATCAAATTTGCCCAATGCAATGTTATTGTTCTTGTTAGGTCCCGTTGACTCGGTTCCATCTCAGAGAGACCCCATGTACAACAGAATGAAATACTGCCATTCCTGCACCATCCTCACAATCTTTGTTATGTTTGAGCCCGTTGTTGCAGCCACTGTGTCAATCCATCTTGTTGAGGGTCTTCCTCTCTTTAGCTCACCCTCTACTTTACCAAGTATGATGTCCTTCTCCAGGGACTGCCCTCCTAATAACATGTCCAAAGTATGTGAGAAGGAGTCTCGACATCCTCACTTCCAAGGTGCTCTCTGGCTGTATTTCTTCCAAGACAGACATATTTGTTCTTCTGGTAGTCCATGGTATATTCAATATTCTTTGTGAACACCATAATTCAAAGATGTCAATTCTTCTTGGCTCTTCCTTGTTCATTGTCCAGGTTTTGCATGTATATGAGGCAATTGAAAATATCATGGCTTGGGTCAGGGACACCTTAGTCCTCAAAGTGACATCTTTGCTTTTTAACACTTTGAACATATTGCCCAATGCAATACGTCATTTGATTTCTTAACTGCTGCTTTCATGGGGTTGATTATGGATCTAAGTAAAATGAAATCCTTGACAACTTCATTCTTTTCTCCATTTACCATGATGTTGCTTATTGGTCCAGTTATGAGGATTTTTGTTTTTGTTGAGGTGTAATCTGTACTGAAGGATGTAGTCTTTAATCTTCATCAGTAAGTGCTTCAAGTCCTCTTTACTTTCAGCGAGCAAGGTTGTATCATCAGCATATCACTGGTTATTAAAGAGTCTTCCTCCAGACTTAATGCCACATTCTACTTCATATAGTCCAGCTTCTCAGATTATTTACTCAGCGTACAGATTGAATAAATATGGTGAAAGGATACAACCCTGACACACACCTTTCCTGACTTTAAACCATGCAGTAGCCCCTTGTTCTGTTCGAACGACTGCTCCTGTCTTTGTACAGTTCCTCATAAGCACAATTAAGTGTTCTGGAATTCCCAGTTGTCTTAGTCATCTAGTGCTGTTATAACAGAAATACCACAAGTGGATGGCTTTAACAAACAGAAGTTTATTCTCCATCAATCTTCCCTAGGAGCTTCTCCACGCAGGAACCCCGGGTCCAAAGGACATGCTCAGCTCCTGGCACTGCTTTCTTGGTGATATGAAGTCCCCCGTCTCTTGGCTTGCTTCTCTCTTTTATATCCCAAAAGAGATTGCCTCAAGACACAATCCAATCTTGTAGATTGAGTCCTGCCTCACTAACACAATTGCCACCCATCCCCTCTCATTAACATCATAGAGACAGGATTTACAACACATAGGAAAATCACATCAGATAACAAAATGGTGGACAATCACACAATACCGGGAATCATGGCCCTGCCAAACTGAGACACACATTTATGGGGGACACAGTTCAATCCATGACACCATTCTTCACAATGTTATCCATAATTTTTTTACTAATCCACTCAGTCAAATGCCTTTGCATAGTCAATAAAACACAGGTAAACATCTTTCTGGTATTCTCTGCTTTCAGCCAAGATTCATATGACATCAGCAATGATAACCTTTATTCCATGTCTTTTTCTGAATTAGGATTAAATTTCTGGCAGTCGCCTGTTGATGTACTGCTGTAACCGCTTTTGAATGATCTTCAGCAAAATTTTACTTGTGATATTGCTTGATAATGTCTGCATTCTGTTGAATCACATTTCTTTGATGGATTCAAATATGGATCTCTTCCAGTCGGTGGGCCAAGTAGCTGTCTTCCAAATTTCTTGGCATAGACAAGTGAGCACTTTCAGTACTGCATCAATTTGTTGAACATCTCAATTGGTATTCTGTCAATTCCTGGAGACTTGTTTTTCACCAATGCCTCCGTGCAACTTAGACCTCTTCCTTCAGTACCGTCAGTTCTTAATCATATGCTACCTCCTGAAATGGTTGAAACTTGACTAATTCTTTTCTAGTACAGTGACTGTGGGTATTCCTTCCATCTTCTTTTGATGTTTCCTGCATCGTTCAACATTTTCCCTGTAGAATCTTTCAGTATTGCAACTTGAGGCTTGAATTTTTTTCTTCAGTTCTTTCAGCTTGAGGAATGCCGAGCGTGTTCTTCTCTTTTGGTTTTACAACTCCAGGTCTTTGCACATTTCATTATAATACTTTACTTTTCATCTCGTGCCACCCTTCTAATTCTTTTATTCAGCTCTTTTACTTCCTGAATTCTTCCACTTGCTTTAGCTACTCTACGTTCAAGAGCAAGTTTCAGAGTCTCTTCTGACATCCATTTTGGTCATTCTTTCTTTCCTGTCTTTTTGATGACCGCTTGCTTTCTTCATGTATGATGTCCTTGATGTCATTCCACAACTCATCTGGTCTTCAGTCATTACTGTTCAATGCATCAAATGTATTCTTCAGATAGTCTCTAAATTCAGGTGGGATATACTCAAGGTTGTATTTTGGCTCTCGTGCATTTGCTCTAATTTTCTTCAGCTTCAACTTGAACTTGCATATGAGCAATAGATGGTCTGTTCTGCAGTTGGCCTCTGGCCTTGTTCTTCCTGATGATATTGAGCTTCTCCATTGTCTCTTTGCACAGATGTAGTTGGTTTGATTCCTGTGTGTTCCATCTGGCAAGGTCCATGTGTATAACCACAGTTTGTATTGTTGGAAAAAGGTATTTACAATACCGATGTCATTGGTCTTGCAAAATTCTATCATGTAATCTCCAGCATTGTTTCTATCACCAAGGCCCTATTTTCCAACTACCAGTTTTTCTCTATTTCCGACTTTCGCATTCCAATCACCAGTAATTCTAAATGCAACTTGATTGCATGTTGATCAATTTCAGGCTGCAGAAGTTGGTAAAAATCTCCATTTTCTTCATGCCCTGCTTTGGAACATGCAGCTTGTCTGGTAGTGGTTGGTGTGTAAATTTGTATAATGGTCATTGTGATCATTAAGGTTGTGTGTCAACTTGGCTGGGCCATGATTCTTAGTGGTTTGGCAGTTATAAAGTATTTTGGCAGGTGCATAATGATGTAATCACCTCTATGTTCAGATCTGATATAGTGTGATCACCTACATGATGGGATCTGCTGTAAGTAGCCAATCAGTTGAAAGGGATTTTCCTTGGGGGTATGGCCTGCGTCCAATGCAGGTGGACTTTCTGGCAAGGCTCTCGGGCTTTTGCTTGCTCTGGATCCTGCAGCCAGCTCCTGTTCCTCTGACCTCTGGTTCTTGGGAGTTGAGCTTGCAGCTTACCTGCCAATCTTCGGATTCGTCAGCCTCGGCAGTCTGTGAGCCAGCAGCCTTCCAGCTTACCTGCCGATCTTGGGATTTGTCGGCCTCCGCAGTCTGTGAGCCAGAGGCCTGTTGTCTGACCTGAATCTGCCCGTCCCTTTAGCTACGTTAGTCAGGAGAAGCCTCCAGCCTGACCCATGGATTTGGGATGTTCCAGCCACTACAACAATGTGAACCATTTCCTTGAAATAAATCTCTCACTGTATATATATATAGACGCTTCACTGGTTTTGCTTCTCTAGAGAACTCAGCCTAAGACAGTTGTATTAACTGGTCTTCCCTGCAGGCATGTGGATGTTATCCTATTACTGACAGTCTGGTACTTTAGGATAGATCTTGAAATGTTGTTTTTGATGATGAATGCAATGCCATTCCTCTTCAATTTGTCATTCCTGACATAGTAGATCATATGATTGTCCAATTCTAAATGGCCAGTATCAGTCCATTTCAGTTCACTTATGCCTAGGATATCAATCTTTATGCATTCTATTTCATTTTTGATGACTTCCAATTACCCTAGATTTATACTTCATACATTTCATGTTCCAATTATTAATGGATTTTGCAGCTATTCTCATTTTGAGTCATGTCACATGAGCAAATGAAGGTCCTGAAAGCTTGGCTCCATCCATGTCATTAAGGCCAACTCTACTTTGAGGAGGCAACTCTTCCTCCATTGTCTTCTGAGTGCCTTCTAACCTGAGCGTCTCATCTCAGTGTTTCACGGCTATTCATAAGTTTTCACTGCCCAGTTTTTTCAGAAGTAGACCATCAGGTCCTTCTTCCTAGTCTGCTTTTGTCTGGAAGCTCCACTGAAACCTGTCCACCATGAGTGACCCTGCTAGTATTTGAAATACTGGTGGCATATCTTCCATCATCACAGCAACAAACAAGCCACCACAGTACAACAAACTGACAGAGGAGTGGTGGTAGACTTATTGACAGCCCTTTATTTGGAAACTATGAAGATGTTTAACAATTCCAAGTTGACCAGACATTTGAACTCTACTTGCAATCCCAGATCTAGGAATCACTGCCCTGCTTTGGAACATGCAGCTTGTCTGGTGGCTTTTCATGGAGTAGTATTCTCTGCGTAGCTGTCACCCAGAAAGACTCCTTTAACACTTCCAAATAGCATGTACTTTTCAGTAATCTCAAAGCAAACTGACTTTGCAGCCAGAATCACTGCAATTGATCAGCTGTAATTAAACTCAGGCGGAAGAGGCAACCTTTCAGTCTTTAAAAGTAATTCCCAA
Source organism: Trichechus manatus latirostris (assembly GCF_000243295.1). Taxonomy (NCBI): domain Eukaryota; kingdom Metazoa; phylum Chordata; class Mammalia; order Sirenia; family Trichechidae; genus Trichechus; species Trichechus manatus. The sequence continues at coordinate 8,675,154 of NW_004444040.1, forward strand.
TGTGAACCTTTAGGGATACTATCCTAATGAGCCAAAACCAGAGGAGAATGAATCACTTCCTGACCTTTTGGCAAAGTCAAGAGCCATATAATGTATGGAGAATTTTCTTGATCATTTTATCTCGTCACAACTGAATTTTTTTGTATGAAGGAATATAGAAAAACAAAAATTCAAAAGAAATATTTTCCAGATTCAAAAATGAAAGTTCTGACATGTTTGTCTGCAAGACTTGTTAGGAGTTGCAATTTCAAACACATTAAAAAAGAAAGGGCATTTTAATTATTCTACCAGTGTAACTGTAGTTTCTTTATTTACTATTTATTTCTCTGGAGATGCCTGGATATGCAAATAACTCGTTTCACTGAGCAGTGTTCTGACTGAGTGAGCCACCTATTGGTCATTCCTGACAACTGCACCATAATGAAATCTTTTTCTTTCAAGGATCCCTGGTGGTGCAGTGGTTAAAGTGCTTGGCTGCCAACCAGAAGGTCGGCGATTCAAACTCACCAGCTGTTCTGTGGAGAAAGATGTGGTAGCGTGCTTCCATTAAGATTTACAGCCTTGGAAACTCTATGGGGCAGTTCTGTTCTGTCTTATAGGGTCGCTATGAGTCAGAATCGACTTGATGGCAGCAGTTTTGGTTTGGGTTTTGTTTTCTTTCAATAGATCCTCCTGCTGGAATATGCTGTGTAGAGCAGGGGTTATTTAATTTTGGTGAATCTCAGAAACACCTGAAGAACTAATAAAATACCAAGAGGACCAGGCTTCTTGAATTAGGACAGGGCCTGGGACTTTGCATTTTTACTAAGTTCTGACACTCACTGAAATTTGCGAATCACTGCAATAGATTATGCACTCAGTTTTTCTCAAACATTTTGATCAATTATTTTATGCAGAACACCTATGAAAATTTTCTTTTAAAATTTCAATCTAAAATATCTATTATAAAATTTTAAAATTTCTGTCCAAAAAATACAACAATAAGAGAAAGTCAAAAGCACATATCATTAAAACAAATGGAAAAGATTTAAATATTAGTTTAATGAAGAAGTAACATTTCATTTTGTTTTAATGGAGAAGTTGTAATCGAATTACATTCTGAGTGTTCACGGAAAATCTGCAAGCTATTCGCAGAACGGTGGCTTATCAAACACTGATCTAGAATATTATACCTTCCTTTAGCTTTCAGTTTCCTACTTAAGTTATAATCCTACATCAAGTCCCTCCATAGTCTATATTCCACATTTGTCTTCCAGACTATACTTTTTATGGTAATTTAAATTCTTTTTATTTAAAGGGCATTTATTTATTCCATAACATTACAAATTATTTCAAATTACATGATATAAATAATTAAAAATAAAAGTCAGGTCATATTATAGAAGGAGGCTTTAGCTCAAAAGATGATTTTCCTCCAGAGCAAATTAAAGAAAAAAAAACTTTAGAATTAAATTATTTGGCTCAAATATGGATAATTTCTAGTCAAGTTGAAAAAGAAAATCTGCAAAAATAGTAAAGCATACCACTTCAGATCCAGAAGGGTTAAGATGAGAAAGACTGACCACAACAAGGGTTGGTGAGGATGTGGAGCACCTGGAACTCTTCTATATTGTTGTTTAGAGTGTAAAATTGTACAATCACTTTTGAAAAAATTCTGTTATACAGTTGCACGTTTACAGTATAACTCAGCAATTGCACTCCTGCGTAGTTACTCAAGAGAAATAAAAATATATGTCCATAAAAAAACTTGTACGAGAGTCTTCATAACAGCTTTATTGATAACAGCTAATACCTGAAAATAATCCAAATGTCCATCCACATGATAATGGATAAATTAAATATGATATATTCAAATAATGGTATGTTACACAGCAGTAGAAATGTACAACAATATGGATGAATTTCACAGTCATTATGTTGAACCAAAAGAGCTAGACATAAAATAGTACATAGCATATGATTTCCTTTATATAAAGTTCAAGAACTGGCAAAATTAATACGGTGATAGAAATCAGAGTAGAGATTGCTTATTGGATTGACTGAAACGAGACGTAAAGGAACTTTCTAAGGTGACACAAATGTTCTACATCTTGGTTTGAGTGATGTTGTTTTTGTCAAAAGTTATCAAATTTTATATTTAAGAACTGTGCATTGCTCTGTATATAAATTTTACCTCAAAAAAGGAAAAAAAATAGATTTTGAATCAAGTGAAATATTCAAATAGTCCATTCATTCATTGTCTTAGGTAGAAAGCATGAAACCAGCCTATGAAATGCCCTTTGTAGGGCTTCGAGAAACAGATGTGTGTGTGCGTGCACCCACATGATGAGGGAAGAACTGAGGAGCTAATAAACCTGAAACTGGAAAGGGTCTCGTAAAAAGTCGGATCCCGTTGTGCGTAGAATCACCGCGAGCCGGGGGCTGACTAGAGGGCAGCTAACCAGAGCAACTCTAGATCTACTGAATCAGAAACTCAGGGGCGGAGCCCAGCAAACTTTGTTTTAACAAGTCCTCTAGGTATATCATATCATGTGAGTCGGAATCGACTTGCTGGCAAGGGTCCCCCCCACCACCTTAAGTGTGTCTGATGCATTATATAGTTTGCCCACTGACTTAGAAAATTTCTTTTGGGATGTTCCGGGATCACTCTTCCTGGATGTGGATTTAGAGTCATTGGTGTCTGAAGCATTTATATTGTCGTTGTTAGCTGCCGTCAAGGCGGCCCGAGACTCATGGCGACCCAATGCACAATGGAACAACACTGTTAGGTCTCGGGCTATCCCCAAGATCAGTTGTGGATCGGACTGCTGTGATCCAAAGGATTTTTGAAAGTTAATTGCCAGGCCTTTCTTCCTAGTCTGCCTTAGTCTGGAAGCTCCGCTAAATTTGTTCAGCATCATAGCAACATGCAAGCCTCCACTGACAGATGGGTAGTGGCTGAACATGAGGTGCATTGGCAGGGAATCGAACCCAGGTCTTCTGCATGGAAGATGAGAATTCTACCGCTGAATCACCAGTGTATCTCTTTTTTTATAAACCCGTTGCCGTCAAGTCAATTCCGACTCACGGTGGCACTACAGGACAGAGTAGAAATTCCCCATAGGGTTTCCAAGGCTGTGATTTTACGGAAACAAACCACCACATCTTTCTCCTGGGGAGCAGCTGTTGGGTTGGAACCATCAACCTTTCAGTTAGCAGCCCAGTGCTTAACCACTGCGCCATCAGCCTCCTTTGCTCTTTTTATATAGTGGTATTAATTTTTGTCTTAAGCAGTGATAAGCTTTCTTATCTTCAGTTGCATATGAATTTTATAGGATAGCTCTGTTTTCTGTAATTCTTCATTCATTTCCTGAATACTCTGCCCATAAGTTTTCATCTGCTCTGCATCTGAGTGCGTTTGCTCTTTCTTTGCCCATTTATTCGCTAACTGAACCAACTTCTGTTACAGAACCATGTCTTTATCTTCCTTAAAGATCCCTACATTGTGCTGCAAGGTTTTGCCTTCATTTTCCTCTAGAGCTTGGCTGAATGCAGCGAGTAACTTTCACGTTCTTTATTTGTTCTTCCAGCTCGTGCCTGCTTGGCACCTCATCACTCAGTTTGGATGGGAAATGGCCTTGGTCTTTTCCAGCTATTGTTAGCAAAGATTATATCCAGGAGATATACATCATCTGTCATCTCTGATTTATTTTATCTTCTCACTCTGGTGATTTGCCAGTTATTTCAGCTGCCCAATGCAATTATTCAAAACTTCTAATTCTTTTTTTTTTTCTTTTTTGTAAACAAGAGATTCCTCCAGGTCTTTCTGAATTTTATAGTAAACTGTGATTTGATTGGTTTGCTCAGCTCAGGGGTGCCCTCACTCCAGTTTTCTGCTTCTTAAGTAATGTTCTATAGTCTGAAGTCTTGATTTTTTTCTCTTGAACCTCCTAAGTGTCAGACTTCGTCTTCTTTTTGCTGAGTTTAGTGTTATTAAGGCTATTTGTTACTTTGAAAGTTTAACAAAACTCCGTTGAAAATACTGGTAATATTTCTGTAGACTTCTGGCCTTCCTATGTCTTGTTCTGTTTGATTTGGTTTCATTTATTTGTTTTCTTTTATGTTTTACATTCTATATTCCCTAAGTTTTTCAAAACAGCAAACGGACTTTCTACCAGCATTTGATTAATTTTTTTTTAATTAATTTCTTGCATTTTCAGGAGGCTACTTATTTTTCCTCAGCTGGGAAATGATCTTTGTTCACTTCATTCATTTGAGTCTTCAATTCCAGGAGGGTCTTGCATTCTGTTTCTTATTCTTCAGTGACTATCAAAGAACTTTCTCCAAAAGCAGGGGTTAGCAAACTATGGCTCACAGGCAAAATCTATCCCACTGCCTATTTTTGTAAGTAAAATTTTATTGGTACACAGTTATGCCCATTTGTTACTTATGGTCTATGGCTGCGTTCGTGCTACAATAGTAGAGTAGCAGTTGTGACAGAGACATATGTTTTCTACCGTTTGCACAAGAGTGGAAGTTGCCTATGCATCATGCAGAGCAACCCACTATTGAAAGGAGAATGGAGCTGCTAAGGGATGCTAGCCACAGCAGTCCCCTTTGAGCCTCCCTTTTTTAGACTCTTTCTTAGACCCCTCCCACCTGCCCTCCAGCCAGTACCCCTCTGCCTTTTTTAGGAATAGAGTCAGGGGTCACTCCTTCCTTAATATGCTGGGAAATAATTAGGAAGATAGATAAAACTTTCTAAAACTATGGGTTTAAAAATTATCAATAACACTTTAAGAATTTATTCTACTGAATAAATGTCTGTATCATCATGGCTGGGATGTAAAGACTGTTACATATTTCTGGAAATATGAAAATATCCTTTACAAATTAGGGAAGAGTCTTCTACTTCTAGCTGACTAATAGTTGTGCGTGCATATGTGTGTGTGTGAGAGAGAGAGAGACAGAGACAGAAAGAGAGAGCGTGCACACTATATCTGATCAAAGTTTCATATCCATCAAGGTGGTGATTTCTTTTTTCCCTTAATCTAGAAATTAAGATAATTACAGAAATAGCTTTTCTAATGTTGAAACACCTTTGTGTTAATGGATGCAAATAAATTGGTAAATACATATTGATAAAAACAAGCACAAGAAAACAATGGAATTTTAGTATCAGAAAAGAATTCATGGTAAAAATTATAGAACGCGATTATTTTGTATTAAAGACATTAGCAGTCATGAATGTGTATATGTGGGCTATAACAGTCCTGAAATAAATAAAACAAATAATCAACATAAGGAAAAATTCACAAGACTACACTTGTATCGAAGTATTTTAATTTAATTCTTCAGTCTGGGAGTCATTTAGAAACCAAAATTAAATAATGAGATGTAACAATCAAATAATTGGTAATATTGACTAAATTGATGAATAGTTGTTTAAAATGCCTATTAAAACTTGATGGAGAGAAATTAGTGACCAGAAGTGGAATACACACACACACACACACACAGACAGACAGAGACAGAGAGTCTCTGGCTGGTCTAAACAGTTAAGTGCTCTACTACTAACCAAAAAGCTGGCAGTTAGAACTCACTCAGAGGTGCCTCAGAAGACAGGCTGGTGATCTGTTTCTGAAAGATCACAGCCTTGAAAACCCTATGGAGCACAGTTCTACTCTGCATTAGTATATGTATGTTGTTGTTATTAGGTGCTGTTGAGTTGGTTCCAGCTCATAGCGACCCTATGTATAACAGAGCGAAACAGTGCCTGGTCCTGTGCCATCATCACAATCCTTGCTATCTTTGAGCCCATTGTTGCAGCCACTGTATCAGTCCATCTCCTCTAGGGTCTTCCTCTTTTTCACTGACCGTCTACTTTACCAAGCATGATGGCCTTCTCCAGGGACTGGTCCCCCCTGAAAACATGTCCAAAGTATGTGAGACAAAGTCTTGCTATCCTCATTTCTAAGGAGCATTCTGGCTGCACTTCTTCCAAGACAGATTTGTTCATTCTTCCGGAAGTCCATGGTATATTCAATATTCTTCACCAACACCATAATTCAAATGCATCAATTCCTCTTTGGTCTTCCTATTCGTTGTCCAGCTTTCTCATGCATATGAGGCGATTGAAAATACCATGGCTTAAGTTAGGCGCACCTTAGTCCTCAAGGTGACATATTTGTTTTTAACACTTATAGAGGTCTTCTACAGCAGATTTTCCCAATGCAATAGGTCGTTTGATTTCTTGACTGCTGCTTCCACAAGCTTTGATTGTGGATCCAAGTAAAATGAAATCCTTGACAGCTTCAATATTTTCCCTGCTTATCATGATGTTGCTTATTGGTCCACTTGTGAGGATTTTTGTTTTCTTTATATTGAAGTGTAATCCATACTGAAGGCTGTAGTCTTTGATCTTCATCAGTAAGTGCTTCAAGTCCAAATGGTGTGGTGGGGGGTCACCTCCTCTAACTTCACAAGGAGGAAGAGAATCAAGATCAACAGCCCGAGGCTGATTTCTATGAGACAGAGGTAAGACATGCCTCCTCTCTCCAATCTTTTTACCAACTCTGACACCAGCCATCCCTCCCATGGTACTCTCTATTTGTCTTCTGGGTTTGACAATTTGTTGCAATGGCCACACAGAACTCACAGACAATATTCATAACTATGGGGTTTATTAGGGAAGTAACCGTTTACAATTCAGAATCAGGAAGGGCTGTTATTTGATCAGGGCTGCCTCGTCTCACCTGTGCCCACAGGCTGGTCTCTCTCTGACCCTCAGCTTCTCAGCCCCCCGCCCTGGCCTCTCCTCTGCTCAGACAAGTATTATAAAGCTCTTTAGCATCCCAGTCTGCTAGGAAGCCTTGGCCTGAAGGTGCTCAGCTCTCTAGCTCCATGGTTAGGCAAGACTAGCTCAGTTGACAAGTTCCTGGAGGCACCCCACTCTGCCTGTAAGCCTCCTGCCTGAAGGTGCTCAGCTCTCTCACTCCATGGTTCGTGAGCCTAGCTCTGCCAAGTGCTCAGAGGCACCCCATTCTGCCAGCAAGCCTCCTGCCCAAAGGCAGTCAACTTTCTCACTCCATGGGCTGGGAAGCCCACCACGCCATCTCCTGATGGTCTCCTGGTTCCGCTATCTCTGCTGCTGCCTTTTCTCTATTGCTGCTTCTTGCCTCTCTCACTGTCTCTGGTGTCACAGCTCTCTCTCTCTTTGTTTCCTGGATCTAGAAGATTCTCAGCACAGGGATCCTAGGTTCAAAAGACATACTCCACTCCCATCTCTTCTTCTTGGTACTGAGGCCTCCCCTGTCTGCCTCTGGGATGCCTCATTTTAAGCCCAGCGAGATGGCAAAACTGACCAATCCCTTTGTTAGGGTTCCGTATACCTTATTTGCATGGTCCCACCCCCACAAAGGTACCATGCACCTTATTTGCATTATTAGTAAGCTATCCAATCCCCTTGGTGGGCCACAAGCACCTCATTTGCATAGCCCCAACCCAATCATTTGGTGGGAGTTACAAGACCATGGCTAGAAAGGCCATACAAAAGCAATCCATCACACCTCAGGCCAATCCCTGGCTTTTCTAGCCATGATTCTTTCATACCTGGAGGATAACTTCCCCCTCCCAATCAGTTTACCATTTACTGTTTTGTTAGTCCTCAATAGGTTAGTTAATCCTCCAGTAGGGCAAAGAGTCCTCGGGGTGACGTCACTCAGGTACCAGCCATTCAGGTCTGCTGCAGTATCCACCTGATCTGTTCAGGTTCTCCAAAAGTTGTCTCAACTTCACCCTTTCTGGTGTCTGAGACAATTTACCTGAGAGAAGATTATTCCCTTGCTCTGAGTCTCCCCAGGTACTGGCGTAGCAAAACCTTTAAGCGACTTTATGTTCGGCCACTGTACTCCAGTACAGCAGTGTCTTCCCCTTACTCCACTCTTTCACAGTTACTGCTTCTACAATTACAGTTTTTATAATCATAATTAACCCTGTTAACAATCAACACTCATAACTGAATCATATAATCCTATCAACAACTTCCCCTACCCTCTCTTCCCCAGACCCATCAGGAAAAGAGGAAACTATTCAATGGGGATCCTGCCTTGTTACCCTCATTTTGAGCCTAAGCACACCCAGAAAAGTGTGTAAGCCAGCCACTTCATGCCTTTATCTACCCCCATTTCAGATATGTTGAAATTGCCTATCCCTATAAATCCAGTACTCTGAGGAGACAAGCATGTTCCTTGAGTTGAAGAATCTTCTGTTCCAGTTGGAACTTTGAGCATCTGCATCTGTAAGCAAAGTCCAATCCAGAGCAAGCCATCAAATTGCAGCAATTTGCACCAGCTAACGGTGTCAAACATCTTTCTCTTCATTCGGTCGAGTTCTGGTCAACTCATCCTTAGCCATCCAAGCTAGGTCAATGGGTACCAGCCATAGGGTTGGGAGTCCACACATTTCCTTGCACTTCAGACAGGCCAGCCCCTTCTCTCTCATCCCTTGATCCTGTGGGCTAGGTCAGTGGGTACAATGGAACATGCCCAAGCTTAGCTCATCACTTCCTTGCTGCACCTTCCCCACTTCCACTCATCACATGGACCCAAATGGTCACCATAAGCAAGTATACTACGCTGTCTACTTGCTGGTTCAGTTGAACTTTCAGTCCTAGAAGGGATTCTTCTGATGGGCACTGACTTTCCCTGCCTCAATGCATCCAACGGCAAACTGCTTGCTTGAAATTAAAAAAGCAAAACTGTCACATTTTTTTTTTCCTGCAGGTCCTTCCTTCAAATGCAAATTTCCTCTTCTCCCAGCATTTCTGGGTATGTATGCATATCATCCACAGGGAACTGCCAGAAATTCAAGCCAGATTCAGAAGAGGACGTGGAATGAGGAATATCATTGTTAAGGTCAGATGGATCTTGTCTGAAAGCAAAGAACACGAGAAAGACATTTACCTGTGTTTTAGTGACTATGCAAAGGCATTTGATTGTCTGGATCATAACAAATTAGGGATAGCATTGGGATGAATGGGAATTTCAGAACACTTAATCGTGCTCACGAGGAACCTGTACATAGACAAAGAGGCAGTTGTTCGAACAGAACAAGGGAATACTGCATGGTTTAAAATCAGGAAAGATGTGCTTCATCATACTTATTCAATCTGTATGCTGAGTAAATAATCCGAGAAGCTGGACTATACGAAGAAGTACACAGCATCAGGATTGGAGGAAGACTCATGAACAACCTGTGATATGCAGATGACAATGCACGTATACATATATGAATATATATATATATATATGTAGTTGTTAGTTACCATTGAGTTGATTCCGACTCATAGTGACCCCATGTGATGGAGTAGAACTCTGTCCCATAGGGTTTTCTAGGCTGTAATCTGTACAAAAGCAGATCTCCAAGCCTTTCTTCCATAGAGCCGCTGGGTAGGTTCAAACCACTGACCTTTTGGTTAGCAGCTGAGCACTTAACCATTGAGCCACCAGGGCTCCATCTAAGTATGTATCTTTTTACACACGCACACACACATACATGCACATTTTGTATACTTATATCTTGTATCCATCCAATTGACTGAGATTTCTCAATAGGGTTTTCAGTAGAGTTTACTTGCTGCAGGTATGAAATCACATCATTTGAAAACAGTTCTAAATTGGCTTTCTGATTCTGAATATTTATACTTCTTATTTTGTGGCTTTGCTAATAGATTTTTGTAGCATTTCCTGATCAATATTAAATAATTGAAGGCATGAAGTCACAGAGAACATGTGAGTGTGCTGGTTGAAGGGAGCAGGTAGAGATAGTGTCATGAGGAAGCTGAAAAGATGCCTCCTCCTCTAAGGAAGGAGGGGAGAGGAAGGGAAAATGATGGGAGGAAACAATGAAATGTGTGGCATTTAGGAGAAGGTAATAAACAAGAACACACTTAGTATTTCTTAAGCTGAAAGAACTGGAGAAAAATTCAAGCCTTGAGTTGCAATATTGAAGGATTCTATGGGCAAAATATTGAATGATGCAGGAAGCATCAAAAGAAGATGGCAGGAATACACAGAGTCACTGTACCAAAATGAACTGGTTGACATTCAACCATTTCAAGAAGTAGCATATATCAAGAACTGATGGTACTAAATGAAGAACTCCTAGCTGCACTGAAGACATTGGTGAAAAACAAGTCTCCAAGAAATGACAGAATACCAACCGAGATGTTTCAACAAACGGTTGCAGCACTGGAGGTGCTCACTTGTCTATGTCAAGAAATTTGGAAGAAGCTACCTTGCCAACCGATTGGAAGAGAGACATATCTGTGCCCATTCCAAAGAAAGGTGATCCAACAGAATGCAGAAATTATCAAACAATATCATTAATATCACACACAGGAAAAATTTGGCTGAAGATAATTCAGAAACAGTTGCAGCAGTACATCAACAGGGAATTGCCAGAAATGCAAGCCAGATTCAGAAGAGGACCTGGAATGAGGGATATCATTGCTGACGTCAGATGGATCTTGGCTGAAAGCAGAGAATATCAGAAAGATGTTTACCTGTGTTTTATTGACTATGCAAAGGCATTTAACTGTATAGATGATAACTAATTATGGATAACATTGTGAAGAATGGGAATTCCAGAACACTTAATCGTGCTCATGTGGAACTTGTACATAGAACGAGAGGCAGTCATTCGAACAGAAAAAGGGGATACCTCATGGTTCTTCTTCGTGTTGTCTGGTTTCTCAGATTAATTTGCTTAGCATACAGATTGAATAAGTATGGTGAAAAGTTACAACTCATTAACAACCTGTGTTATGCAGATGACACAACCTTGCTTGCTGAAAGTGAAGAGGACTTGAAGTACTTACTGATGAAGATCAAAGACTGGATTCTTCAGTAGGGATTATACCTCAACATAAAGAAAACAAAAATCCTCACAACTGTACCAATAACCAACATCATCATAAATGGAGAAAAGATTGAAGTTGTCAAGGATTTCATTTTACTTAGATCCACAATCAATGCCCATGGAAGCAGCAGTCAAGAAATCAAAAGACATATTGCATTGGTCAAATCTGCAACAAAAGTCCCCTTTAAAGTGTTAAAATGCAAAGATGTCAGCTGGAAGACTGAGGTGTACCTGACCCAAGCCATGTATTTTCAATCACCTCATATGCTTGTGAAAGCTGGACAATGAATAAGGAAGACCAAAGAAAAATTGATGCTTTTGAATTATGGTTTTGGTGAAAAACAGTGAATATACCGTGGACTGCAAGAATGAACAAATCTGCCTTGGAAGAAGTACAGCCAGAATGCTCCTTAGAAGAGAGAATGGTGAAACTTTGTCTCATGTACTTTGGACATGTTATCAGGAGGGACCAGTTCCTGGAAAAGGATATTATGCTTGGTAAAGTAGAGGGTCAGCGAAAAAGAAGAGGACCCTCAATGAGATGGATTGACACAGTGGCTGCAATAATAGGCTTAAGCATAGCAATGATTGTGAGGATGGCGCAGGACTGGGCAGTGTTTTGTTCTGTTGTACTTAGGGTTGCTATGAGTCGGAACTGACCAGTCAACACCTAAGGTATCTACCTAACAGCAACAATACACAGATACCTACATTGCTAATAAGGACTCCCCCAGAAGGGATCATATGATATTCCATGTAGAGAGACTATATTTAGAAGTCTAGATGGCCAATTTGTTAATATGATAAGATCCCTGAGGGCGGTAACTGCCTCTTGTGGTTATCCCATACTTAAAAAATAACTCTTTTTACAGTGGATACACACTGAATAGAATGAGAACTCAACCCTCGTAAGTGTTCATTATTTACATTTTGCATTTTTTGGTGCACATTTTGTTCAGAGATCAGAGATGTTTTATTCTTAAGTTGCTTCAGTGAATGCCATGTAGCAAAAGGTGGGGGCAGAAGAAAACATCCCAAAGAGGGGAGCTCTGCAAGGCTGAATTAGGGTCAGTAAATATGAAGAAAGAAAAGGGCTAGAAATTTCGAGCTGGTGATGTACCTAGTTCTGATTGAATACTTGCTACTGATAGGCACTACGCTGAGCATATTCCTGATATTTCAGTTATTCCTCACAACAACCTATTAGATATTTCCTATTATTTTCACCATACGAACGTTTTCTAGGTTATACAGTGATGTAAGTGGAAATGTTGGATGTTAATCCACTCTGACTCTGGAGTTCATGTTTTCTCCCCTAGCAAATACGAGCAAGAATTGGGTTCCAAACAGAGTTAAGTAATTAGAGGTTGCTTCCAGATCATATCCAGGAGCAAAATATGAGGACTAGCTGAACTCAGCAAGCAGTAGATGAATTAAATGGAAAGCGGCATCAGACTATAATTTTCAAAAACATGTTTTTGAAACACATATGTCACATTTTGTTGCACACTTTGTTCTGAGGATCTATAAAAATATGCCGAGAAGGCACTGATGCAGAAAGTAACCTACAGAAGTTTCAGAAAGATAAGATCTAACTATAATATACACTATGCTTATAATTTAGTGGAGCCCTGGTGTAGTGGTTAAGAGCTCGGCTGCTAACCAAAAGGTCAGCAGTTCGAGTCAACTAGCAGCTCCTTGGAAACCCTATGGGGCAGTTCTACTTTGTCCTATAGGGTTGCTATGAGTCGGAATCGACTCGAAGGCAATGGGTTTTTGGTTATAATTTAGTAGTTTGCAAAACAGACATGTCAAGGGTATTTTTAACTCATTGGCAGAAACAACAAGATGGCAAAGCTGGTTAAAAGGAGAGTTCAAAAGCCCGAAGTACATATTGTCAGTGAAAGAAAATGTTGAAATAAGATTTCTAAATTAAATACAAAACTGGTCAAAGTACTACAGGATAAGAAAACAGTTTTACTGCCCTGTAGTATAGGACAAATATCATTCACAACTTATCAGTTTTCTAGAAGTTAATGTTTAACTTTATAGAGCCTGGGCTCCAATCAATACTAAATCAAACAAAGGCTCATTATGCTACAGTTGTCCTGTCTAATACAATAGCCACTAGTCACATGTAGCTAGTTAAACGTAAAATTAAGTTAATTAAAATGATGTAAAGTTAAAAATTCAGTTTCTCAGTTGTACTAGCCATATCTCAAGTGCTCAATAGATACATGTGGCTAGTGGCTACCTTACCGAACAGCTCAGATATAGAACATTTCCATCATCACAAATGTTCTATTGAATAACACAGCCCTAGAGCATCAGCTAAGGAACTCTTGTAGCGCAGTGGTTAAAGTGCTCGGATGCCAACCAAAAGGTTGCCAGTTCGAACCCACCTGCTGCTCCATGGGAGAAAGATGTGGCCGTCTGCTTCCGTAAAGATTTACAGCCTTGGAAACATTCTGGAGCAGTTCTACTCTGTCCGATAGGGTCACTATGAGTCGGAATCGACTTGGTGGGAACAAGTTTTTTGTTTTTTTTTTAAAGAGCATCAGCTGACCTGTAGGTGGGCAATACTCTAGCATGACATGAAAAGGTCAAGTTTAGGATAATTTTGCTGAAGAGCGGGAACCGTTAATTGTAGAAACTTGGAGTTTCACTGGAAAAGCCAAGAAAATTGAGATTAGAGGTTAGCTGTGCTGGCAGCTTGCATGCCAAAGGGTCTTTTTGAGATATTTGCTTGGAGTTCTACCTTGGCCCAGCCCACTTTCAAAGTAGTTACCACCTTCTGGCTGGAATGCTGTGTGGGCTCTAATGATGCTCACACATGTGCCTGATTCCCTAAAAAAGTGATGTCCTAAGACAATCATCTTTAAATGCTTTGCTTTCATGTCCCAAAAATAATTTGAAAATCTATAGATCTACTCACAAATTTTAAGCTGAATCCAATGATATAATAGCTTGGCTTCTGTAAATAATAGCATTTTAAAATAAAACTGCTACATCGTATTTTAAATATATCCAAAGAAATCTAAATACAAATGACATTTTGAAATTTAACATCATACATTAAAAAAAAATACAAATTCTCCTATAATAGAAAATTTACATAATTTCTTTCACTGCTTGAAATAAAATTTTTATTATGGTTCTGCCACAAATTTATCCTAAAGCAATTTGTTTTATATTTTAAAGTTTTTATTGATCATTCTGTATTCTCCTAAGCACCAAAGATAAGTACAATAAACTGAAATTATTTTTTTCTATTGGTGACTATTATAAATGTTGAAATATTTAAAAATCTATTAAAATAACTGCAATTATTAATAATACACAATTGATCAAACATATAAATTTACTATAAATTTTGATTACAGATTACTAAATTTTTATTGAAAATGTATGTCTTAATGAGATAAATGGAATTTTTTACCAATTTATATCTTTGTGGATATTTACAAAGTACACAAATATTTCTTTATTGCTAAAAGAACATGGGGTTGATAATGTTCTATTTCTATTCTTTTTTGTAGATATACTTGCTGTGAAAGCTTGTTCTTTTCAATAAGTAGATAGGATTGGAAGAAGCTTTGTTATAGCTGTGGCATTCAATTATTTGAACTTTCCAAATATATGCCAAAATCACATTGTGATCTATCATAAAAATTATTTATTGCTTCCATAAGCTATGAACTTGATTAAATCCTCCTTCAATTTTGCTGAAAGTTCATGATTGGAAACTCCAAGATCTGTAAAAAGATTTTTATCCCAATCACTAGATTTGTTCAGTATCTCAATTTTTGGGAGGAATAGCCAAAAAAGATTTTACCAAGAATAATTAAATACTATTAAATATGCTTATTACTGTTTCAACTAGACATATGTTATATAGCCCAAAATACTCTGAAAAGGTTTGTATACACCTTTGCCAATTAATGTTTTATCAAATGCCTTAAGAATATTACATGCCTTATGTACTTTTTGGGGGGTGAAGGTCTCAGAGCTACAGATCAATTCATGGAAAAGTCCCCTGAGTAACCTAATTGGAAAAGCCAGGCTCATTTTTAAACCCATCAGCCAATCACATCTTATCTGAAAGAAAGGCGTGGGACATCACTTTTCAGTTCATATAGATATGTTATGATGCATATCAGATTATCCATCTTCCAGGATGCATCTTGTAAGGTATATTACTGAAAACAGGATAAAAAATTTATTGTTTTTGTGGTAAGCTATAAAAACAAGATAATAAATCAATACGCTGTCTCTCAGTCTTTAATTTGTAATTATTCAGTATAGCAAAAATTACACATTATTTGTGAACCAAGCAGTATGATAGAAAACATGGTATTTGGGGCCCACACATGCATATGTGTTATATCCTGGTATTCTGCTTTTGAGAATAATGGGATAAGACTCACGCATTAAAAATTAGAAGGGATTTCTTAAATTTCATTAGATAGCATGATCAAACTTTCTCTGTGTATTTAATTTAAAAGAAAAGCATCAACTGCTAAAAACAAATCAGCCTGACAACCAGCATATAATTTAATTTTATGTTTTTAATTGGAAGAAAAACCATTTAACAGTTATAAGAAGAAATTGGATAAGGTTACTACAATTTAGCTAAATAGCTAGTTATATAATTTGATACAGTAGGCTTTAATTCTCTTATTTAATAACAACAAATGTGAAAGAAATTTCATAAAATTTTCTGTCAGGTTTTTATCAAGAACAAATGATAGTGATAGACAAAAATTCAAGTGAATTGGAGGTACTAATTTGCATCCTTCATTCATTCAAAAGTTGTTTACTTCCTTGATAATTATCTTTTCCTGGGATGAGAATTGAGATTAGACTGAGAAATGGTTTATATTTAAATATGAGAACGAAATCTAGCTTTCCATATTCCTTAGGCTCTCTTTGCTTTGTTCTCATGGGAATTTACCTCAAAAGGGATTTCTTCTTTGAGAGTATTCAGGGATTTAAGAGGTTAGGTCACTCATGCCCACTTCCACACATCTGAATTAAGAAACATTTAAAAATGAATGGTAATGAAACGCCATATGTAAAAATTGAAGGGACATAAAAGCAGTACTGAGAAGAGAATGTATAGCATATATCAAGAAACTAAAAAGCATATAAAACAGTGAGCTAGCATTTCAAATGAAACATATGAGAAAATATCAAGAGAAAATCCAATAAACTAAGGAAAAAGAAAAGATTAATATAATAGCATAAATCTATGAAATTTTGAATAATACAAATAGCTAAGATTAAGGAAAACCAAAAACTAGTTTTTAAAAAAGCATAACAAAAAGGACAGAACTGGGGAGGAGGGTGTTTTCGTTGTTAGCTGCCTTTAAGTTGGCCCTGTACTCATGGCAACCCTGTATACAACTGAACCAAGCGCTGCCCAGTCACTGTCTGGTCCTGAGCCATCCCCATGATCAGCTGAGGATGGGACCGTTGTGATCCATAGGGTTTTCACTGGTTGATTTTCAGAAGTATATCACCGAGCCTTTCTTCCTAGTCTGTCTTAGTCTGGAAGCTCCACTGAACGCTGTTCAGTATCATAGCAACATGCAAGCCTCCACTGACGGATGGGTGGTGGCTGTGCATGAGGTGCACTGTCTGGGAATCAGATCTGGGTCTCCTATGTGGAAGGTGAGAATTCTACCACTGAATCATGAATGAGGGTGAGACAATGCAAATAAGCAAATACATAAAGGGAAGAGGAAAGATTATACATGCAACAGAAATTTAGAATTAAAAAAGAATACTATGTATTACTCTATAAAGTTAAATACCTAGATGGAATAAACAAATTCTTAGGAAAATAAAAACTTCAAATATAATGAATATAGAGAAAATTTAAATGGAGCAGTGAGGAATTAAAGTAGTTGTCAAAGATGTCCTTTTCTAAAACATCCCAGAGTCAACTGGTTTTACAGGTATTAGCTTCCAAATATTTAAGAAATGGTTAAGTCCTATTATTTACCACTTAGTCCAGAAATGATAAAAAGAGAAAAAGCTATAACTGACAAAATAAAACTGAGTTTAGAAATGACTGCAACAACCAAACATCATTAAAAGTATTTAAGGAAGGGAGTGATATCAACAGATTTACAGTTGAAGATGACTTTTCCTGCTGTGTTGGGCAGGGGCTAGAAGAAGTTTAAATGGCAGGCAAGAGGAGGTCAAGTTAGGAGAACAGTATGATAATCAAGGTGACAGATGATAAGGACCTGAACTAAGAAAATCACAGCTGTGGTGGAAGAGATAGATTAGAGAGTTTTTAAGGCATTAGAATTGACAGGTCTTAATAACTAATTAGCCACAGTGGTAATGCACCTTTTATTGATAATGCACCTTTTATTGATAATGCACCTTTTACCAGTTTTTCTCTACTGGTCTCACTTCCTCATTCTCGTACCATTGTCCCCTAGGACTCCTCTGAAATAAACTACATGTACTTAAATAATTGCCTCAGGGTCTGCTTGTGAAAAAATCCAAAAACTATCGCATGGAAGGAAGTGCTAGAAAGAGGTGGGGAACTTTGCAGAGCAGCAATATTTGGGGACAGGATGACAACAGCAAAGGGGCTGTAGAGGAGACTGAGAGCAGTCTGATGCCATTAAAAGCAAACAGGAATAATTTCAAAAAGAGAGGAGTAACATATTGTATCAAATTCTGCAGAAAGCGCACAAAAGATAATAAATAGGAACGGTCTCTGGACTATTAGCAAAACTGGGTTTCCAGTGAGCTTGAAGAATTTTCATTGTAGCAAGGGAAAGCTGAGGACTGCGCTGTGACTGGATGAGATTAGTGTATACAGAACGTTTATACTAAAAGCAAGAAACCAGTGGAACAGGAGGAAATTCAAGACCTGCTTTTTGAGTAAACAGAATAATATTTAAGGAAACAGAATAATATTTTTTTCCACTTATAGAGTGCTTATCCCTTTCATGACTCATGGGATATAGGATATCCCAATGACTTTTTATGTCTCTGGAGTTCTTTGGAAAGGAGGTAGCCAGATTTGGAGGCATTCAGCCTCAAGGTAGGAGGCTTTTGAAATGAATGAAACTCAAGAACCCTGAGTTGGAGCCTATTTTTGTGTAGATTGAGGGTTGTCTTAAGTGATGCCTCTTGGATGTGTGAATTTTCTAAACTTTTGACAGGTTTGCCTTTATTTCTGTGAGATAAGCCTCCTCACTGTGGTTCCCAGTTACTATGTTCTCGGGAGAATGTACTTATCTCAAGAATAAGCTATTTCCAGTCTTCATTCAGTCATACCAAAACCCAAACTCGTTGCCGTCCCATCGATTCCGACTCATAGCAACCCTACAGGACAGGGTAGAACTGCCCCATAGGGTTTCCAAGGAGCAGCTGGCAGATTCGAACTGCCCATCTTTTGGTTAGCAGCCAAGCTCTGTACCATCAGTCATAGTGGCCATTTTCTCCTTGATGCCACTCACTGTTTGCAGGTGTTACTGGCTGCTTGCTTTTCTAGCTTCTAAACAGTAAATAATGCCTTTGCAATAAGGAATAATGCATTGCAGTGGTACTTTTCAAGAGACTCGAACTCCTATAAATTACTCTTACACTGTATCCAATCTTATGGCCCGACCATTGCTTCCACATGCAACTATGAGCAGTTCTACAGTATTCCAGGGCAGCTGTTTCTGCTTCTTAGCTGTTAGTACTGCTTTTGTTATAATGAAGAACGTATAGTAATGGTAATTTTCCTGAGATTCAAATTCCTTTAGTTTTATATATTTGGCCTGTCAGTACTGCTTTTGCAGTAATGAAGAATGCATTGTAGTGGTAATTTTCCTGAGATAAAAAATCCCTTGGCTTTATTTATTTGGGTTGTAAGTACTGCTTTTGCAGTAAGGATGCATTGTACCATATTTTGAAAAGTTTCATGAAAAATAATAAAAAGGCTAAAAAGGAGACTAGAATAAAATGTATGTGCAGTTATTGCCAGGTGCCTTCATGTTTTGCAAACTGTCAAAAAAAAAAAAAAAAAGATTTTATCACTGACTCATATTGGCAGATTTACCATGTCCAGGGTCCTGTGGGACATATTTATTCCAGATAATGGGTATAAAAATCCATAAATTATAACAAAAATCCTAAATTGGTCTTTTAATCAGCATGCCTTCCATTAGTGAAAACACATGGTATCGACAAAAAATTCTACAGAGAACATAATTGAGTCTTGAAAGGGTTATAACGGTGACCAAAATCAGGCACGGTTCCTGCACCCAACTCCTTCCAGTGTAGTAGTGGTCCAGTAAGGTGAATGAGAGAAATCAAATACTTAAAAAAAACATTAAAAATTGCATGTGGATTAATGCTTTGAGAAACAGAGAGATGTGAGGTGCTATTAGAACACAGAATTGCAATTTGGCATAGCTGGGAGGGCAGGGTTAACTGAGGTGAAACAGAATGAGTAGTCGGAGTTGTCTCAGGGATGGGGAAGTGGAGGAAGAGGATTAGAGACCCAGAGAATACCATGTGCAAAGGGCCTGTGAGAGAAGGGAGCATGACAAAAAGTTTAAAAAAGACTCCAATGTCTGCAAAAAAAAAAAAAAAAAAAAAATAGCACAGGTCAAGAGTTATAGAGGGAGGTAGGAGCCGAAGAATGCAAACTTTGCTGGCCATTTTAGAGAACATTGATTCCAAGTAAGAGTAAAACAAAGTCTAAGAAATCTTTTAATGGGGGAGGGGGAAGGCAGGAATGGGTGTTGGGATGGTAGATGGGAGCATGTCATGATCACTCTGGTTCCTAAGTAGAGAATGGATGGAAGTTGAACAATAGTGGATGAAGTGACATCAGTTAGGGGGCTGCAGCAGCAGTTCTGGCAAGAGATAACAATGGCCAGGGTTCAGGTGGTGCCAGTGGAGACTGAGAGAATGGAAGGATTAAAAAAATATTTAGCAGATAAGAGATCAGAAGATCTTGCATCTCTTACAGAAGAATGAACTTAGAGTCCCAACGAAATGAAAAGAAAATTAGGCAGAATCCAGAACTCACTACAGGGTCATCAGAACATATGTCATCATACATCATAGTATTAGGGCAAGAGTGGGAGAAGAGTTGCTGGTAATTGAGTCAGTCCAAGTTACAGTACCCAGACCTACCAGGTCAAAAGGTCATAATGACAGGTATGGAAGGCAGCATTGGGGCTCTGAAACTTGCTGTTGAAGGTAGCTAAAGCGAAAGGAAGAAAAGATTAAGTAAAAGAGCTGAATAGAAGATTTCAAAGGGCAGCTCGGGAAGACAAAACTATTATAACGAAATGTGCAAAGACCTGGAGTTAGAAAACCAAAAGGGAAGAACACACTGGACACTTCTCAAGCTGAAAGAACTGAAGAAAAAAAAATCAAGCCTCGAGTTGCAATTTTGAAGGATTCTATGGGCAAAATATTGAATGATTCAGGAATCATTAAAAGAAGATGGAAGGAAGACACAAAAAGAACTGGTTTATGTTCAACCATTTCAGGAGGTAGCATATGACCAAGAACCAATGATACTGAAGGAAGAAGTCCAAGCTGCACTGAATACTCTGGCAAAAAACAAGGCTCCAGGAATTGATGGAATACCAACTGAGATGTTCCAACAAAAGGATGCAACACTAGAAGTGCTCACTCATCTATGCCACGAAATTTGGAAGACAGCTACTTCGCCAATCGACTGGAAGAGATCCATATCTGTGCCCATTCCAAAGAAAGGTGATCCAGTGGAATGAGGAAATTATCAAACAATATCATTAATATCACACACAAGTAAAATTTTTCTGAAGATAATTCAAAAATGGTTGCAGCAGCACATCGACAGAACTTCCAGAAATTCAAGCCAGAGTCAGAAGAGGACGTGGAATGAGGGATATCATTGCTGGTATCAGATGGATCTTGGCTGAAAGCAGGGAATACCAGAAAGATGTTTACCTGTGTTTTATTGACTATGCAAAGGCATTCGACTGTGTGGATCATAACAAATTATGGATAACGTTGGAAAGAATGGGAATTCCAAAACACTTACGTGTGCTCATGAGGAACCTGTCATTCGAACAGAACAAGGATGTGGTGGTTAGGATTATGTGTCAACTTGGCTGGGCCATGATTCTCAGTGTTTTGGCAGTCATGTGGTTGCTTCCCTGTCCGGACTTGATGTGTGATCGCCCCCACCATTGGATATTCTGTGAGTAGCCAATTGGTTGAGTGGGAGTTCCCTTGGGTGTGTGGCCTGCATTGAGTGTAGGCCGGCATTCTGGCAGGGCTCAGGGGCTTTTGCTTGTTCTGGATCCTGCAGCTGGCTCCTGTTCATCTGACCTCTGGTTCTTGGGACTTGAGCTAGCAGCTTACCTGTGGTCTTGCCTGCTGTTCATGGGATTTGTCGATCTTCACAGCCTGTGAGCAACAGCCCTGCTCTCTGCCCTGCAAATCTTGGGTTTCCCCAACCCCTGCAGCTACGTGAATCAGATAGGAGAAGCCTCTATCCTGACCCACGGACTTGGGACTTTCCAGCCTCTACAACTGTGTGAGCCATTTCCTTGATATAAATCTCTCTCTCTATATATATTTATATGCTTTACTGGTTTTGCTTCTCTAGAGAATCCAGCCTAAGACAAAGGGGATACTGCGTGGTTTAAAATCAAGAAAGGTGTATGCCAAGGTTGTATCATTTCACTATACTTATTCAATCTGTATGCTGAGCAAATAATCCAAGAAGCTGGAATATATGAAGAAGAATGTAGCATCAGGATTGATGGAAGACTCATTAGCAACCTGCAATATGCAGATGACACAACCTTGCTTGCTAAAGGTGAAGAGGACTTGACACACTTACTGATAAAGATAAAAGCCTACAGCCTTCAGTATGGATTACACCTCAACATAAAGAAAACAAAAATCCTCGCACCTGTACCAATAAGCAACATCATGATAAATGAAGAAAAGATTGAAGTTGTCAAGGATTTCATTTTACTTAGATCCACAATCAACACCTATGGAAGCAGCAGTCAAGCAATCAAACAATGCATTGCATTGGGCAAGTCTGCTGCAAAAGACCTCTTTAAAGTGTTAAAAAGCAAAGATGTCTCCTGGAGGACTAAGGTGGGCCTGACCCAAGCCATGGTATTTTCAATCACCTTACATGCATGTGGAGCCCCGGTGGTACAGTGGTTAAGAGCTCAGCTGCTAACCAAAAGGTTGGCAGTTCGAACCCACCAGCTGCTCCTTGGAAACTCTGTGGGGCAGTTCTACTCTGCCCCATAGGGTTGCTATGAGTTGGAATCGACTTGATGGCATTCGGTTTTCAATGGGTGATATGTATGTGAAAGCTGGATAGTAAAAAAGGAAGACCAAAGAAGGATTGATGCACTTGAATTACGGTGTTGGCAAAGAATACTGGACTGCCAATATCATGAACTGCCAGAGGAACAAACAAATCTGTCCGGAAGAAGTACAGCCAGAATGCTCCTTAGAAGCGAGGATGGCAAGGCTTTGTTTCACTTACTTTGGACATGTTATCAGGAGGGACCAGTCCCTGGAGAAGGACATCATAGTCAGTAAAGTAGAGGGTTAGTGAAAAAGAGGAAGACCCTTAACAAGACGGATTGACACAGTAGTTGCAACAATGGGCTCAAACATAGTGACAACTATGAGGATGGTGCTGGACCGGGCAGTGTTTTGTTCTGTTGTACATAGGGTCTCTATGAGTCAGAACCAACTCGATGATACCTAACAACAACAACAGCTAGTAATAAGTGTGAAGGGAGGTGTAACAGGATGCTGTGATAGAAAATAATAAAAGGGAAAAGGTGTCCTTAGTTAGTTACAGTGACAAGGCAAGACTTCTCCAAAGAAGAACACGTAAACTGAGACCAAATGAATGAAAGAACCAAACAAGAGCGTTCTTGGCTAAGCGAGGAAGGAAGCAAAGCTCCTAGAGTTTGGGTATTTATTTCTCTATCCTGCCCTCTGAGGGAATTCTTTTAGGCTGAGTTCCTCCACTGAAGTTCATGGCTTCTTTTCTCCACTTTTTCTGTACCTAACCCCTTTGGTAATACCTTCCCACACTGACCTTGGGCTTAGTCATGTGACTTGCTTCATCCAATGGGACAGTAGCAATCGTGGAGCAAGCAGAGGCTTAAAAAAGCATTTATGCATTTCCAAGTTTACTCTGCTCCTCTGCCTTCACCATGAGAATATCCTGAAGGATAAGAGAGATGTGGAGCAGAGCTGAGCTGGCTCAGTTGGTGCAACCAAAGCCCAGGCATGTGAGAGAGTCCAGCCTAGATCATCAAAACCTCCTAACTGACCCACAGCTGACCACAGACACATGAGTCAGCCCTGCTAAGCCTAGGTCAGATCAGCAGAACTGGCCAGCCCACTGTAGACTACTGACAGATAATCAATGATTTTAAGCCACTAAGTTTTAAGAGGAATCCCTGGGTGGTGCAAATGATTAAGTGTCTGACTGCTAACTGAAAGGTTGGCAATTGAAATCTATCCGGAGTCACCTTGGAAGACAGGCCTAGTGATCTGCTTCTGAAAGGTAATGAAAGGGGCTGCATGGAAATTTCACATTTATTGTTTATTGCCAGCAGTACAGGCTTAGCTTCCTGGGTATTGTGGTATTGTTAATGCCTAGCTTGCATAGTTCACTTTTGCATGCTCCTATGATTTTGATTTGTTTTCCTCCTATCGTCCCTCTTGCTTTCCCATGATGAGTTTCTCTTTAAGAGGTAGAATGACAAGTGCTGAACAAGGAAAAATCATCTTGTAGCTAAAACCAGGAAGGCGTCAGAAGGTCAACATGTCTGGAACGAGGTCAGTGTGCCCACCTCAAAGGGGAAGCTAATATTCCACCGATTCTTCAGACCCTGACCATGTCCCAATGAAATCCTCTGATCAGCCTCCAGTTATCACCAATGCTTCCCACCATTAGTAGCCCCCGCTTTTCCTCATATTTTCTTTTTTTTAATTATTTCTCCCTCCTCCTATTCCAGTAAGATTAACTAAAGTTTCTCCTTGGAGGGTAGCAGAACAAATTGATAACCCTCAAGGACTGGGATTAACTCATCTGCAACGTGACAATTGTGACTAATGGTGCCAGATGACCTTCAAGGATTGCCAAGAAAAAGTTAGATCATCTGGGGAGTGCAGAATCTAACCACAGAAAAAGAAACTATAATCTTGTCCATATAAAAACTTTCAGTCAGTCTCCAGTGGGAGACAGGTCTTTTGGAGGAGCTCATTACCCTCTGTCTCCTGTATATCGATATACAATGAAACACTCTTGCTGCTCACCTCATACCTGTCTCAATATTGGCTTCTGCGGCAGGCAGCTCAGACCCACCACTGTGGTAACAGTCACAGCTTTGAAAACCCTAGGAGTAGTTCTACTCTGCACACTTGTGGTCACCATGAGTTGAAATCAACTTGATGGCAACTAACAAGTTCTAAGACAGGCCGCCATAGTTAATACAAATGGCTTCTTCATAAATTTTTCAAAGCCTATTCTTATAATATACAGAAAGTTGAGAACACAGGATAATACACATATCAACAACATGGAGATTAAGAATTTGTTTGTAGGGACACAAGTATTTTTTCTGTTAAGATGACAACTACAGTGAAATCTGTGAGAGCCCGAACTGGACGGGACCGCCTTGTTTTTCCGGGTCTTGCAAGTTTTCTGCCTTTGACAGGTTTTCAAGGTCTTGTAAGTTTTCTGCTTTTGACAGGGTGCAGTCTTACCACTTTTCTATTGCTTTCTATTAGTGGAAAATATTTGAGTTTTGCTTCTCTGACAAGTTTCTGCCTTAAACAGGTTCCAGTTTCTGCAGATTTTACTGTATATAGAAGCCCTCAAATGTTTAAAAATTTAGGGAAATAGTACCTTTTTGTTTATAATTGTCAATAAATTAATATCTCTATTTCATTAAATATATGTTCTTAGAGCAAGAC
Source organism: Trichechus manatus latirostris (assembly GCF_000243295.1). NCBI lineage: Eukaryota > Metazoa > Chordata > Mammalia > Sirenia > Trichechidae > Trichechus > Trichechus manatus. The sequence continues at coordinate 8,700,045 of NW_004444040.1, forward strand.
AAAAATGGGAATCTGCCTATGCAAGCATAGGTTTGTTTTTCAGCTCCAATTAGCTCTAGAAAATGCACCTGGGGTCTCATTTTCTGGGTATTAGAATCGGATATATGTGCCTTTGCTGCTTTCTCCATTCTTCAAGACAAGATGATTTTATAAAAAGCTTTAAAAAATAATTTACTCTAATTTCATCCACCTTGCAAAATCTGTGCTGTCTCTCAAAATATTTAGTTTTTCTTCCTCCTTCTCCTGTCATCTCTCTTCGTGCACTGCTATGCAAAGAGAAACTCTGAGTGCATCCTTTGTATGGAAAACACACACTGTGTCTATTAACTTACACAGATTCCTTGGAAACCCAAACAAAGGAGATTTAAAAAGAATACTCAGTTTCTCTTGGGGCTGTGCTTTCTATTTCTTTTAATTTACTCTGATAAGGTTAACTGAAAACCCATTGCCATTGAGTTGATTCAGACTCATAGCAACCCTATAGGACAGAGTAGAACTGTCCGCCTACCCCCCATAAGGTTTCAAAGGAGAGGCTGGTAGGCTGGTGGATTCAAACTGCTGACCTTTTGGTTAGGAGCCAAATTCTTAACCACTGTGCCACCAGGGCTGATAAGATTGGGCAGAGGAAAAATTGTGAGTTAAAAAGAGCATGCATTGTAATAAATAAATAAATAAATAACCAATGGACTCTTATTGACTTGTTTCATTTGGGCCTGGAATATAGTAGGTAACCAAGAAATGTTTGTTGAGCTACTGACTTACAATTAACATACCTAGAGACCTATTTAAGGAGCCCTGGTGGCGCAGTGGCTAAGCGCTCGGCTGCTAACTGAAAGGTTGGTGGTTTTAACCCATCAGCTGCTCCGTGGCAGTCTGCTTCTATAAAGATTTACAGCCTTGGAAACTCTGTGGGGCACTTCCATGGGTAGTTATGGGTCGGAATCCACTTGATGGCAACGAGTTTGGTTTCTTGGTTTAGAGATCTATTTAAATATAAAAAATATGCTTGAATTAAGTACTCATCCCCCAAATAATCCTCAGCATGTTCCTATAAGCCTGTGTTGTTTCTAATCACTAAGAAATTTATAGCAGTTCCAGGTGATGTATCTAAATAATTTTTACCCCTAAAGTTTGAGGAGGTTGAATTCTTCTCATTATGCACATCTATTGATTAAGCCCACCTCACTCTTGTCATGTGAAAGGGAAATGCTTTGAAGACCAACTACTGAGTATTTAGCTCTTTTCTTTTATGTCGATTATTTTTACAAAGTCTAATTGCCTTAAAAGCTGATGATCATGGTAGAAGGACAATGGCAAATTGCTAGAATGTTTACCTTTCAGTTACAAGTGCAGGTTTTGTGTTGGTATTTTTTCAAATCTTGATTTTAAAATACTTTTTGACAAACAAAGAGTAATTAAAAAGCAAGGATCGTCGCTTAGAGTGAGATTAATTTTAAATGGGTGTTTATCCTATGAAGAGTATATCTGAATGAAAATTGCTCACAAATCCCACGTTAGTAGAGATTTACATTCTTAAAATGTGCTCCTTGTGCACACAAATTCGTGTACGAAGAGAGCCTTATAAGGCTGCGTGGAGCCTTGCAATACTACTTAGCAATAAAAAAGAACTACTTACACATGCAACAGCATGGATAACTTTTAGACATTGCAATAAGCAAAAGAAGTGTATCCAAAAGAGTGCATACCGCATGATTCCCTTTATATAACATCTAGAGCATTGAAAACAAATTGGGTGGTAGAATTCAGAAAGTGGTTGCTTCTGGGGAGAGAACTAGACCAGAAAGTGGCATGAGAGAGCTTTCTGGGAGTGATGACAATGTTCTATATCTTATTTTGGGTGGTGGTTACACAGCCATATTCGATTGTCAAGATTCATCCAGCTGAACACTTAAGAACTGTATGTTTCATTTAAATTATACCTCAGTTAAAAAAAAAAAATCAGACCTTCAAAACAATGTTGAGCATTGCTGTCTTGAATATAAAAACAATGGTTGATTTTACGATGGGAATATTGCCAACTAGGGAGCAGACATTCTCAAATAGACAGAGCACTAAATTAATGGTGGTTGTGTGTGTTCTGCTGGGAATAGCATTCAATTTTGTGATGAAATGGGAAAATTCACATGCAAAGAAATTGTGAAATTTTGTAGAAAATTGAATAAGCATAAGGAGACTATGGGTATGCAGCTATAACAGAATGGACTGGTGCATTGCATACATAACCCCTTATAATGATGATAGTTATCATATGGATGTACGGAAGTTCATATAGATAATTCGTTTCCATATTTCTGTAGAGAATTATATTCTAAGATGGTGCCTAGGGCTAAAAGCCTGCCTGAGCCTCTGGGCCCATACCTTTCTTCATTCTGAGAAGCTCCTCTCTTACTTGTTTTATATATTGGGATTCTGCATAAAATTTCATGTGGAAAAGAGGTTTTGTGGATAAAATAAGATGGATTTTTCACTGTAGAAATCAGTATATTAATTCTCCTGAGTCAGGTCAAGAGAATATGTTTTAAATTTTCTTCTAGTAACACATAGTAGTTAGCCATTACAATGGGCTCTGCTAACCCTCCACACACACACACACACACACACACACACTCTCTCTCTCTTTTTTATTGTGGTACATATATACGTAACAAATCACTTGCCATTTCAACATTCTTCACAACTGACATTAATTATGTTTATTATGTTGTTCAATTCTCTTGATTACCCCATTTTGTGAGCAGTGGCATCTCTTTTCATATTGGCAATTGCAACTCAAATTCATAAGAAGTTGCTATATTTCTTCCTAGAGATGCTGTCTACAAATTATGTTAATGTAATAACTTATGTTATTACTGTATGGACCAAAAGTTTTCTCATGGAATGGATAACCAACAGTGTTGAAATATAACAGATTTTTGTGTGCTTTTTAGAAACCATTTCTAGAAAAGTAATTTTTAGTTACTGTCTCAGTCATCTAGTGCTGCTCTAACAGAAATACCACGAGTGGATGGATTTAGCAAAGAGAAGTTTAGTCTCTCACAGTCCAGTAGGCTACAAGTCCAAATTCAGGGTGTCAGCTCTGAAGGAAGGTACGTGTCATCAATCTCTCTTTGGTCTGGGAGCTTCTCTGTGCAGGAACCTCAGGTCCAAAGGACACACTCTGCTCCCGGCACTGCTTTCTTGGTGGTAAGAGGTTCCCATGTGTCTCTGCTCACTTCTCTCTTTTATATCTCAAAAGAGATTGCATTAAGACACTATCTAATCCTGTCAACATCATCAGTATCACAGTGATAGAATTTACAGCACATAAGGAGATCACATATAATCTCATCATAGTGATAGAGTTTACAACACGTAAGGAAATCACATCAGATAACACAGTCATACAATACTGGGAATCATGACCCAGCCAAGCTGCCAGATATTTTTGGGGGACACAATTTAATCTGTGACAGTTACTAATATCTGAATCCTATTACTAGCAATGTTCCAAATTTACAGAAATTATTTTTTAAACTTTTGATTTAGCAGCAACTTTTTAAACAAATTTTACAATAAGACCCGGTTTATTAAAAACAAGCCTGTAATACTAGAGCTTCTCTGGTTGAAGCGGGCTTAGAGAACCTGAACTCTCACTTACTTATTTCACCATCATTTTCTGCAGCAGCCACCAAGGACACACAACATAACCCAAGAGACTACATAAAGATATTGATTTGGAGCAGTGGTTCTTAACTAGGAGTGATATTGTTCCCCAGGAGATATTTGGCAATGTCTGGTGTCTTAGGCTGGGTTCTCTAGAGAAGCAAAACCAGTAAAATGTATAAATATATATATAGAGAGATTTGTATCAAGGAAACGGCTCACAAGGTTGTAGAGGCTGGAATGTCCCAAGTCCATTGGTCAGGCTGGAGGCTTCTCCTGATTCACATAGCCGCAGGGGTTGGTGAACCCAAAATTGGCAAGTCAGACCGCAGGGCTCTGGCTCACAGGCTGCGAAGACCTACGAATCCCAAGATTGGCAGGCAAGACAGCAGGTAAGCTGCTAGCTCAAGTCCCAAGAACTGGAGGTCAGGTGTCAGCTGCAGGATCCAGAGTGAGTAAAAGCCTGTAACCCTTGCCAGAAAGTCCAACTATATTAAATGCAGGCCACACCTCTAATGAAACTCCCTTTCAACTGATTGGCTACTCACAGCAGATCCCATTATAGAGGTGATGCTATTATATTAGATCTTATCATGGAGGTGATCACTCATCATACGACTGCCAAACTACATTGTAACTGCCAAACCACTGAGGATCATGGCCCAGCCAAGCTGACCCACAACCTTAATGATCGCAACTGGAGACATTTTGATTTTCACATCTGTGTGGAGGGGCTACTAGAATCTAATAGATAGATGCCAGGGATGCTGCTAAACAGCCTACAATGCACAGGATAGTCCCCACAAAAATGAATTTTCCAGCCCAAAGTGTCAATAGTGCCAAGGTTGAAAAATTCTGATTTAGAGCAAGATTTAAAGAAACACAAACACTTACATATAATTTGTTCCATTTCAGGATAAGTTCATCAAAATCCACTTAAATACATTGTTATAATACAGAGTAAAAATACAGAGCTTGCCTCTGATTCTTATACTTCTGAACAGCTGCCTATAGCATCACTTTTCTGTCTTTAACTACTTACCTAGAGCTAATAAGAAAAAAACACTGTAAGCTGTCTCCTCGGTGCTCTCGACTGAGTCTTGGCATACTTGGTCTACATTTTTCTCCCTTAGCTGGCTCCCTAGGGTCAGAACTACCAGCCTCATCACATAGCTCTAAAGGAAAAGGCAAAAAATAACTGACCTTTTTCTGAAAGCATTGATGCAACCATGGCTCAAATTACTGTCTATGCTACCATTAGATCCATGTTATAGATACTGAAAGTAAAAAGTAAAAAATTCTTCATATAAGAGTATTTGCCCTATAGATGGAGAATAATATCTTTCTGCCTAGAAGACCAGTAATAAATGTCTATTGTTTAGGATGACAGATCCAAAACACTTCCATCAGGTTTTATTGTTACCAAAAAACAATCTACCCCATCGCACAGGAAATCAAGCAACAACTAATGAAAAACAAGGCAATAGATAATTAACACATTTTCAATACCAAAAGTTATAAAGGCTGCCTGTCAGTTTCATGTAATATTATTAAAAGAAGGATTTTTTTTTAACTCATCATGTTGGAACTTGACTAATTAAAAGACTAATTTGTAACAACACTTCCCAGTCCGAAGATAAAATGGCATAAGCAAGTCTGCATGCTTAGAGTGCTATGCTTGTTTTTTTTAAAATATGAACCTTTTTAAGTTCTGATTCTGCATGTGTGATCCACACACGCACTTGCAAACTCCCTCTATCAAGTTAGTTACTGCTGCATAAAAACTACCCCAAAGCTTAGTGGCTTAAACAGCAAACATGTATTTAGCTCATGAGTTGATGGGTGATCATAATTCAGCAGTTTAGGCTGGGCTCAGCTGGGTAGTTCTTCTAGTCCTGTCTAGGTACTCTAGCACATATGCAGTCAGCAGTATATCATCTAGGTGGCTCTGCTTGTTGTGGTTGGCTAGCTGTTGGCTGGAGCAAAATCGGTACTACTGGATTCTCAACCAGCAGGCTAGCACTGGTTTGTTTATAAGGAGAGGTGAGAGCGCTAAGAGAGAGCAAAAGTATATGCAAGACCTCTTGCCCTGTAAGCTTGGAACAGTTACAAAATTGCTTTTGTTACATTGTGTAGGCTAAAGCAAGTTAAAAGACCAGTGCGCGTTCAAGGCATAGAGAAATAAATTCTGCTAGTTAATAGGAGGAGCTGCAAAGTCATATTGTAAAGAGCATGGATATGAGGTAGAATAGAGAATCGAGGCCATTTTTGTAGTCGATATACCACACTTGACCAGCATGCTGTTGTCACCTTTAAGTTCATGAGATTGGGCTTCCCCTGGGATGACTACCAGAAGGATACTTTAATACAATCCAGAAGAGCATGGGCATCAATGCCTAACAGAACAAAACTAGAACCAGTGAGAGGCAGGAAATGGAAAGGGGCTAGTAGATAATTTATTTTCTCTTCCTCCTCTTTGTCAGACTTTTCTAAGATGTTGTGTGTCCATTAGGTCTCTTCAGAAGACATCTCCTGTGAACAAGCTACCAGAATTCAAAAAAACTGACCAGTTCTGAAATGTTCCTCCTTGTATTTCCTTCTCAATTTCCTTGCCTCTCTTTTCTTCCCTCACTCTCCAATAGAACAAAGAAGGGCTAGACTTTTCTTCATAACAAAATACCCCAAAACCTAGTGGCTTAAAATTACATGCTGTTTATTTAGGTCACAATTCTACAGATTGACTATTTGGGTTGGGCTCAGCTGGGCAGTTCTTCTGGTCTCAGCTGGACTCACGCGCACATCTTTAGTAAGGTGCAAGTCTGGCTAAGGGTTGGCTAGACTAAGATAGTTCTGCGTGTACCACATCCTCCAGCCTGCTAGCCCAGGTTTGTTTTCTTGGCAGCTGGGCAAAGTTCCAAGAAAACAAATGGAAGTAAACTTAAGTCCTAAGCTTGGAACTGCCACATTATCACTTTATTACATTCCATTGGTCAAAACCCATTATAATATTAGTCCAAACTTAAGGGATAGAGAAATACAGTGCACCCCTTGTTGAGGGGAACTATGAAGACACATTTCAAATATGTAAATATAGAGAGGAACACAGATTTGGGACATTTTTGCAATTAATATAATTTATACCCTGTACAAGCACATAAATTTTGCTCAGGCTTTATTTTTTATGGGACTCAAGCCATGGCAGTGTTTATCACACAATTTTCTTCTTCTTCTTCTTTTTTTTTTGGTATAACCACTATTAAACTAACTTTGATAAAAATGAAAATAAAACAAGATATTGCGTACAGTCCTGCCACCTCCACAATTTGGTCCATTATTTTCCAATTTTCTTTTCTAGTTCTTTTCCATATGCATACAAAATGTTACAGTAATACATCCTTTGTTGTTGTTATTGTTAGGTGCCGTTGAGTCTGTTCCAACTCATAGTGGTCCTATAGGACAAAGTAGAACTACCCCATAGGGTTTCCAAGGAGCAACTAGTGGATTTGAGCTGCCGACATTTTGGTTAGCAGCCAAGCTCTTAACCACTATGCCACAAGCCTTAGACCCCTTTTTAAGTAAGGCTGGAGAAAGGAAAAATATTACTTATATCATAGCATACTCTGTTTTTCTTCACCTAACCCCATATCAGAGGCATTTTCCATTACAACAATGTCTTCAAAATTTTTGCTAACCATAAAATACTCCAAATTTAAAATACTGTGTTGTCATACCTGTCAACATACATTAGCTTATTTTGTTCTATTATTGAGTCTTTGGGGTTTTACTATTTTTCAAAAAATCCTAAAAAATTTTTACGTAGAGCTTTTCTAACTTCCACTTCCTTTAGAATATTTTCAAGAAGCAGGGTAACTGAATCAAAGATCACGTGAACTTGATATGATTTGAAATATCACTTGGTATAAAACGTCTTACAAAAAATAGGTTCTAACAATAATCAGATTGTTAATATAATTTTCATTCAATCTACAGAAAATAGATGAGTTAATGAATTGCTTGATTTTGTTCATTCAAAGAAATATTTGTTATATTCCTGACATCACTGTAGTCTTTGCGAATACAAACATGAATAAAATGCAAAATTGACTTCAATGAGCTTTCAGTTGAATAAAAGGGAAGACACTGCAGTTCTGCCTCTTACTAGTCTGATTTTGACAAATTGCTTAACAATTTTTGAGTGTCATCTGTAATATGTGTTTAATACATTTAATTATAAAACACGCTTCTTAGTATTTTTGTGATAATAAAATAAGAAAGTGTCATCTATGTTAATGATTCTTATTATCAGGTTTAATATCATTGTAATTAAGAAATCAAAATTACATTTTAAAGTTATAATAACTAAAACAGTGTGATATTTGAGCAAGAATAAGAAAAATACTTATGAGACAATTTAGAAGTGGATACACACTAGATAAGAAATTAGTATTTGTTAGAGATGGCATTTCAATTCAATGGAAAAAGTTAGACTATTGAGTAAATACTGTTGGGCCAATCATCTATCAGTCTGGGGAAGTAAAATTAGGTACCTACACATACCATAAATAAACAAACCCTGGGTAGATTAAATTTCTAGATATAAAGACATAAAAGTGTAAGAAAATACAGCAGAACATGCTTGGGGTGAGGAAGCTCTTCCTAGGCAAGACCCCAAACCCCAAACTCATAAAGGATTGCCAGGTTTGACTTCATAATTTTTTAAAACTTCTGTAAAGTGAATGTAAAATTATAAAATGAATGAAGACTGGAATAAAATGTGTATAACATATAAACCAAAAAAATCAAACCTCTTGCCATCTCGAGTTGATTCTGACTCATGGTGACCCTATAGGACAGAGTAGAACTGCCCCATAGAGTTTCCAAGGAGCAGCTGGTGGATTCAAACTGTGGACCTTTTGGTCAGCAGCCGAGCTCTTAACCACTGCACCACCAGGGCTTCGTATAACATACAGAATGATTAAAAACAGATAACATTTCTGTAATGTTCAGGGTTCAGCTGCAGAAAACAAAATCCACACTAGCTAGTTTAGGCTAAAAGCCTTTAATTCGGGGAATAGGCTGTATAGAAAATCAATGTAAGAACTAGAAGAGCAGAGATTATTTCCAGCCTCAAAACTACTCTGCCCCAGGTGTGATCTGGAAAGCTGTCTCTACAGCTACATACCCAGAAAGAAGCTGTAGCTACTGCTGACAGAAATCCATGATACACTGGCCTAAATCAGGAAAATTGCCTTCATTAGTAAAGGAAGCAGCTGGATCAAGAAGCCACTTTACATGATAGCCGCTGATTGCAGAAATTCACTTCTGTGAAATAAATGCCTTGGACTCTGCCTCTCCTCTGTCTTCTAAATAATATACTAAGTAAGCACATCTGGCTGGTGGCTCTTAAATTACGTCCGGTACTTAAATTTCAGGGGAATCTGGGAAGTATAGTTTTTACCTTCCCACCTCTACATGCTGGAAGTGGGTTAAAATGAAATTTAAGTGAGTCAATCCACAGTATCCACCACAATCCCTAATACGCAAACAGTTCCTACAAATAAATAAGAAAAGGATGGTGAATCAATCACCAAAAATATGTCACAGAAAAAGAAATAAAAACAACTGATATATTGTAAAAGAATTCCCTTCCTCACCAGCAGTCAGGGAAATGTAAGGCAGAGCAACTTTGCATAATTAAAAAAAAAAAGATTGGCAAAAATAAAAAATACCTAATATTGGCAGGAAGCAGGAACTCTCACTAACTTACCATGAAGAATTTATTATATCACAACGTGGTATCAAAAAATTAGAAATAATCTAAATGTTCATCAGTAAGGCAATATTTAAATGGTACAACTATATTATGAATTTTATACAGATTTTTAGAAAAGTATATTTATGAGGACTGACATGGAAAAGGCCCATGAAAATTAGTAAATATAAAAGCAAGTTGCAGAACTATAGATAGATTCCTACTTTTGGTGAAAAATATATATATGTATATTGTGATCAATCCTTCCTCATTTCTCTTCAAAAATCACAGTAGTATCTACATTGCTCTTCAGTGTGTGTGTGTGTGTGTGCGTGTGTGTGTGTGTGAAAGATTCTGGAAGAATACTGTTTACGCTATTAACATCAGTTACTTCAGGATAATGAGATTGGGGAGAGGGACACATTGATTGTTACACTGCATATTCTTACATTGTTTGAATATTTTACAATAACTTTCAATGCTCTTATAACTTAAAAAATGCATGATGTACCAAGGAAAATGCTGTCAACAGTTATTCAGGCTGTTATACTGTCACTTAAAACCCTCATTCCAAATGCTGTCCACAGTAATTTCCAGGTTTATCATCATAGAATATCCCAGAGGCCTAAAACATTGCATAAGAGATCTTCTAAGATTGTATCTGTCTGTTAATCCTCAAAATGTCAAGTTAAATTAATTAACCTTGATACTACTCCTAGGCCTGCCAATACCACACATCTTCTTAGCCCATTATAGCACTCTGCTTCCAGTGGACTATAGATGTTATGTGCTAATGAACGCGGCTGCTAAGTTCCAATCTAATAAACTCTACTCAGGACCTTGCTAAAATATAAATCTCTAGTGAAATCGTTTGGGCTACTCCCTGACCTGAGAAAGTAAATAATAATAAAAATCTCTTATAAGTCTATTCGTATTTTGTTTTATATAAACTGCCTGAATTCCCTAACAGTTCGTTCTGATTTATTTTTGGTCCTGAGTATTTAATGAGAATGAAAATCATACAGTGCATCTTTGGGTCAGTTTGCTCCTTTAAGTTATCAAGCCCAGATTGTTGCAAATGACAATGTCTATTATTGTTATAGGCAAGTGTCCTTCCCTCATCAAAGCCCATGAGAGCAAACCAGCACTGAGAATATATTTTCAAAGAGCAATATTCAGTTTTGTTCTGCACAAATCTTCTTTACACCAGAGCTGATAGCTATCCAAACCATTTAGAATTGAAGATAACACTGGGATAATTCCAAGCCCATATGTACAAGCCTAGGGGAAAAACTTCTTTAAAAAATTTTTTCCAGTACAAAAATTTATGCATACATTGTTATGTGACTCTAACTGCTCTCCCCATACTGTGACAGCACACT
>NW_004444040.1:8712157-8763535 GCF_000243295.1 Trichechus manatus latirostris
TTGGGTTATTTGTCTTTTTGTTGTTGAGGTTTTGCACTATCTTGTAGATTTTAGAGTTTAGATGCTGATCGGATTTGTCGTAGAGAAAAATTTTTTCCCAGTCTGTAGGTTGTCTTTTGACTCTTTTGGTGAAATCTTTTTACGAGCATATGTGGTTGATTTTTAGGAGTTCCCATGTATTTAGTCTCTCTTCTGGTGCTTGTGCATTGTTACTTATGGTTCGTATTGTGTTTATGCCATGTATTAGGGCTCCTAGCATTGTCCTTATTTTTTCTTCCATGATCTTTATAGTTTTCGATTTTGTATTTAAGTCTTTGATTCATTTTGAGTTAGTTCTTGTGCATGGTGTGAGGTATGGGTCTTGTTTCACTTTTTTGCAGATTGACATCCAGTTAAGCCAGCACCATTTGTTAAACAGACTGTCTTTTCTAGTGGAAAAACTCTTAATAAATTTATCTCTAAGCTAGGTGAAAATTAAAAAATACGCCAGTTAGAGACAGATAATTATAGCAAATGAGGGAAAGTTTAAAATAAAACATTGTATTCTTCCCAAATAGGATTTTATTTTCTTCCTTGGAATTCTTCCACATAAATAAACATATTCCCTGGAAACAAATGTTCACTGAAATTCATATTTTTCCTCCTTTACAAGTGATAGTCATTTCAGGCAAAGAATTCTTAGTCTATCTTGATTCCAAGATTATAATTTCATGTCTTAACTCCTTCCCCTTATTATTAGCCTTTTATTATTTGAGAGAAATCTCAATGCAGAAACAAGTCTTAATTCCTGAAATCTCAAATTTGTTGCTTCCAATCCTGATTCTGAAGCAAGTTTCCCACATCATCTTTGCAGCTTGAGGTCCCCAAATGAAATCAGTCTGGAATCACATAAGATGCAGTGAGAGGCTGTTAGCTAGGAATCCTCAGTTTCATGGAGACCGTCCTGGTGTGGCACCAAGTTGGATTGGTTTTTTTTAGGTAGGGAGTCCCTGGGTGGTGCAAACGGGTAAGTACTCAGCTACTAACCAAAAGCTTGGTGGTTCAAACCCACCCACTGGAGCTGCAGAAGAAAGGTCTGGAAATCTGCTTCCAAAAGGTCACAGCCATGAAAACCCTACGGAGAGCAGTTCTACTTTGAGTCATGCAGGTCACCATGAGTCAGAAGTGACTTCATGGCAACTGGTTTTTTGTTTGTTTGTTTCAGGTAAAGAATTCTGGGCAAAGAAGGAATGTCACATTCCCTGCAGCACTCGTTTCTGTTAACAGTAATAACTGCCCCAATCACACACGTACCATTCCAGCCCCACTGCAATGTTACCAGAGTAAATCATCGAATTTCTGCTCATGTTTCTCTCCTTTATTCACTTTCCCCTTTATCTAATTCCTGCCTTTCATTTAGAGCAAGTTTAAATCCGACCAATATTTTTAAGATTCCTCAAGCTTTTCTGGTCTGTAGATTTCTTCTTGTTTTTATCAGTTAATATCTGCAAACTTCAAGTGTTGTTTAGCTCAATTATTCTCATATTCTTAAGAAGTTTATAAGAATAGTGTCTGCTCTCCAAAAGGAGATTGAAAATCCTTTTAGGCTAAAGTCCTAATTCTAATACTTCTTTCCCTTTTTAAAAATTAAGGAATAACCCTCCCTATTAAAAAATATGTTTTGACAAACATATACAGTGATGTAGCCACCATCACAAACAATACGTAGAATAATTCTGTCACCTTGGAAAATTCCCTTATACCTTTTATCTTCATATCCTCCCTACCTCCCCAGCTCCTGGCAATCACTAACCTGTTTTCTATTCTTATAGTTTTGTCTTTGCAGGAGTGTGAAAAAAAAAAAAAAAAAAAAAAAAGGAATGGAATTGTACAGTATGTAGTCTTTTGAATCTGTCTTCTTTCATTAAGCATAATACTTAAGAGTCATCTGTGTAGTTCACTCCTTTTTATTACTGAGTAGCATCCCATTGTATAGACGTACCACCATTTGTTTATAAACTCCAAGTTGAAGGACATTTGAAGTATTCCCTTCTTGGCAAATATGAATATAACTTATAAACATTTATGTACATGTTTTTGCGTGAATAAAGAGTTTCATATTATTTGGGTAAATATCTCAGCCTGGATGTTGGGTCCTATAGTACATGTATGTTTAACTTCTAAGATACTTTCAATGTACCCCACAACCGGGCCTGATGCCTTATGTAGTTGAGACATTAGCTGGGCTCCAGTCCCTTAGCGGTCTGGGTAAAACTGGTTCGGATCACCACCAAGTACACAATCTCAGTAAGTTTAAAGCTCTCCCCTGATGTAAGCTTATTTTCAGGAATTTTCACTTTGTTGTGTACCATTGCATCTGATTCTTGGGTCCATTCACGATGTTCTCCCTCACCAACTCACCAACAAGAAAAGTTGCTACATCTTCCAACTACTCATATAGTGTGCAATCACATACAAAAATGAGTAAACATTGTAGATTTTACTGAAAGCTCATGGAGGCCATAAAGTGTGTGTGTGAAAGTGTTACGTTGTACATTCCACAGCAAATAGCAGAAAATTGCACCTTAGACATTCCTGTTCTTTTATGGACTCCCATCTTGAACAACTCACGGTTCTGGCTTCTTACTGCTCTTCCCCCTTTTAGGAGGTAGTCTTGTTAACATCTCTCCCATCCCCAAAGCAATTTTCCTCCGTCTATATTCAGGGTGGGGCCCTGGTGGCTCAGTGGTTAAGAGTTGGACTACTAACCAAAGAGTTGGCAGTTCGAATCCACCAGCCACTTCTTGGTAAGGGCAGTTCTACTCTGTCCTATACAATTGCTATGAGTCAGAATCGACTTGATGGCAACAGGCTTGGTTTTGGGTTTTGGTTATATTCAGGGGAACTTGGCTCTCTGTAGTTGTTTGTTCTTCTCGATGGTGAATTACTCAATGCTGACTAGTGGATTCCAATTCATGGCGACCCATGTGTTAAAGAGTAGAACTGATGCATATGGTTTTTTTCTGCAGTCTTCACAAAAGCAGATTGTCAGGTATCTCTTCCATGGTGCCGTTGGGTAGGTTCAAACCACAAACCTTTAGGTTAGTAGTCAACCTCAAACCGTTTGTGCCACCCAGTGGTGCATGTGTGCAGCCACACAGGGTTCTCAGCAAAGCAAATACTTTCCTATTAGTTTACTTTCCCCTACTTAGACAGTATCACATTTTTTTTTTTTTGGTGTGTGAAAGATACTATTTCTTTTTTATTTTTATTCAGTTCTTATTCCTTAGAAGTTGACTATTCATTTATAGTACAAATCGATAACTTAGTGTATCAGTTAGCTATTAACCAAACCCGTCGCCATCAAGTCAATTCTGACTCATATTACTGCATAATAAACCACCTCAAAACTTAATGGCTTACAGCAATAAATATTTCTTATTTTTCATGAGGTCTCAAGTCAGTGAGGCAGTTCTTCTTGTCTTTGGCTAGTTTCACTCATTTTGTGGTTGGGTAGATAGCTCTGCTTTTCTAAGCTGGGCTTCATCACACCCTTGGGGGTTAGCTAGCTGGAGGATATTCTAATATGGCCTTGGCTAAGACTAATGAGCGTTCTTCTGTGCTGCCCCTCATTTTCCAACAAAATAGTCTGGCTTATTTTCCTAACAGTGGTAGGGATCCAAGAGAAATTGTGGAATATGCAAGCCTTCCTCAGAACTGATAACACTGTTACTTCCAGCATTCCATAGGACAAGCAAATGACAAGGCCAGCCCAGATTCCAGGGTGGGAAAATAGGTTCCACCAGCCAATGGGAATCTATACAACGTCACATTACAAAGAGCAGGCATATAGGGAAAGTGAAGAACTGGAGACATTTTTGCAATCAATCTACCACATTTATTTAACCAGAATATTTTATTAATTAAAACATCTAATTTTCCTATAATTCTAAATAAGTAAATGTTTTACTTTATTTAGCTCATGAGCACAAACCTAATTAAAGTAAACTTCACACAACATTAAAAATGTTGTATTTTCCCTAATGAAAATCTAAATCACAGCACTGGATTTCTTTCCATTTAATATGTTATACATAACCTAAAGCTAAAACAGTGCCACTATGATCTTTCTTCAATTATTTTAGCCAATATCTTTGAATCTATTAAATAAAGAAATATTAAAATAAATTTTCAAGTGGTTGTTTTAAAAAAGTTTAATAGAAAGAAAATATGAAATAAAAAAGCAGCAGTTATAACTTGGAAATTCTGTAATATGTCCTTTTTTTGGAGGGGGGAGCTGATTTCATGAAGTTACACATGCACATAGTTTAAAGAGTAAAATAGTTCTCCAATTCTTATTATGAAAAATACACTCCTCTACATCCTCTCAGCCATTGTCCTCTTACAGCAAGCATTATCAAACTTTTAAAACTATTCTTTTGGTTTAGACAGCCATATTACTTATAATGTACGCTTATATTCTTATTGCTTGATTTTTCACTCTTGGGCATTATCGAGTGTCTTCCTAATATGAAAAACGATGACTTGTCTCTCCTGCATTTTCCTGCTCCCTTATCTCCCCCAAACATGCACCTTTCCACTCTCTCCATCCTCTGTATAGCTATATTCCAATTTGGGTCAGAACAGTGTGCAATTATTATTATACAAATGTTATTCACAGCTGAGCCATGTAATATACTAAAATTACTTTTCATTTCTTGCGATTTTTTTCATTTTTTCTGCAATTAAAAATTATGTTTTTCCTTAATATTCTGTGTTTTTTAGAGGTTCAAACCCAAATTCTTTGTCAATTATTTATTTCTCTCTTTTAAATGTTCACATATATCAGTACCCAATAATTTTATTTTCTTAAATATACCTACTCCTCACTTATTGCTTATCTCATTATCCAACATTTAGCATTTATGACAGTAGTAGAAATCTACTACCTGATTATTTTGCACGTTAACAACATACATCTGGCAGTAATGAACGCCCAGGTGTGAGGTGAGAGTAATGCTGGCTGTGATGGTTGAGGTTATGTTTCATCTTATCTGGGACATGGTTCTCAGTGGTTTGGCAGTTATGTAATGATACAATCTGGCAGTTATGTAATGATGTAGTCATCCTCCATTTTGTGATCTGATGTGGTCATCCTCCATTTTCGCATAACGACCAGGTCTTTGGAATCTAACCTAACCATGTTGATAAGTGAGGAGCGGGTATAAATTTTCTTACGTTGAACCACCCTTGCATTTCTGGGATAAATCCCATTATTTTGTGGATTTTTGTATCTATATTGTCTGGAATGTGGGACTTTCAGTGCAAAAAATCAGATCTGCACTGGGCAAACTGGGATGGTTGCTCATCTTAGCCTGGGCAACATTCTTTAAAGGTCCTTGCTCTAGTCCTTCTCTGCTAATGCCCCTTCCCACACAGTCAAGGGGACCTGCCACCTACTTCTAGGCCATACTTTGGAATTCCTGTCCAAAGGCCCCAAGTCTGCTTCCAGAGCCTGTGTGGGCCTCTCCTGTCCTCCAGTGTTTACACGCCTTGAACAAAGAGATGGGCAAGGATGGCAGTGTGCAGAGGCTTGGATGAAGCTTTAACAGCGGGGCTGGGTGACCACAGGTGCTCATTTGAGGCCCTTCACTGAGAGACAGAACCAGGGTGGGAAGAGAAGAGAAGGTAGGCCTGGAGCTACAGCCCCTGGGGGACTCTTGGTTCAGAATCTGCAAATGTCAGGTGCAGACTTGAATCTCCCTGTTTTCAATGCAGCCCTCATCTATGCCTAGAGTCCTCCAGTCCAGAGGCCTCTCAATTACTCTTTCCTATAAATAACCTTCTTTATTTTACATCTGTATTTTGATGAATGACTGCCCAGCTACAAAGAGTGGACAGTAGGATCTTGGAATCAAACCTGCTTAAGAGACCTCTAACCAATCCATCTGGTTTGGCCTCACTTTCATCCCCACTTCCAGGGTATCCAATGTTGTCAATTCCTGAGTCTATTGGAGGTCAGTGGGCTGTTAACTGGATTGTTTTCCATCTTTCCCTACTGTAGGTTTATATTTAGCTTTCTTTGATCTGCTAAGTCAGTCATCTATTTTTGAATTTCCAACATCTTGTGGTCTAGTTGCCTCTTCTGGCCTCTGTATGAGTAGGTCTTATTCCCCCTGTCTTAGTTATCCAGTGCTGCTCTAACAGAAATACCACAAGTGGATGGCTTTAACAAAGAGAAGTTTATTCTCTCACAGTCCAATAGGCTACAAGTCCAAATTCAGGGTGTCAGCTCCAGGGGAAGGTCCGTGTCATCAATCTTCCCTTGGTCTAGGAGCTTCTCTGCGCAGGAACCTCAGGTCCAAAGGACACACTTTGCTCCTGGCACTGCTTTCTTGGTGGTATGAGGTTCCCATGTCTCTCTGCTTGCTTCTCTCTTTTATATCTCAAAAGAGATGAGCTTAAGACACTACCTAATCTTGTATATCTCATCAGTATAACTGCCGTTAATCCATCTTATTACATGATAGTGATAGAATATACAACACATAGGGAAATCACATCAGATTACAAAATGGTAGACAATCATAAAATACTGGGAATCATGACCTAGCCACAGTGACAGATATTTTTGGGGGACACAATTCAATCCATGACACCCTCTAAAAAGTTACTTTATGTTATGTTAATAAAGTTTATGGGGAGGGGGAAGAAAGCAAAAACGTGTGTTCAATCAGCCATCTCTAGTCGGAGGTTGAAATGCAAAAAAATTTCCATCAAAGGAGTAAACAAAAATAAAAAAATCAACTTGGGGTAAGGGTGGGGATGAGAAATTGGGAGAGAAACAACCAATCTCTATCTGATCCACTAATGAAATAATATCCTGAAATTACTTGAGATAACATCTACCAGCTTGTTTGCCACCAAATTGATTATATCAGTCAAACATGCAGCTACTCTGGAATTGGCTGAGAAAGCACAGGGAATTGAATTTCTTTCCAAGACATTACTTCCTACCCCTGCTGGTGATAAGCTATAGTGATTATGCTACTTTCTATATAGGTGGGTGACAAAAGCAACTACAAGCTCTTAAATGGTAAGAAAAATAATTAAAATAGCATTTTTAAAGATTAACTATTTTAGGATGGCATCAACAAAACAGGCCCATAGCCTCACTTTGGCCCAAGTCCCTAGCGATGCTGCATTTCTGAAGTAGCATAGGCTGTTATAACCCATGCAGGACTGGAACCCTCGTGAGTGTGGAAGGACAGGGTGCTCTGCTGGGAAGTGTCATGCAGTCACTAAAGCCCCCTCACTTTGGCATGAAGGCACCAGTTAAAACCAGTTTTCATCAAGTCGATTCTGACTCCTAGCAATTCCATGTGTGTCAGAGTAGAACTGTGCTCCACAGGGTTCTCAATGGCTGAGTTTTTAGAAGTAGATAGCCAGGCCTTTGTTCCTAGGTGCCACTGGGTAGACTAGAGCCTCCAACCTTTTGGTTAGCAGCTGAGCACATTAACTGTTTGCACCACCCAGTGACTCTTCATGAAGGCCAAATGGAGCAGCAGGTGTTGCCTTCAAGGCCAAGCCAAGCCCTCATGAGGTGCTCAGGGAAAAGGCATTGACCTTGGCTATGTGCCTAATATGGATTCATGCAATGTACAATTTCATTGAAACCTTCCAGCAACCCCATTTTATAGGCAAGAATAGAAGACCAGAGAGGTTAAGTAATTCGTTCACAGCCCACACTGGCTAGTCAATGGTAGCACCGAGCATCACATCCAATTCTGTCTAGTTCTTTTAAACTTCCCATATTAAAAATAATCAACAATGTAGGCAGGGGAAAGGACTTCGGCATATGGTTGGTACTACTCCTTCCCAGGCAACAAGGTGAGGGGCCTCTGGACAAGCTTTTCTCCCCCTGAGTACAGGTGCGCTGGGCCCATCCGTGGCAATGTGAGATAAGGAGCAGGGCAGATGCGGCCCTCTTGACTTTGCAGTACAACCTGCCTCCCTTACAGGCAGTGCCTAGCTGGCTTTCAGAGTTCAAATCTTCTCCTTGGGGAAGATCAGGGGATACCATTTTAGGGGGAATGGATTCACACCATTAAGTGTACTGACAACATCTCCTCGTCTTGATATTCTGTAACTTTTTTTTCCTTCTAATTATGGAATAGGTTTGTTTCCTATTAAAGACCTCAACCAATGGAAAGCAGATGGGGTCATTGTATGGTCAGATTAGAGAATCTTTTTCTTTCTGGGTTTACAATTTATTTTTAATCATTTTGGTGGTGTTGTTGCTGTTGTTAGGTGCCGTTGAGTCAATTTCAACTCATAGCAACCCCATGTGACGGAGTAGAACTGCCCTATAGGGTTTTCATGGAAGCAGATCACCAGGTCATTCTCCCATGGATCTGCTGGTATTAGCAGCGAGCGCTTAACCGTTTGTGCCACCAGGGCTCCTTTTTAATAATTTTAGACTACTTTTAATCCAATTCTACCCACCCCCCACCCAACTCACTGGGTTAGGTTTTTTTCAGGAAAAGCTCATAAAAGTCATCTTAACTACTGGAAGACTTAATGAAGTACTTGAGATAAAAGTGTCCATTATCATAACAACAATTCACCCAGGCCTTCTGAG
The DNA here is from genome assembly GCF_000243295.1 of Trichechus manatus latirostris. NCBI lineage: Eukaryota > Metazoa > Chordata > Mammalia > Sirenia > Trichechidae > Trichechus > Trichechus manatus. Next base: position 8,720,778 of record NW_004444040.1, read on the forward strand.
GAATATAAGAATTGAATTGGGCTGGTCTTCAGGTCTTCAGCAACACACCCTGGAACTACAGGGTGGGCAGTACTCTAGAAGAGAGGACATCTGTGAGCTTGCAGCCAACACTTGCAGCCCAGAGTGATGGGTGTACCTGCCCAGCCAGCACACAGGGGATCAGGAAGCCAAGCCTAATTATCCTCAACCTAGCCCCATCCCGTACACAGGCAGCAGCTCCTCTCTAGTCTCTACCTCTCTCTGACAGTCTTTCCCTTATGCTACCACTTCCAGATAATCAACTTCATTTTTATTGGTATTGTTCAATTTTTTTTGAGAAATTAAGTTATTAAATATGATAAAAAATATCAAATGAAACTCAATCATATGATCATTATCCAGAATTAGCAACTGTTAATATTTCGCTGCATTTGCTTTCAGGAATAAACAAAACATTGCAAACATAGTCCCCTTTAATCAGACTTCCTTTTGGTCCCATGACACAAATCTCTCCCCAAAGGTAACAACGGTCCGTGATGGGTTTCCATCCGTTCCACGTTTATACCATGAAAAATAACTAGAATAAGATATATGAATGTTTTACTTACATAAATGTATAAAGTGAATCTAGCTTTTTATTCTCTTTTACTTTAAATTATGCTTTGGAGATCTAGCCATTTAATTTGTATACATTTATATATTTATACACACACACTTTTGTCTGCTGTATTGTATTTCTTCACATGACCATGCTATATTTTATCCAGGAGTCCCTGGGTGGCGCAAATGGTTAACTGCTCCACTACTGGCTACAAGGTTGGCGGTTTGATTCCACCCAGACGTGCCTTGGAAGACAGGCCTACCTATCTGCTTCTGAAAGGTCACAGCCTTGAAAATTCTATAAGCACAGTTCTACTCTGAGACACATGGGGTTCTCATGAGTCAGAATTGACTTGATGGCAACTAACAAGAATATATCTTATTCACTCCCCAATTAATGGATATTTAGGTTGCTTTAATTTTTATGTTAATATAAGAATGTTGCAGCAAACAGCCTCAAAACATCTGCTGATGTATATATGTAACAGCGTATCTAATGTGGATTCTCAAAAGTGGAATTGCGGAGTCAAGTGTGAAGCACATTTTTAATTTTATGCTGCCAATTTCCTTTCTAAAATGAGTGTTCCACTTGACATTCTCAGGGTAATTTTTGAAAGTTCCATTTTTTGTCTATACTTTGCCAAGACTTAGTTTTGGCAGACTTTTTTATTTTTGCCCATCAGATGAGTGAAAATTGTGTTTCTTTTCTTTATTTGCATTTCCCTAGAAACTAATTAGGTTGAGTTTCTTTTTAACTGTTGATTGGCCTCTTCAGTTTCCTTTTCTATCTTTCCTTAATTTATACAATGTTTGCTCATTCATTTATTCTTAATTCACTCATTTATTGATCACTAATATGTTAATTACTAATGTATATATATATTATGGCCAGGCACTACTCTAGGCACTGTGGGTACAGTGATCATAAGATAAACAATGACCTCTACTTTCTTGGAATTTGTAAACTGTAGGGGAGAAAGAGGCAAGAAATAAACTAATCAAAGAATGAAGACATTTTAGAAAGCAAGCACAAGAATATAAACATGGAATGTGACAGTGACAGCAATCATTTATAGTGGATAATCATAGAAAGCCTCCTTGAGGAGGGGACATTTGAACTGCAATTTGAATGACAAGAAGGAGTCAGCTATGTACAAGTGGTAGGTGGAGATTTCAGCCGAGGAAGCAGCACATGCAAATCCTCTGAGAACACAAGCTTCGTGTGTTCTGAGGAAGGAATGAAGCCCTGATGGCTGTATCCCAGTGAGAAAAGTGCAGGGAATAAAGAGATATTATGTGACAGGTAGTTGAGGCCAGGTCATGCAGGGACTTTTCGTTCGTGCTAAGATTTTGACGTTAATCTTTCTTCTTTTTTTTCTTTTTTGGTGTTTCTCAGTCAGCAGAATAACATGGGCTAACATGTATGTACTTGTGTGTGTGTGTGCACGTGTGTGTTTATAGGAGATGTGAGTGTGCTGGGAATTCAGTGGAGAGAGGTTGTAGGAAGATGGAACCGACGATACATACGTGGTAGGGTGGGCAGGGCAGACATGTTTGAATAACTGGGATGACAAGATGGGTGTGTGTGTCTTTGAAGACATAGGGGCAATGAGTACATCTGTTGAAGATTAGGATTAGAGTCTGTGTCTGTGGGGTGGGGGGAGGAGACAGGACTCTGCTGAAGTAAGGCACTGGAGGATGCAAGGGAGTGATGCAGTCTGATTTACGTGTTAAAATGGTTACTCTAGTGCTGGGTGGAAAATGAACTGGAAGGAGGCAAAAATGGAGGTGGGGAGTCCAGTTAAGAGACCATCGAAACTACCCAGGTTAGAGAGCATAGAGGCATGGACTAAGATGTTAGCAGCGGAGATGGAGAGAAGTGGACAGATTCAGGACATACTGTGTAGGAAGAGGTGATAGGACTTGTTGATGGTTTGGATGAAGGGTGGGAGTTGAGAGAATTAGAAGACTCAAAAAGGGTTTCTTTGGGTTTGAACAACTGGGTTAAGCGCTGGGACTATTTACTGAGATAGTCAAGATCAAAGGAGATGGGAATGAGTAGAAATAAATAGCACTGGATGCAAAGCCTCCTGGGATGGTTGAATGACCTGGCACTAATGTCAGTGTCAGGGACCTAGAGGTCCCTAGAAACTATCTCAAATCTCTGGTAATCAGAGTGATGTTCCTGGGAAGTTATAGATGGGGGTTGACAACTCTATCAATTCCAGTTATTCAATTCCCAATTCCTATTATTCAAAAGACTCTTGTGAAAGGACTACTTACAGAGGGTTAAGGGAATAGATAGTGAAGGTACGGTATCCAGGGACTAGCAACAGTGGAATCCAGGGACACAACAACAGTGGGACACTGTTACGATCCCTGGGTCTGTAGGGGTAAAGGGAGGAAGCAGGGTTAATGGAACCTAATGAAATGAAGTAGGGGTTTGTTGGCAACAAAATGTGGCACAGAGCAGGGAGGGAGGCAGAGGACTAAACACCCTGACCTCTCTCTCCTTCTACCATCCTACCTCCTTCTGCTGTATCCCAAATCCAAACAGAAGCCAGAAGCCAAAGGAGTCAGGACCATGAGGTCCATGGGAACCAGTCCCCCTCATCCCCAGGTCATAGAGTAGGGCAGAGAAGGGAATAAAATGGATCTGGTCGGGGGAGAAAGGTTGGCAAATGGAGAATAAAATGCAAAGCAACCTATAAGATGCTTTCTGTGACAGCAGAGACATCCCTATCCATGCTGCTTTTGAGGACACAAGAGTTGGCAAAATAATCTTGCCTCTCCTTACCACCTCACCCCATCCCTCCCACCTATGTCCATCAGAGCCAGTGTGCTATCACTTCCTACTCCTCCCTATTCCAGTAAAATCAACAAAGCACAATTTCATTCAAAATTTAGAGTCTACATGAACCCTGCTCATGTCTGACTTCCTACCTAGATCCACCATAGTCATAAGTTTGACTTTCTTAAGAGCTTCCTACTGTTTAATGGATAAATCCTATTGTTTTTCTTGCATTCGAGGTCACCACACACAATCTGGTTCTAGCCATCATCCTAGATGTTTCTCCTACTATTTCCCAAAAATAGGTTGTGGTCAGTTTGTAATATAGTCTTGCAGTTTCCCCACCTCCCTGTCTTTACTCTTGCCCATTTCCCCCTATAAAAATCCTTTCTTATTTTTTAAGGGCCAAGTGAAGTGTTGCTTACTCTTTTGGGCCTCTTATATGCAATTCCACCAGGCAGGAGTCTGCCCTCCCACTGCTGTCTTCAGATTGGTATGTAATCTGTCCCTCATAAATCAAAATTATGAAGGTTGGGGGAAAGAAGACTAATATACATTAAAGGTGTTTGGAAGTTCACATGCATTATCACATTTATTCCCACCCAGCAATCCAATGGAATCAGAATGATTATCCTTATGAGGAAATGGAGGCTTAGAGGGGTAAGGTGTTTATTACATGTGGATTACATAGTCCCTCACAGTAGAGATGAGTATTATGATCTTCCATTTCTCAGTTAAGGAACTGAGACTCTGAGACGTTAAATAACTTTCTCAAGCTCTTGCAGCTCATAAGACAGAGGTTGGTTTCAAATTGAGCTCTGTGTCTTAAGGCTCTACACAAAGGTCTCTCACAACAGAAAGAAAAAACAAAAAATCACTGGTTGTCCTCTCTGTCCCAAGCACAGTGTTGGGGCTTTCATGTAACATTGTCTCACTTCATCCTAACTACAACCCTGGAGAGGAAGGAATGCTAAATGAAGACGGAAAGCAGAGCACATGGAAAAGATCCAAACCCTATCAAAGAGTGGCTGGTGACTTCTGGTTAAGTCTTCTCTCTTCTCTCCCCCTCAATTAACTTGATCTGTTGATAGTATCACTCTATAAAGAAGGAGGTTAGACGGTTGTTTAGAAAAAAATGTCTCCTTCAGGTTTCTCCTTCAGGTTTGTTAGTGGCAGCTCCTGGAAGAGAGGTGGATGCATTCTGCATTGTAACCGGTGAAAAAAACACAGGCTCCTCCTTTGCTGCCACCATCTTGCCAGTTAATTCTCATTGAGTCTTTATTTACAATAATCCTTTGTCACGAGTTACGAGATTTAAAAAAGTGGTTCATGGTTTTCTTATTCTGGCATCTACCTTAAGATACAGTTACTTACCCAACCACCTGAAACACACGCAACACCTGATCACACTCAGGTCAGTGATGACCAGCATCTTTATGCCCGCTAATCTTTTCCTTGCAATACCTAAATCTTGCCTTCCCCAAAATTTCACCCCTATGGTAGTCAACCAAATATTATGAGACTTACCTTCATTTTCTAAATAGACAACCAGGTCACATAATATTAATAAAATAATATCTAACCCCTAAGGCTATTCCCCTTTATTTAGAAATAACCCACTGTAAAATCCTATTTTATTATAATATAATATCTCTTACTATTTTATTCAAACCCTAGCAGGAAAAAGGATTTGCTGCAATGGTTCAGTGGAAGACATTTAATGACGAGACAATTTACAGAAATGTGCGCAGGGTGGATGAGACATCCAGAGACTAACAACAATGGGTGCTGGTATCACCCATAGACCTGAAGGACATGGGGAGGTGACAGTGTTACTGGACCCCAGTGAGAGCTGGAGCCTAGTGGGTGCTATAATTACGAAAGACAAATATTTCCAGAACTGGGGAGCCAAAGATGGCAGGGAGCGGGAAAGAAATGCCTTGAGCTCTTTTCTCACTCTCTGATCTCCTGCACAGCTTCCCATTGGCCAAATCCAAAATGAAGCCAGAGGGCAAGAGAAGCAGATAATACAACCCAGAGAGATCAGTCTCCTGGAGGAAAGAGCAGAGCAGAGAAGGTTGAGATGGATGGGGAATGAGAACGAACAGACAACAGCCCCACACCCACCTCCCTTATTTCATAGATCTCTACCATCAACAATATCTCCACTCTAGCAGTATATTCATTCATTGATTCACTTAATATGCACTCGTTGACTGCATTCTTAAATCATAGGAGATATAAGAAAATTTAAATATAAGTTCAATTTATATTTAAATATAAATTTAAAAGTAAACAAACTTTACTGATAAGAAGCAGATGATCTAGTTATGTAAAAAGACATACCTGGTTAAATATACCTTTGGAAACATTCCATCGACTCTCTTTGCATTCTGCAGTGGGCACTCTTTCATGAAATTCATTTCCCTAAAATTATTTCAGTGTTGCCTCCTGGTAAACTGTATTTGAACTTTAACATAGATCACACTTTAGTTGATGCTGAAAATTTATACTCTGGCATGTTTTAGAGAGTTCAGTCTTGAATTCATTGATCTTAAACATTTTCTAATAGCAAGAAAGTTTGCAGATACTTGAGGGCAAAATTTTAGTAACTTGACAATTCCTCATGAGCCTATTTTTTAGAACTTTATCATTATATTTAGTTGGAATACCAAAAACAAGCCCTTCTGGACTAACTTTAGCCTCTCTCTCCACTAAAAAGCCTTCATTAAGCTATGGTTTAATTGAAGGTCAGTATGAGAAATGACTGTGTGAAGAATATTTCTGCTTAGTCAATAAAACTACATTTATAGATGACATTTATTATACCCTACAATGTTCCTTATATAAGAAGCCACATAAATTGCTATGAGAAGAGGTTCTTTAAACATGAGAGCTCTAGTTTTGTTTCTCTATTTACCACAATTACTAAAGCAGCTATTTCAAATCAGGCTTCTAGAACATTGCCACCACAGAGTGGTTCCTAGATTCTCCTTAATATTTACTTAAAATGTCCTATTTTATATCTTTGAAAAATATATCACTTCTAATTATTTTTAGAAGAAAGTATAATATAAATTAAGAATTTGGACCTAAGAAAAGTATAACATCTATTATTACTTATTTAAGCCAAACAGGATTAGAATAATTAAATAAGCATATAAGACACATCCATGTATAAATATATATCTGTACATATACATATGTATACGAATACAAATACATATGTGCATATGATACATATGTGTGTGTTTGTGTGTGTGTGTACCCATGTGCATATTGCATAATATATCACAAAGGGAAAAGTATCATGTGAGTGATAAAGACAATTCATGAAATAAGTCACAGGAGGTAGCTAGGGCTTCATTCATTAGTTTATTAATTCCATAAACATTTATGAAGCTGTTTCTATGTGATAAACAAGGAGCCCCGGTGGTGCAATGGTTAAGCCTTGGCTGCTAACCAAAAGTTCAGCAGTTCAAACCCACCATCTGCTCCATAGCAGAAAGATGAAGCAGGCTGCTTCCATAAAGATTTACATCCTTGGATACCCTATGGGGCAGTTCTACTCTGTCCTATAGGTTGCTATGAGTTAGAAATCGACTCAATGGCCATGGAATGGTCTCTGTAGATGAAAGTGTTCATAAATAGATATTTGACTTGAAAAAGAGCTCTATACACAGTGTTAATGTTATTTTTCTACAAACTATTATCTCTCTGTGTCACATACCTGTCAACTTTCATATGATTATTGCAGAATAATTCTTAGGATTGATTGCAAAATAGCCCCAATTTTTTACTCCTCCCTGTATCCACACAGCTCTTCCAATTAGGAGGTGGTGTCTGATTCCCCACCACTTGAATGGGCTTGGCCTTATGACTTGTTGACCAATATAATGTAGAGAAAGTGATGTAGAGAAAGATTAGGCCTCAAAAGAAGTTGCACATTTCTCCTTTCTCTCTTTTGGATTCCTTCCTCTTCTGTGAGAACAAGCCCAGGCTAGCCTGAGGGAGGATGTAAGATCATAAGAAGTAGTGATGTCATCCTAGCAAAGGTCTCAGACATGTCAAAGGACACTCCCACAATCAGTAAAGCTACTAGTTGATAAGCCACTGACTGAGATGAAAGAGTGAGCCCCAACAAGCGAGCTCAGATCAGCAGAACCATCCAGTTGACCCAAAGTCTCATAAGAAATAACAAAGAGTATTGATGCTTTACATCACTGAATATTGAAGTGTTTTATTATGCAGAAATAGCTAGCTGAAGGCTTTGATTTAAAAAATGAATCGAAGTATTATGGAAACAATAAAGGAAGAAGAAACTAAAATGCTCTGTCATAAAGTCAAAGAGACTTCAGTTCCCAGCTCTGCTGTTAACTTGCTGGTGCCCTCAAGCAGTTGATGTAAGCTTTTTGGATTTTGGTTTTTACATTTGTGGTTTAGATAAAACAAGGATACTTCTGAATAAGGATGGAAGAATAAAAGCATTTTTATCCTGCTCCCCTCTTGAAACTCACCAGGAAAACAAACAAACAAAAAGAATGACAAATAGAGGGGAAAGTGTTCCCTCTATAAGAGAAAAATGTACACAAGAAAATTAAAAACATATGTCCACACAAAAATTTGTACAAAACAAATTCATAACAACATTATTCATAACAGCCAAAAATGGAAACAACCCAGATGCTCAACAATTGATAAATGGATTTAAAAAATGTAGCATATCCATACAATAGAATATTATTCAGCCATAAAAAATAATGAAGTACTGATACTATGACGCGGATGAACCTTGAAAAAAACATTATGCTAAGTGAAAGAAGTCACATATTATATGATGCCATTTATATGAAATGTCCAGAATAGGCACATCATAGAAGTAGAAAGTAGATTAGTGGTTGCCAAGGGTTAAGAGAGGGAAGAATGGGAAGTGAGAGCTTACGGATATGGGATTTCTTTTAGGGGTGATGAAAATATGCCAGAATTAGATAGTGGTGACGGTTGCAGAACTTCATGAATATACTATCAACCACTGAATTGTATGCTTTAAAATGGTAAATTTTTTGGTATGTGACTTATATCTCAATATAAATATGTTTAAAAAGAGAGAAAAGGGGTTACAACCTGAAACCATAGACTGCGACATATAGTTGCCCAATACTGTGAAATACGCATGAAAGTGAGAGGAAAGTAACAGAAGCCTGCATCACCACAGACCTGAAGCAAGATATAAGAATGCTGGTTGCTACGCTAAAAGATCTATACAAAGGTTCTTTGCTGAGAGCAATGAATTCTGGGAGTATGAGTAGGTCACTGCAAAAATTGTTTTCTCAACCTATAGAATCCAGTTATCTACCACTCAGGGAGGTGGAGCTGAAGGAGGAAACTTTTCAGCAAGCCATGGTCATTTCTTATAATTCAGCCTCCTGGCTAAGAGAGACTACAAGAGGTAAAGCAAGATAAAAGGAGGGAGAGAGTGATTGTTAGATTTAAAAGGAAAGCTTAGATTTAAAGGATTTAGTTGTGTACCACACCAGCTTCTGAGAGTGTAGCAGTAGAGATACCGCTAAGGCCCAAGGAAAAAGAAGATTTATTAAGAGGATACTGGAAGTAACATATCTTATCAGAGCTACAGACTGTCCCACAAGATTCCTTCTTTACCCCACTACAACATTATCCAGTATATAGCTGTCCCCATTCAAAATGAGTATTAACTAGGTACCAGCTTGAAATCTACTGATAGATCCAAAACCCACTGCTGTTGAGTTGATTCCAACTCATAGCAACCCTATAGGACAGAGTAGCACTGCCCCTACAGGGTTTCCAAGGCTGTAATCTTTATGGATGTAGACTACCACATCTTTCTACTGTGGAGCAGCTGGTGGGTTCAACCTGCCAACCTTTCGGTTAGCAGCCAAACACTTAACCATTGTACCACCAGGGCTCCTCCTGATAGATATTACCAAATAATTCTTTCTTTACCATTGATATAAATGGTATGTCAGCCATATTTTATGCCTCTTGACCTCAGAAACCTGTTGCCATCGGCTCGATTCTGAATCACAGTGACCCTATAGATGAGAGCAGAACTGCCCCATAGAGTTTCCAAGGAGCAGCTGGTGGATTCAAACTGCCAACCTTTTGATTAGTAGCCATAGCTCTTAACCACTGCACCACTAGGGCTCCCTGGACCTCAGAGATAAGGTGTTATTCTGGTTCTAATGCATTTAGCGTCAAGGTGGGTCCCTGCTGAAATGCGTGAACCTCAGGAGGCCAGAACTGTAGCCTCATTGTCATGTAGGTTGAACATTCTATTAGGTGATGCTTCCTGGATGTATTAATTTTGTAAACTTTTGCCTTTTTTTCCCCCCTTTATTTTCTTTATTTCTGTGAGATAAGACTTCCAAGCATAATTATAGCTTTCCTGTGTGATAGTTAGGGAGCCCTGTTTTGGTTTTTCTATGTTGTGCTTGGAAAATTAGAGGTTCCTCATGTAACCTCATGAAAAGGTGCCCACAGTAAATTTCTTGTCTAGCTCTCATGGGTATATTGTCACACCACAGATTGGTGGTGCCACAGTGCAACTCGTGTCATTGGTGGCTTGTATTACCAGATCGTATTTCTCAAAATCCATATTACCAACCAAAAATTTAAACACTCAATTCATAAGCATACATTCCCATACTGAAAATACATGCCATCAAAAAATAAATAAATACATAAATAGTAGAGAAAAAAATGTAATGAAAGGGATAAAATGAGGGGAGGAAAAACATAAGTAAAAGGTAGATGAAGAGAGTACATCTCAGAGGAATCCTAGAGAAACACACACTGTTTTTGTTGTCATTGTTAGCTGCCTTCGAGTGGGCCCCCAACTCATGGTGATCTCATCCACAAAAGAACAAAAGGCTGCCCCATCCTACACCAATTCCATGCTTGGTAAGAGATCAGACCGTTGTGATCCATAGGGTTTTTGCTGGCTAATTTTCGGGAGATCATTGGGACTTTCTTCCTAGTCTCTCTTAGTCAGGAAGCTCTGCTGAAACCTGATCAGTATCATAACAACACACAAATCTCCAATGACAAATGGGTGGCAGCTGTGCATAAGATGCATTGTCTGGGAATCAAACTTGGGTCTCTTGCATGGAAGGAAAGAATTCTACCACTGAACCACCACTGTTCCTATAGAGAAATATAGTCCTCCATATTCTCAAAAAAATAAATAAATAAATAAATTAAAGTTACACACCAAAATTAATCCAAAGAAAAAAGTATTTGTTTTTGTTTTTTTTCTTTGTGCAGGGTGGGCTCAAATAAAAGGAACAAAAGTTCAAACAAAGAGAGGTGGGGCCAAGATGGCAGAGTAGTCAGATGTTTCCTGTGGTCCCTCTTACAACAAAGATCCATAAAAACAAGTGAATTAATTATATATGACAGTCTAGGAGCCCTGAACATCAAAGGCATAGTTAAGGAATCAGACTGAATGGCAGAGGGAAGGAGAGATGGTTCAGAAGCAGCGAGGAGCTGCCAGACCTCACCCGGTGGGAACTGGCACCCTGCAGGCCAGATCAGCTGCTGTGTGTGGTGAGGCAAGCAGTGGTGCTCGGGACGCATTTTCCACATCAGGAGAGTCCAAGCAGCGGAGAGTCTACTCCAGCCTCCAGAACGAGTGAAAAGCGATGCTTAATTGGCAAAAGATAAGTACATGCATTTAACCTACTGTGTGGATCAAAAAATATCCCCTTTGGGAAAAACTTCTCTCCCATTTACCTGCCCCCTCCCCACTCTGCACGGGGTCCTGGGCTAGCTTCAGTGATTGCTGCATCCCCTGGGCCAGAAGTAGGACCTGTCACACGCCCTGAGCCATTCTTCCGGCCTTGGAGAGGGAACAAATTAACAAACAGGAAAAAATAATCTGCTAGCTCCCCTAAGCCAGGAACTCAGAGTAGGCAAAGGGGTCCATGGACTTTGAATGCCTTTCATCCCTGCATAGACCTGTGTAGGCTCATTTCAACAGCATAGGCCCTCATTACCACAGTACAACAGGGTATATACCTGAAGCCTAACTTCAACTGTATCAGCTATATGGTAGAGATGCAGGTTTGTGACATGTGACACCACCCTGCCCATTAAGGAGGGTCCTTACCTACCCACATCAGGGGCCTGAGGACTGGTGTCTCCACTCACACCACCTAGCCATCCGTGACAGGGGTCCCAGAATAAGTGGTGCCTCCCAGTCCTTACAGCCAACAGCATTGGGTGCCCATAGTCCAGCTGCAAAACCTACCCACCTATGCACTCTAGGGAACAGGGACACGCTTTCCTCCCAGTCACTTAGGGGCAGCTGTCAGCCCCCTGCCTTGCTCAGTGCCTGACATCCTACTAAAGCCTACACAAATCACCCCTACCCATCTAGGACTGTAGGTGAGAGCCTGCACACACACTTGGTGACCAACTGCCTGGACACCTGAACTGAATCCGTACAAGAAAAGTAAACGGACTCCTGGGCTCACATACCTAGTAACAGATCTAACCACCTGGTGACAGGATGTTAGAGCTTCAAAGGTGCCAATAATCAAACTAGCTCACATGAGCAGCCTATTTGGGCATATCAAAACAAAACAAAACAAGAAGCTAGGACACAGCAAGCAAACATAAAATAAATAAATATAATAACTTATTGATGGCTCAGAGATAGCAGTCAATATCCAATCACATAAAGAGGCAGACTATGATGGCTTCAGCAAGCTCCCACAACAAAGAATCAAGAAATCTTCCAGAGGAAGAGAACTTCTTGGAATTACCTGAGGTAGAATACAAAATATTAATATACAGAACTCTTCAAGAGATCAGGAAGGAGATCAAGCAAAACACACAAAACAAGCCAAGGAACACACAAACAAAGCAATAGAGGAACTTAAGAAGATTATAGAAGAGGATAATGACAAATTTAACAGGTTGCAAGAATCCATAGAGCGACAGCAAAACAGAAATCCAGAAGATTAACAATAAAATTTCAGAATTAGACAACTCAATAGAAAGTCATAGAAGCAGAACTGAGGCAATGGAGGTCAGAATTAGTGAGATTGAAGATAAAGCACTTGACACTAACTTATTTGATGAAAAATCAGATAAAAGGATTTAAAAAAATGAAGAAACCCTAAGAATTATGTGGGATTCTATCAAGAGGAATAACCTATGAGTGGTTGGAGTACCAGAAAAGGGTGGGGATAACAGAAAATACAGAGAGAATTGTTGAAGATTTGTTGGCAGAAAACTTCCCTGATATTGTGAAAGATGACAAGATATCTATCCAAGATCTCATTGAACCCCACATAAGGTAAATCCCAAAAGAAAGTCACCAAGACATGTTATAATCAAACTTGCCAAAATCAAAGATAGAGAATTTTAAGAGCAGCTAAGGCTAAACGAAAAGTCATCTACAAAGGAGTGTCAATAAGACTAAGCTTGGACTACTCAGCAGAAACCATGCAGGCAAGAAGGCAATGGGACGACATATATAAAGCCTTGAAGGAAAAAAATTGCTGGCCAAGAATTATATATCCAGCAAAACTCTCTCTCAAATATGACAGCAAAATTACGGCATTTCCAGATAAACAGAAGTTTAGGGAATTTGCAAAAACCAAAAAATACTAAAAAATACTACAAAAAATACTAAAGGGAGACCTCTGGTTAGAAAATCAATAACATCAAATGACAACCCAAGACTAGAGCACAGGACAGAGCAACCAGATATCAACTCAGATAGTGAAGTCACAAAAATAAATCAACGCTAAAACACTGAAAATAGGGAAACAGAGACATCAATATGTAAAAGACGACAACGTTAAACCAAAAACGAGGGACTAAAACATTTAGTCATAGATCTTTCATATGGAGAGGAAGTCAAGGTGATATAAAGAAATAAAAGACTGATTTAAATTTAGAAAAATAGGGGTAAATATTAGGGTAACCACAAAGGAAACTAACAATCTACACATCAAAATAAAAAATAAGAAAAACATTAAGACTCAGCAAATACAAAACCAACAACAATGAAAAAGATGAAAAGAAAATACATAAAGAAAAACGACTTGGCACAGAAAATCAAGTGGAAAAAAGAAACTGTCAACAACACACAAAAAGATATTAAAATGACAGCACTAAACTCATACCTATCAATAATTACGCTGAATGTAAATGGAATAAAGGCACCAATAAAGAGACAGAGAGTGGCAGAACTGATAAAAAAAAAAACACAACCTGTGTATATGCTGCCTACAAGAGACACACATTAGACTTAAAGACACAAACAAACTAAAACTCAAAGGATGGAAAAAAATACATCAAGCAAGCAACACTCAAAAAAGGGCAGGAGTGACAATATTAATCTCTGATAAAATAAACTTTAAAGTAAAATCCACCACAAAGGATAAGGAAGGACACTGTATAATGATTAAAGGGTCAATACACCAGGAGGACATAACCATAATAAATATTTACATACCCAATGACAGGACTCCAAAATACATAAAACAAACTCTAACAGCATTGAAAAGAGAGATAGACAGCTCCACAATAATAGAAGAAGACTTCAACACACCACTTTCAGTGAAGGACAGAACATCCAGAAAGAAGCTCAATAAAGACATGGAAGATCTAAATGTAACAGTCAACCAACTTGATCTCATAGACATATTCAGAACACTCCACCCAATAGCAGCCAAGTATTACTTCCTTTTCCAATGCACATGGAATGTTTTCCAGAATAAACCACATATTAGGCCATAAAGCTAGTCTTAACTGAATCCAAAGCATCGAACTATTACAAAGCATCTTTTCTGATCATAAAGCCATAAAAGTAGAAATCAATTACAGAAAAAGCAAGGAAAAAAAATCAAACACATGGAAACTGACCAACACCTTGCTCAAAACCTACTGGTTATAGAAGAAATTAAGGACAGAATAAAGAAATTCATAGAATCAAATGAGAATGAAAACACATCCTACCAGAACCTTTGGGACACTGCAAAAGCAGTGCTAGAGGCCAATTTATAGCAATAAATGCACACATCCAAAAAATGAGAAAGGGCCAAAATCAAAACATTAACCCTTCAACTCAAACAAATAGAAAGCAGCAAAAGAAGCCCTCAGGCACCAGAAGAAAGCAAATAATAAAAACTAGAGCAGAATTAAATGAAACAGAAAATAGAAAAACAATTGAAAGTGTTAACAAGACCAAAAGCTGGTTCTCTGAAAAGATCAACAAAATTGATAAACCATTGGCCAAACTGACAAAAGAAAAACAGGAAAAGAAGCAAATAACACGTATAAGAAATGAGATGGGTGATATCACAACAAACCCAACTGAAATTAAAAGAATCATAACAGAATCCTATGAAAAATTGTACTGTAACAAATTTGAAAACCTAGAGGAAATGGACAAACTTCTAGAAACTCACTGTTTACCTAAACTAACACAAGCAGAGGTAGAACAACTAAATAAACCTATGACAAAAGAAGAGATTGAAAAGGTAATCAAAAAACTATCAACAAAAAAAAAGCCCTGGCCCTGATGGTTTCACTGGATAATCTACCAAAGTTTTAGAGAAGAGTTAACACTGCTACTACTAAAGGTATTTCAGAGCATAGAAAAAGATAGAATACTCTCAAATTCATTCTATGAAGCCAGCATAACCCTGATACCAAAATCAGGTAAAGACACCACAAAAAAAGACAATTACAGACCAATATCCCTCACGAACATTGATGCAAAAATCTGCAACAGAATTCTAGCCAATAGAATTCAACAACATATAAAAAAAAAAAAATTTACCATGGCCAAGTGGGATTCATACCAGGTATTCAGGGATGGTTCAACATTAGAAAAACAATCAGTGTAATCCATCACATAAATAAAACAAAAGACAAGAACCACATGATCTTATCAATTGATGTAGAAAAGGCATTTGACAAAGTCCAACATCCATTCATAATAAAAACTCTCGGCAAAATAGGAATAGAATGGAAATTCTTCAAGATAAAGGGTATCTACAAGATACTGCAAAACCTCAACAACAAAAAGACAAATAACCCAATTAAAAAATGGGCAAAGGATATGAACAGGCACTTCACCAAAGAAGACATTCAGGTGGCTACATGAGGAAATTCTCACGATCATTAGCCATTAGAGAAATGCAAATCAAAACTACAATGAGATACCATCTCACCCCAACAAGGCTAGCATTAATCCAAAAAACACAAAATAATAAATGTTGAAGAGGTTGTGGAGAGACTGGAACACTTACACACTGCTGGTGGGAATGTAAAATTGTACAACTACTTTGGAAATCAATTTGGTGCTTCCTTAAGAAGCTAGAAATAGAACTGCCATAGGATCCAGCAATCCCACTCCTTGGAATATATCCTAGAGAAATAAGATCTGTTACACAAATAGATATATGCACTTTCATGTTCATTGCAGCACTGTTCACGATAGGAAAAACATGGAAACAATCTAAGTGCTCATCAACGGATGAATGGATAAACAAATTATAGCATATTCACACAATGGAATACTACACAATGATAAAGAACAGTGATGAGTCTGTGAAACATCTTATAACATGGATGAATCTGGAAGGCATTATGCTGAGTGAAATTAGTCAATGGCAAAAGGACAAATATTGCATAAGACCACTAGTATACAAACTCAAGAAAAGGTTTAAATACAGAAGAAAACATTCTTTGATGGTTACGAGGGTGGGGAGCGAGAGGGGTATTTACTAACTAGATAGTAAACAAGAAGTATCTTAGGTGAAGGGAAGGATAACACACACTACAGGGGAAGTCAGCACAACTGGACTAAACCAAAAGCTAAGAAGTTTCCTGAATATAACCAAACACTTCGAGGGACAGAGTAGCAGGAACAGGGGTCTAGGGACTATGGTTTCAGGGGTCATCTAGGTCCACTGGCATAACAAAGTTTATTAAGAAAATGTTCTGCATCCCACTTTGGTGAGTGGCGCCTGGGATCTTAAAAGCTAGTCAGCGGCCATCTAAGATGCATCAATTGGACCCCACCCACCTGGAGCAAAGGAGAATGAAGAACACCAAAGGCACAAGGAAAATATTAGCCCAAGAGACATGAAGGGCCACATAAACCAGGAATTCCATCACCCTGAGACCAGAATAACTAGATGGTGCCTGGCTACTACCAATGACTGCCCTGACAGGGAACACAACAGAGAGCCCCTGACGAAGCAGGAAAAAAATGGGGTGCAGAACTCAAAATCTAGTAAAAAGACTAGACTTAATGGTTGGACTGAGACTGGAGGGACCCCAGAAGACATGGCCCCCTGACTCTCTGTTAGCCCAAAACCATTCCCAAAGCCAACTCTTCAGACAAAGATTAGACTGGACTATAAGACATAAAATGATACTCGTGAAGAGTGTGCTTATTAGTTTAAGTAGATACATGAGATTAAATGGGCAGCTCCTGTCCGGAGGCGAGAAGAGAAGGCAGAAATGGATAGTAGCTGGTTTAATTGGCATGGGAAAGGAGGGTGGAAAGGAGGAATGTGCTGTCACAGTATAGGGAGAGCAACTAGGGTCACATAATAATGTGTGCATAAATTTTTGTATGAGAAACTAACTTGATTTGTAAACTTTCACTTAAAGCACAATTTAAAAAAAAGAGTTCAAATAAAGACATTGGAAGGCTATAGAAAGAGAGGAAAAATTAACTGTTAGAGCTTAATATAAAGATAAATATATAAAAGCATTATTGAGATGAATAGCATATTAATAGTAATGAACACTGAAATCTTACTGCTGATCATATAATCAGGATCATAGTGGACAAGTTTGAGGAAATCACAGAATACAAAATGGAATACAAAATGGAAAAGAACAATAAAAGTGTTTATAGAGGGGTTGATAGATATGGAAGACATGCAGAGGAGATTAAGCTTAAATGGACATCAAGACATATTCTAGTGAAATTACAGCTTCTAGGATAAAGAATCACATGGGCAGAATTCAGGTAGAAAAAGTGACACATGAGGGGAAAAAAATGGTTTGGCTCATGCTTCACTACAGAAATAATCAATACCAGAAGACTAACGTTTATAAATGGCTGAGGAGAAAAAAGTATGACCAAAGAATTTCATACCCTCCTAAGCTGTCCTTCAGGTATAAAGACAAAATGCAGATATTTCATGTATGTAAGCACTCATGCCTGTGCAGCCTTTTTGGAAAAAAAAAGTTCTTTAGAAAGAAATCCATCGTCTCTTTCCATAGATGTAGTCGATTTTGATTCCTGTGTATTCCATCCAGCAAGGTCCATATGCATAGTCACTGTTTATCTTGCTGAAAAAAGGTATTTACAATGAAGAAGTCATTGGTCTTGCAAAATTTCATCATGCCATCTCTGGCATCATTTCTATCAGCAAGGCCATTATTTTCCAACTACAGATCCTTCTTTGTTTCTAACTTTCTCATTCCAATTACCAGTAAGTATCAATGCATCCTCATTGCATGTTTGATCAATTTCAGACTGCAGAAGTTGGTAAATATCTCCAATTTTGTCATCTCTGGCTTTAGTGGTTGATGTGTAAATTTGAATAATAGTCATATTAACTGGTCTTCCTTATAGGCGTATGGATATTATCTGATCACCGACAGTCTTGTACTTCAGGATAGATCTTGAAATGTTCTTTTTGACGATGAACGCAATGCCGTTCCTCTTCAAGTTGTCATTCCCAGCATAGTAGACCATATGACTGTCCAATTCAAAATGGCCAGTTCATTTCAGCTCACTTATGTCTAGGATATCGATCTTCAAGCATTCCATTTCATTTTTGACGACTTCCAATTTTCCTAGATTCATACTTTGTACATTCCATGTTCCTATTATTAATTGATGTTTGCAGCTGTTTCTTCTCATTTTGAGTCGTGCCACATCAGCAATGAAGGTCCCAAAAGCTTTACTCCACCCATATCATTAAGGTCGACTATAGTTTGAGGAGGCAGCTTTTCCCTGGTCGTCTTTTGACTGCCTTCCAACCTGAGAGGCTCATCTTTCAGCACCATATCAGACAATGTTCTGCTGCTATTCATAAAGTTTTCCCTGGCTAATTTTTTTCAGAAGTAGACTGCCAAGTCTTTCTTTCTAGTCTGTCTTAGTCTGGAATCTCAGCTGAAACCTGTCTGCTATGGGTGACCCTGCTGGTATTTGAATACCGGTGACATAGCTTCCAGCATCACAGCCACAGATAAGCCCACAGTACGTCAAACACCCAAGCCATGGTATTTTCAATCTCCTCATACGCACGCAAAAGCTGGACAATGAATAAGAAAGACTGAAGAAGAATTGATGCCTTTGAGTTGTGGTTTTGTGAAGAATATTAAATATACCACGGACTGTCAAAAGAACAAGCAAATCTGTCTTGGAAGAAGTACAGCCAGAATGTTTAGAAGCGAGGATGATGAGATGTCGTCTCACATACTTTGGACATGTTATTAGGAGGGACCAGTCCCTGGAGAAGAAAATCATGCTTAGTAAAGTGGAGGGTCAGTGAAAAAGAGGAAGACCCTCAACGAGATGAATTGACACAGTGGCTGCAACCATGGACTGAAGCATAACAACGATCATGAGGATCACACAGGACGGGGCAGTGTTTCCTTCTGTTGTACATAGGATCACTATGAGTTAGAACGGACTAGATGGCACCTAACAACAACAACAAGAGTGAAATCCAGTGAATTCAGAGCTCAATAAAAATAAAGAACTCAGAAATGTTGTCGCTGGGTGCCGTTGAGTCGACTCGGACTTACAGAGACCCCATGTGACAGAATAGAACTGCCCCATAGGGTTTTCTTGGCTGTAATCTTTATGGAAGCAGATCACCAAGTCTTTCTCCTGCAAAGACAGGTTCAAACTGCCAACTTTTTGGTTAGCAGCCAGGCACTTAACCATTGCACCAGGGTTCCTTGAACCCAGGAATAGATAAACAAAGCAATTGATGGTGACTATTGAACCCATTCAAATGTGAAACTAAGACTCAATAGCTGTTGGAATTATTGTTGCAAAATCGAATATTATAAAGTCAACAGGTATAATTCATAAAACTCTGGAGATAAAGAAAACATGTTATCTTGCTAATTTGCTCATTTTTGAAAGCAAATGATACTGAATAAACTTAAAAAATATGACTCATTATTGAAAGAAGGTTTAAAGAAGTTTAAGTCAATTCCCAAATGTTGAAGGCAAATGCTTTTTTCTTCTTAGTTCCACAATTGTTTCTTAAATCAGAAATGACCTCGTGAAAATTCTAATAAACAACAACCAAATAACCAGTATCTGACATGTTTATAACCCTCCATGGATTACAGAATGCTTTTATACCTGAATTTTAGCTTTGCATCAACTCAGGAGTGTGCCTGTTATCTTTGTTTGTCACTCAATATGATCTACTCTCCTTTATCAACCTGGACTGCTTCCCAGGAGGCCGGCCTATGCTGGTTGCATACAGGGAACTTCTGTGCCCCCTGACTTTGTTGCTTTGGGCCAACTGGGAGCCCCAGTAAATTAGAGGAAGGAAACAAACAGAGATTCTTTATTTCCCTACAAGATAGCCTTGGGCTGGCTCTGTGCCTCTACTAAAAGTCAGGGCTCCTTGCAAGGTAGACAACTCTACAGGACTCTCCCTCCTTCATGTTCTGGTAACCACTCACTTCCTTCATCACTTTGGGTGCAACAAATTCCACTCTCTATCATTGTTCCCCTATGCCCACACTGCTGTGGACAGCGTCTTTGTAAACAAACCCTCCTAGAATTATCCTGATTGAAGTATGCCATTTGGTTTCTGTTGGAGCACTGACTAATACAGTGAGGTAGTCTGGATAAGCGTTCTTATTTCCATTAAATTGTATGTCATTGATGACAATTGTTATTGTTACCAGATACGCAACAAGGAGAAGTTGAGTGAAGGAGAATTAAGAGAAGGAAGGCCTGGGAACTGACAGCTGACTTCAGGAAACGCTGCAATGGAGAGAATCTAGGCTGTTACTGATGGTCCACATGAAGGCACTAGATGCAAGGGAAGATTGACAGGGACAGACTCGTATGGGATGAAGGTAAATAAGGGCGATAGGCAAGAAAGACTAGCAATGTGCAACTCAACGTTAGCCATCACCTTACTATGAGGGCAGGAGCTGATGACCAATGACATACTGTGGAAGCAGTTTTTATAGCCCCCAAGATGCTTTACTAAGCCAGGCGCTCATCCCCCAGCTGCTATGAATGCTGAATGCTAATGGATTCCAGCTGATCCTTCTCTAGAGCATTGCTCTCAGCACACAAGAGATGTCTTGCCGGAGAAGTTATGTCCTCCGGCTACCCAACCAGGGGACAATTACCGTACAAACTGATACATGAACACAAAAAGCCACCCCCATGCCCCAAGGGAGTTCAAATCTGTGAAGAGACTTATGTTCCAGAGCTCCCCATAGGATCAGCCTGAGACTAGACCTTCCCCAAGACCACGTCCTTGCTCAGCTCCTTGCCCTTCCCTCTCCTGCTTCATCAGCCCCTTTCCTTATGAGTTTTTCCAGAAGAGCACTCCCTCCGTATCTCACGTGCACGTGGATCCTTGTCTCTGGCTCTGCTTCTAGCCTGACCTAAGACAGCACCATTGTTTGATAGTCCTTGAACTCATTCCTTCCTTCTCTTGTTTTCAAATTTTTATCAATCTCTTATTATGTCTTGGAGTCCTTGGGTAGTGCAGTTAACTCACTCAGCCGTTAACTGAAAGGTTGGAGGTTTGAGTCTACCCAGAGGCACCTCAGAAGAAAGTCATGGTGATCTACTCTGAAAAATCAGCCATTGAAAACCCTATGGAGCACAGTTCTACTCTGACACAGATGGGGTCTCCATGAGTCAGAGTTGACTAGACGGCAACCAGCAACTGGGATTATATGTGAGGCGTTGCTTATATGTAGTCAAATATCAGGAAGCTGTGAGTGAGACTGTTAGCACTCACTACATTTCTTGAGAAGCCAGTCTTGGCCTGGAGATCATTACACCCAACTTTAAAACAATCTTGACTTATATTTGATCTAATCATTCCGTGTCACAATTTAGGAAAAAATATGAATAAAACAAAGTCCCCCTGCTTTCTCCAAGTGGGATCTTTACATGAACAACATACTCATTAAGTTCCTCCGAGATTACAAAAGATACTATCATGTATATGTGCCAAGTACACTCTCTACTTCCTTTTAGCCAAGAAGTTAATGTGAACTTATAAATCTAAGTTTATTATGTCTATTTCTGAAAGCAGAAACAATACTTGAGGTTAAGGAAATAAAACTGAATTAGGTTAGTTAATCATCCAGCGTTATTAAACAGTTAACTTTATGGGCCTTCTAAAATGGCTCATTTATTCACACTGTAATGTAACAAAAACTAATAAGAGTTTGTCATTTATGGTTCTTATACAACTCATTATTTTAAAGAAGACTTTAGGAGCTAAGAAATAGTTTATCTTAAAACACCTTTTTAATGGTGGTGAGCTATTAAAAAACGAAAATCAAAACTGCTGCACAACGAAGCTGCTCAGTAGAAAACAAGAGTATGATGATAAAAGGGAAACCATAAGCTGCATCCTCGGCGTTAGGTGAGCGAAGACCAAAATCCTCATGATAGCAAATCAACAGAATGGGCCAATAGGTGGCGCTATTGCAATGTGTAGTGCCTGGAAAAGCCCAAAAGAAGGAGACAGGCTAGGAAAAATATTTGCCAGAAAGCACACAGGGAAAAATATACCCCTAACTTCTGATTGCTCCAAAAGCTGGCAGTGTTATTTCTTCATCTCTCCTGTATGAGCTTAAGCCATCACTTATCTTTATCTCATTGAATGAATTGAAATGCTCAATTTTTGTGTCCCCATTTTTCTACAGATGTCGCAAGCAACAGTTTCTATTCAATAGATCCCTGATATTTCTCAACCGACGTGAAAAGCCATGTTGGCCCACATGCAGAAGAGGGAAAGACCCATTGGAACAGAGGCTGTTAAAAATAGAGGGTGGTGAAATCTCCTCAAAGTGCATCTGATTTCTACGACTTCTGGTAAAATTATTCTGCAGTTATCTTTAAAAAATATAGACTGAAATAGTTCTAAAATAAAAAGGCAGAAAATTTGCAATTTTTTTTTAAAGAAATTCAAAATAGCTCTCAAGAAAAGCGTTAGCCATGCTAGAGGAAAGAGAAGCAGAGTGGGGGAGAATAAATAGTGAAGAATCTTTAAAGCATTGTTTTATGCATGGGGAATGGATTTTTTTCATCAATGGGATTTATCATCTTAGTGTTAGTTTTGTAAAATTCATCCTAATCCTTCAGAAAGAGGTCCAGGTGTATAAAGGAAGTCATCTTGGGATTAAAAATTAGACACAAATAATCAACCCAATTGTGAAGATTTCACTATATTTGACATACATTTTAAAACTGATTGGTGGAGACAAATTGTTTCTGAATCCCGTGGTCTCCAAAGATGATACCAGTCTCACGAAACTAATCCATTAAATACCTTAAATTATTACTACCCACCTCAATTAAAGGGGGGGGGGAGTGGTAGTGCATAGCAATATGAGAAATAAGAGGCAGCAAAAATAATGCTTCACAAAATTTATACAGTTCTTTCTAGACATTAGGTTACTCAATAGTCTTGGCAACCCTTTCAGATAAGCAAAATAGCTAATAATGATAGCTTACATGTATTGAGTGCTCCAGAGGATTTTTAATGGCTGATTTTTCAAAGGTAGATAGATCACCAAGACTTTCTTCCAAGGCATCTTTGGGTGGACTCAAATCTCCATCCTTTCAGTCAGCAGCTAAGTGCGCTGAATAGTCCCTGAGTTGTACAAATGGGTTTGGGTGCTAACCAGAAGGTTGGAAGTTAGAATCCACCCAGAGGTGCCTTGGAAGACCGGCCTGGTGATCTACTTCTGAAAAATTAGCCACTGAAAGTCCTATGGAGCACAGTTCTACTCTGGCACACATGGAGTCATCATGAGTCAGAGTTGACTTGATGGCAACTGATTACATTTATTGAGTACTTTAGTGGTGTCAGAAACTGTTTCCAGCACTTTACATGTATTTACTCATTTAACCCTTAAGATAACTCTATGAGATAGTGTTCACTACTCGTCTGTCAGTTTGTCATACTGTGGTAGCTTGTGTGTTGCTGACACTGGAAGCTATGCCACCAGTATTTCAAATACAAGCAGGGTCACCCGTGGTGGACATGTTTCAGCAGAGCTTCCAGACTAAGACTAGGAAGAAGGACCTGGTCATCTACTTCTAAAAAAAAAAAAAAAAGGCCAGTAAAAATGAATAGCAGCGGAACATTGGTAATAGTGCTGGAAGATGATCCCCTCAGGTTGGAAGATACCCAAAAGACGACTGGGGAAGAGCTGTCTTCTCAACATAGAGTTGACCTTAATAACGTGGACAGAGTAAAGCTTTCAGGACCTTCATTTCCTGATGTAGCATGACTCAAAACGAGAAGAAACAGCTGCAAACATCCATTAATAATCAGAAGGTGGAATGTACAAAGCATGAATCAAAGAAAATTGGAAGTTGTCAAAAATGAAATGGAACGCTTGAAAATCAATATCCTAGGCATTAGTGAGCCGAAATGGACTTGTATTGGCCATTTTGAACCAGACAATCATGTGGTCTACTATGTTGGAAATGAAAAGTGGAAGAGGAATGGTGTAGCATTCATCATCAAAAAGAACATTGCAAGATCTATCCTGAAGTACAACACTGTCAGTGATAGGATAATATCCATATTCCTACAAGGAAGATCAATTAACTCGACTATTATTCAAATTTAGACATCAACCACTGATGCCAGAGATGAAGAAATTGAAGATTTTTATCTACTTCTGCAACCTGAAATTGATCAAACATGCAATCAAGTGCATGGAAAATTACTGGTGATTAGAATGCGAAAGTAGCAAACAAAGAAGAAGGATTGGTAGAAGGAAAATATGGCCAGGGTGATAGTAAAGACTCTGGAGATTACATGATAGAATTTTGTAAGGCCAACAATCTATGCATTGCAAATACCTTTTTGCAACAACATAGACAGCGACTATACACGTGAATCTCCCTGGATGGAATACACAGGAATAAAATCCATTACTTCTGTGGAAAGAGAAGATGGAGAAGCTCGATATCACAGTCAGGGGCTGACTGAGGAACGGACAATCAATTACTCATATACTAGTTCAAGATGAAGCTGAAGAAAGTTTAAACAAGTCCACGAGAGCCAAAGTATGACCTTGAATATATCACGTGTGAATTTAGAGACCATCTCAAGAATAGATTTGATGCATTGAACACTAATGACTGAAGACCAGAAGAGTTGTGGGATGACATCAAGGACATCATACACAAAGAAAGCAAGAGGTCATTAAAAAGCCAGGAAAGAAAGAAAAGACCAAAATGGATGTCAGAAGAGACTCTGAAACTTGTTTTTGAATGTAGCTAAAGAGAAGGAAGAAATGATGAAGTAAAAGAACTAGACAGAAGATTTCAAAGTGCAGCTTAAGAAGACAAAGGAAAGTATTATGATGAAATGTGCAAAGACCTGGAGTTAGAAAACCAAAACGGAAGAACACGCTCAGCATTTCTCAAGCTGAAAGAACTGAAGGAAAACAATTCAAGCCTTGAGTTCCAATTTTGAAGGATTCTATAGGCAAAATATTGAATGACGCAGGAAGCATCAAAAGAAGATGGAAGGAATACACAGAGTCACTGTACCAAAAAGAACTGGTCGATGTTCAGCTATTTCAGGTGGTAGCATACGATCAAGAACCGATGGTACTGAAGGAAGAAGTCCAAGCTGAGCTGAAGGCACTCGTGAAAAACAAGGTTCCAGGAATTGACAGAATACCAGTTGAGATGTTTCAAAAAACAGATGCAACACTGGAAGTGCTCACTCATCTATGCCAAGAAATTTGGAAGACAGTTACCTGGCAAACTGATGGAAAGGGATTCATATACGTGCCTATTCCAAAGAAAGGTGATCCGATGGAATGTGAAATTATCAAACAATATCATTAACATCACACACAAGTAAAATTTTGCCGAAGATCATTCAAAAGTGGTTGCAGCACTACATTGACCGGGAACTGCCAGAAATTCCAGCCGGATTCAGAAGAGGACATGGAATGAGGGACATCATTGCTGATGTTAGATGGATCTTGGCTGAAAGCAGAGAATACCAGAAAGATGTTTACCTGTGTTTTACTGACTACGCAAAGGCATTCTACTGTGTGGATTATAACAAATTATTGATAACATTGCAAAAACTGGGAAATCCAGAACACTTAATTGTGCTCATGTACATAGGCCAAGAGGCAGTTTTTCGAACAAAACAAGGGGATACTGCGTGGTTTAAAATCAAGAAAGGTATGCGTCAGGTTTGTATCCTTCCATCATATCTATTCAATCTGTATGCTGAGCAAATAATCCAAGAAGCTGGACTACATGAAGAACAGAGCATCAGGATTGGAGGAAGACTCATTAACAACCTGTGATACGCAGATGACACAACCTTGCTTCCTGAAAGGGAAGAGAACTTGAAACACTTACTGACGAAGATCAAAGGCCACAGCCTTCAGTATGGATTACACCTCAACATAAAGAAACAAAAACCTTCACAACTGGCCCAGTAAGCAACATCATGATCAATGGAAAAAAGATTGACGTTGTCAAGGATTTCATTTTGCTGGGATCTACAATCAGTGTCCAGCGAAGCAGCAATCAAGAAATCAAACAACATACTGCATTGGGCAAATCTGCTGCAAAAGACCTCTTTAAAGTGTTAAAAAGCAAAGGTGTCACTTTGAGGACTGAGGTGAGCTTGGCCCAAGCCGTGGTGTTTTCAATCACCTCATATACAGGTGAAAGCTGGACAATGAGTAAGGAAGACCAAAGAAGAATTGTTGTATTTGAATTATGGTATTGGCGATGAATATTGAATATTCCATAGACTGCCAGAAGAACGAACCAATCTGTCTTGGAAGAAGCACAGCCAGAATGCTGCTTAGAAGCAAGGATGGTGAGACTTCATCTCACATACTTTGAACGTGTTATCAGGAGGGACCAATCCCTGGAAAAGGACAGCATGCTTGGTAAAGTAGAGGGTCAGAGAAACAGAGGAAGACCCTCAACGAGATGGATTGACACAGTGGTCCAACAACGGCCTCAAACATAGCAAGGAGTGTGAGGATGGCGCAGGACCGGGCAGTGTTTCGTTCTGTTGTACATAGGGTGGCTATGAGTTGGAACCAACTCTACGGCACCTTAAAATAACAATCAGGTATGCACTATTATTGGCTCCCTTTTACAACTGAAGGTATTGAAGCACAAAAAAGTCAAGTACCTTCCCAAGGGTACACAGTAAGTGGCCAGCTTAAAACACCAGCAGGCTGAAAGACTCCCTCAGTCACTGAATCACCATTTTTAGAGATAAAGATGTACATTAAAGTTTATGTAATAAGCTATTCAAGGTGGAGCTGAATGTATAACCAAGGTCTTAATGATTTGTGGCCTGATAGTCTTCCCTAAGTTACAATGCATTTTCATTATTCCATTTCTGAATTTCGTCTGCCAAAATTACTTTCCCATTGCATATGAGTGCCATCTAGATTGTGCCACTCTGCCTTGTCTGCCATAGATACTTCTGTGCACTCGACGAGCATACTGTTTGGAATTCCATGCCCACTCATCTCTGCAGGCTCCAGATAGTAGCTGTTACTTGAGAAGTCTGTGATGGCATGCTTAATGCTAGCATCGATGGAGAAGGGAAAGAGAGAGGCCACCCTACTTTAAGACTGAAGACTACTTCTAGGCTGGCAATAGAAGGGGAAATTACTAAATATGTCTTCAAGTACAAGCATGCAGGATCTATGAAAGCAATATGTCCAGTCTCCAGTATTTTCCCAAGGATTCATAAGGACAATAGGCCAGGAGTGCAGGAGTCCAAATCTTGAGAAATAACATATCATTCTTATTCGTCAAAGCTTTGCAGAGCTTTCTTGGTTTATTTATACTCAGGCAGTTCTTAAGGTTTCTATAAAGGATGCTAATTGTATCAATAAGCTTAGGCTAAATTATGCTACAGTAATAAAAGACACCCCCCCATCTTAGTAGCTTACAATAGAGTTTTATTTTTTGCTCTTGAACTTGTCAACTTGGTTTTGGCTCTTGCATCTGGAGCCCATCAAGACTGAATGCGCAGCTTCCATCTCAGACTTGTCGGCCTAGTCGCTGTGGGAAAAGAATGATGATGGAACCACACAATAGTTCTTAGAGCTTTTACTCAGAACTAGCAAATAATGGCATTTCAAATCCCATTTTCACTGGCCAAAGCAAGTCACATGGCCATGCCTGATGTCAATGGACAGGAAGGTTTAATCCTCTTATAGGGAGGGTCACCTAATATTGGGAACAATAATACAATCTTCAGATTTATGTTATATATTAATTAGGCTTATATTATTATATTAGGTTTAGGGAGGCTCCTATCTGAATAAAATAAAATGATAAAGATGTAAGCAGGCTCCAGCAGCCTCAGCTGAACAAGTCTTAGTTTAGCTAGTACTGCTGTAACACAAATAACATAAGTGGGTGGCTTTAAAGAACAGAAATTTATTTTCTTACCATTCTGGAGATTA
Organism: Trichechus manatus latirostris; assembly: GCF_000243295.1. NCBI lineage: Eukaryota > Metazoa > Chordata > Mammalia > Sirenia > Trichechidae > Trichechus > Trichechus manatus. Next base: position 8,748,901 of record NW_004444040.1, read on the forward strand.
AAAATCCAAATTCAGGTTGTTGGTTCTAGGGGAAGATTCTTGTCTTTTTCAGCTTCTGTTGACCCAGTGTTCCCGAGTTCTTTGGTGATCCTCATGTGGCGTTTTGCTTGCTTTTGTGTTTAATCTTCTCTTTTTGCAACTCAGAGGTGATTAGGTTTAGAACACACCCTAGATTGATATGACCTCAGTAACATAACAAAAAAACCTATTTCCCAACAGATTACAACCACAGGTATAGGGCATACTATTCTGCAAAATAGGTATAGTAGAGTCAGAACCTGCCTAACTTCAGGGGGAATAATGACCAGGATCAACCTAAAACTGATTCCCATTAGGTGGAGGTCAGACATACCTCTTTTCTTCAAACTTTTTATCAAATCTAACACCAGCCATCCCTTCCAGGGCACTCTCTCCTTCTCTGCTGGGTTTGATAATTTCTTGCAATGGCCACACAGAACTCCCAGACCACAGAACACACAGAACTTACAGTTAAGTGTTGTATTAAGGAAGTAACAGGATACAACTCAGGATCAGGATCAACAGGCTATAACTCAGAATCAGAATCAGGAAGCATGTAGACAAAGCCTGGAAGTCCCTCCAGAAGTGGAGAGCACATCTCTCCCTTCTTCAGTACAGGACAGCTCTCTCAACTCCTCTTGGTCATTCACGCAAGCAGGCCCTTCTCTCTGTGGTGCATACCCCCTCTCAGCCACGCAGACCTCCTTTCAGCCCCCTCAGGACAGACTCCCTTTGGGCCCTGAGGACAGGCCTCTCTGCCTTTGGCCTCCTGCTGTCAGCCTCTCCACTGCTAACTGACTCAGCTCACAGCCAGTGTAGCAGCTTTGTTCAGCTCTCTGAGCTGCAATCCTTGTGGCAGGTTTCTGCTGTCACCACTGACTCTGCCAGAGGGCCTCTTTCAGGCCTGTCGCTGCCTGCTCTGCTGTAGAGCCTCTTTCGGGCCCGTCACCACTGGCTCTGCTGCAGGGCCTCTTCTGGGCCTTTGCTGTCTTCGGTGTTACAGCCTTTGATCTGTGTTGCAGCTCTTTCAAAGGTTCCTTTCCTCCTCTCTTGCTGCGTCTTCTCTCTTCTTTCCCCTTCTCCTTTCTGCTTCTTTCTTTCTCTTTCTGTCTGCAAACCTCTGTGGGGTTGGCTGCATATACAAGCAAACTCCTCATTAATTTCAAGGCATGGTCCTCCCACCAGGGCTACAAACTGACCAATCCCCTCTGTGAAGGCCACAGATGCTTCATTTGCGTAGTATAGCTATAGTCACTTCATTTGCATAAGTATACTGACCATTACCTGAAAGGTGCATAAAATAGATCAATCACAGGGCAGGCTGCAGCCCAGGGCCAGACAAAAAGTATCAAACCACAAGTTGTTTACAGTTTACCCAGGAAATGTCAGTCAACCTGGACAAAAGTAACAAACCCTCTAGGGTGGAAAACTAGGACAAAGGTAACTCCTCAGGCTTAGGGGAATAATCTCTCAAGCCATTTTTCCAAAGAACCAAGAAAAAAGACCACATAAAGGAACTCATTTGACGGTAGATTCTAACACATAGTTTGGGAAGGCTCAATTCAATCCATAACAACATCATAAAATAAATATTAAGGAAGTCTTCTTATTAATATTAATACAAATATTATTGTTTAATATAAATTATATAACACTTTATCAGTTATTTAATTTATAATTGTATAAATATTTTAAAAGCTTCTCTCAGCTTTCTCAGCAGTGACATATTGGAAAACATAAGTCATTTCAGGCCAGAGTAGTTGACTTCAGAGGGCAGGATGCAGAGCTCAGGGGTCTGCCAAGCCCTCAGTGGAAGCACTCCTTTATGACCAGCAAGAGTCAGGTGGGACAGTGTCTTAGTCATCTAGTGCTGCTATAACAGAAATGCCACAACTGGATGGCTCTAACAAAGAGAAGTTTATTTCCTCCCAGTAAGTAGGCTAAAAGTCTAAATTCAGGGTGTCAGCTCCAGGGGAAGGCTCTCTCTCTGTCAGCCTTCTCATCCATGTTCCCCTGGACTAGGAGCTTCTCTGCGCAGGAACCTTTGGTCCAAAGGATGTGCTCTGCTCCCGGTGCTGCTCTCTTGATGGTATCAGGTCCCCCATTCTCCACTTGTTTCCCTTTCCTTTTCTCTCTTACAAGAGATAAAAGGTGGTACAGGCCACACCCCAGGGAAACTCTCTTTACATTGGATCAGGGATGTAACCTGGGTTAGGGTGGTGTTACAATCCCACCCTAATACTCTTTAATGTAAAATTACAATCACAAAATGGAAGACAACCACAGAACACTGGGAATCATGGCCTAGCCAAATTGATACACACATTTTTTTGGGGGGACACAATTCAATCCATGACAGACAGCTTCTTATCTTGTAACATTGGCAAAAACCCAGGCCTCATGTCTACCTCACTGCACTGCAGTTCCCTTCACATACTTTTCTAGGAAATTTTAAAGATTGATAGAGTGCTAGGAAGTCATTGGGTCAAAAGTCCATATGTACATAAATCAAGTCACAGCATCATTTAATTCAGAATGTTTCCTCCCAAGTCATTTTGGGGTCGGAGATTTATGGTGAGTCTTATGATCTGGAAAGTAAAAGAGACGTTAAAAGTGTGATTTAGCTTCAGGAGTCACTGAGGTGGTTAGGTTTAAATCAACTGAAGCTTTGGTTGCTACTGATTTATAACGTATTTTAAATAATCAGAAAGATATATTGTGGATGCCTTGGGTTTTCACCAGTCAAAACTAAATTCTGATTTGTATAAAGAAAAAACACTTCCATCAATAAAAAGATATGTCAGCAAGCTTCTTTATACATGAAAACACTGTTCTCCACTATATATCATTCTTCAGCTAATGATTTGTACACAGGGACGGATTACCCAATAAGCAACGTATGCATGGGTTTACTTGTGCTTACTTACTAATCTGTAGTGCACAGTTTCACCTGTTTTTCACAACATCAAAGATGAGGTGAAACCCTTATGAAACTGCACTACAGATTAGTAAGTAAACACAATTAAGCCTGTGCATACCATGCTTACTGTATGCCTGTTCATACCCTGCTTACTGGTAATCCACCCCTGTTTTGTACATAAATCTATTCTTGGATAAAAAGCCAGGATTTCTGCCTTTGATAATCAGGGTTTCCCTGATCTTTTCACTCTTGAGCTGGAAATCAGTCTACATTTGAGATCTTCTAGTTTTTACACTGAGGGACATGAAAAGCCATAATCAGGTCTAATGCCAGCCATCCAGGCTGGCTATAATCTTCCCTGAGCCGTACCCTTTCTAAATCATTTCCCACGTTTGGATCTCTTGATTTTTTTAAAGGCCTCAATCTTCCTTTTCCCTTTTCTTATCAAAAGCTATTCTTTAAAATACATATTTTTATTAACATTTACCAACTGATCTCAATACCTCAATGGTTGAGCAAGCATAATCTGTTAGCATAGGTCATAGTATGCAAATATCAACAGAAAACAAAGTTTTAGCCAAAGGAATGAAGATCTAATGGGAAATTAAAGGCAGCTAAAAGTGATAATTCTCTCTTTTGTAAGATCACATAGTGGGGAAAATTTTAAAACGATGATTCAAAAGGACATTGATTCATGTAGATGTTATATTTCTGCCCACTGCTCTGAACATTTTATAGACATTTTTGATGGAACAAAAAAGTTTCCTCCCCAATGTGACCTCTGAAAATGTACTTTCTAACATGAAAGACTGACTTCATATTTTTTCCAATACTAAAGTCAATTCAATTTTACAAAATTAAAGTGCCTGAGAACTGCTGAATATATATTTTATCAAATGTTGAATGAGATTCAGTTTTACTAAATTTTCTTTCAGCACAATTATAATAGAAAATACAAATTATTTTCCCAGCTATGTTAATCAGGGGAATGAATTTACAAATGAGATTTAAGAGTGTTAGTTCGATTCTGAAGTTCTTTGTTGGTTCTTTAGTTAAGGACAAACTTCTTTAGCAAAGAGAATGATCACTACCACGTTTATCTTGTTCACTTGGAGCATATATGTATTACTTAAGCATAAAGCTAGATACACCTGTATTAGCATCACAATGCCATATTCTACCAAATATTTCACATTTTTCATTTAATCTGATGTGTAGAAAACTACCCAAGGATTCATGAAATTGGGTTTTAAGCTTAAAAAATGCACTATTGATCCATGTAATCCATGTTATAACCATAACTTCCCTTTCTAATTATAATTATCTACCGTCTCTTTCTTCCACCTTGCTGGAAGTGAAGAGAATTTGAAGTACTTACTGATGAAGATCAAGACTACAGCCTTCAGTATGGATTATACCTCAACATAAAGAAAACAAAAATCCTCACAACTGGAACAATAATCAACATAATGATAAACGGAGGAAAGATTGAAGTTGTCAAGGATTTCATTTTACCTGGGTCCACAATCAACACCCACGGAAGCAGCAGTCAAGGAATCAAACGACACATTGCATTGGGAAAATCTGCTGCAAAAGACCTCTTTAAAGTGTTAAAAAGCAAAGATGTCTCCTTGAAGAGTAAGGTTCACCTGACCCAAGCCATGTATTTTCAATAGCCTCATATGCATGTGAAAGCTGGACAACGAATATTGGCAAAGAATATTGAATATACCACGGACTGCCAAAAGAAAGAACAAATCTGTCTTGGAAGAAATACAGCCAGAATGCTCCTTAGAAGCAAGGATGGTGAAACTGCGTCTCACATACTCTGGACATGTTGTCAGGAGGGATCAGTCCTTGGAGAAGGACACCATGCTTGGTAAAGTAGAGGGTCAGTGAAAAAGAGGAAGACCCTCAAGGAGATGGATTGACACAGTGGCTGCAAAAATGGGCTCAAACATAACAATGATTGTGAGGATGGCACAGGACTGGGCAGTGTTTCATTCTGTTGTACGTAGGTTATAAGTCGAAACCAACTCGACAGCACCTAACCACAATAACAACAACCATCTCTTTACTTTTCTATAGATTGAAAGCTGTGTGGTGTTCATATTTTATCTAAATTATCTTCCTCACTTTGCACTTTTCGTTGTTGCCCCAGCCCTCCTACATAAAACACACTGTTTATAATATTACCTTTTTTATTATATTAACACATATGCAACAAAACGTACAACGTTTCACCAGTGTCTACATGTACACTTCTGTGGCATTGATTACATTCTTCAAGTTGTGTGACCATTCTTGTTATCTTTTTTAAAATTATCCTACCACCATTAACATACATTCAATGCACTCCAAGCAAAAATCCTCACGTTCCTCCTCCCTCCTGCCCCTGGTAACTACTAATTACTTATGTTTTCTATACATTTGCTTATTTCATAGAAGTAGTATCATACAATATTTGCCCTTTTGTGTCTGACATTTCACGCAGCATAATGTCCTCTAGATTCACCCACGGTTGTGTCATGCATCAGGACTTCATTCCCCTTTATGGCTGGATAATAGTCCATGGCATGTATATATACCACATTTTGTTTATCCATACATCAGTTGATGGACATTTCCATTGTTTTCACCTTATGTCTACTGTGAAATCGTGCTGCAGTGAACACTGGTGTAAAATAGTCTTACTTTGTATTGCATATTATCTTTTATTTTTATTTAGTTAAATGTTTATTTAAAGAATCATAGATGGACTTGGTAAGAAAAATTATGACCATATAAAAGGGCACAAAGTGAAAATATCAAGGGTTTTTACTCCGTACGCTTGTTCTACTCTCAGAGGGAACTATTTTTAACATTTTTTGTCTTTGTCTTTGGTTCTCCTGGTAATTATTTCTAAAACTCTAGACCATCACTGTCCAATAGAAATATAATGTCACCTACATTTCATTTGTCTATTAGCCACATCTAAAAAAACAAAAAGAAAGGCGAAAATAATTTTAATGATAGATTTTATTTAATCCAATGTATCCAAAATATTATCATTTAGCATGTAGTCAATGTAAAAATATGAATGAGACATTTTAAATTCTTTTTTAAATACCAAGCGCATGTTTTACACTCGTAGCGCTTATCAGCTTGAACTAGCTACATTTCAAGCGCTCAGTAGCCACATGTGGCTAGTGGCTGCCATACTGAACAGTGCAGGTCTAAATAATACGCTTATAAATCTGGTTTGTAATTTACCATTTTTAAACAGTATCAGTTAACTTCCCGCCATGAAATTTAATACTCTATGCTATCCACTCCACCTTATAAATTTTGTTAAATTTGTATTTTTAGTTCTCCCATTTGTCCTCTTTATTTCTTTTAAACTGCGCCGAATTTTTATTTCTTGATACATCAATATTAGACAATGTCCCTTGATTTCCAGCTACGCAAGATGTGTGAATTAATATTCTATCACTTCTCTCCACCTCCCTCACTATGCTTCCCAGCTTTTGTCAGCTACATCATTACTTCTATATTGTCAAGGTTTATAACCTACACAATCTCTTCTATCGCTATAATAAATTCAATTTAATTTATTCAAGTTTTATGTTTCTAGAAATATAAAACCAGCAAATAACATTTAGAATTTTATGACTATGTAAATATTCACTGTAAAATCAAGCAGTGTGATAGGGCTCTTGGAAAATACAATCTCATGCTTTCAATCTGTGCTACTTAAGAGGAAGATTTTTAGCGTTAAGGTTAAATAGATTCTCGTTCCTCATGTTGCATCAATTTCTCAGAATCGTGCTACAGTTTATTTGCTTCATTTGCAGATCATGGCTTTACTATTCAACTTTCTATTTTTCTTGGGTTTTCTTACTACCTTTCATTTACCTTATTAGCTGAGAAATATCCTTATTGTTTTATTTTTGTGTTTTTTAATCATACCATTTAATACAGGAAAGTAACTATTTCTTAAAGACTATCTCTGGTAGCCCATTAACTTCCTTTTCTAACTTGAATTTATTACTTTGTTTGTCTGCTTCAAATTGTGATTCTGGGATTCAATTTCATTGCTCTATTGGTTAAATTCACAGTTTCTTAGATGCCATGAGTTCCTCTTTCAGTAAAGAAGACGTTTTATTGGAGTGTATCCCCTAGTAATTTTTATTTTCAAACATGTATAAAATAAGTAAACCTTCTGAGCCTTCCTTAAGTGTTTGAAAATGGTCTTATCTTCCTTTCACACTGGACTGGCACATTTTAATTTTCCAAGAAACACCAGATTTCTGATAGCCTTGCATGTTACAAACGCACACAACATCATTATGTTCCTACCCCTTGGAAATTACAATCCAAGCGAATCAGATACACAGTGGCTAAAATAAATCCTTGCCTTTATCTCCACTGGAGGACTCATGGTGAAGCAATAGCCCACACTTTACCTCTAGCCACTGTTTTATACCAGTTGGGAAATCAAAAGTTTCATTATACAAGCCCTCCTGGTGAATACTTGGAGGCATTACAACATACTTTAGCATGTTTAGAAATGTCCTTTTTCCTGTTCACATTTTACAAAAAACACAATTGCATGGGGGGTGCCTTTGGGACTTTTTAAATACCTTCTGTGAATGAAGAGGAATGCAGACATGTTGGCAAAGCTGATCATTTTTGTTGTGGATCTCACACTTGCTTTGGCCTTTTTTGTTATCTTATATGCCGTTTACTTAATAGCAGCAACAGCTGTTTTCCTCTCAGCCCTTTTCTATATTTTCAGGGGAGAAATGGAAAAAGACTGTGACTTCAACAGGGGAATCTGGGTGCTGGACTCTAGCAATACTACTGGGAAGCCATTTGCAGGCAACGTAGAGGAAGTCGGCTCCGGAATGCTTCCTGTTCATATCCCAACTCCTGAAGAAGGCACCTTCTTGCCCAAGGAGGGTGGGTCTCTCTCCTAAAGAGTGAGGAGCTCCATGAATAGAAGAGACACACGAGAAGACTTTGAGAGACTTGCCAGAAAGCCGCACCCACCCAATCAGGAGGTATTTGTTCCAGGTGAGCACGTAGACTGCTCAGTTTAATTCTCCCTTTTATGACTGAAACAACAGAATTAACATGTGTACTTAAGGTGACAGGAGGAAAACAAATATTTTGTATCATTGCCTCCCATTTTTCAAAAATGGAGTTGGTAGCATCTGTAGATATGATAAACAGAGTTCTTGGGGTTTTTTTTTGCCTCAAAGTCTCAATTACCCAGTAAATCTGGGAGTTCCGCCTGTGTCATTTTTCTCTCCCAAGCATTGTTTAGACACAGGGCAGAAAAGATTGAAACCTCTGTTTAACCTTCCCTAGCAATTTGACTAAAAGACTTGGTAGAAGAGAGAGTTTGTGAAAATGGATGTTTTGGTCATCTGAGATTTTTTTTTCCTTGAAATCCAAGTGGCAAAAGTAATCAGTAGTTGTCCTTGCATGAACAGGGTACTTTCAAAATGTTCCTCGGAGCAGGAAAAAAAAATGTTTTTGCATGTGAAACATGCAGAAAGGAGATTTATTCTCTTTTTGGTTTGGTGTCTGGTGGACACTGTGAACTGTAAGGAGAAAATTTCAGTGTAGTGTAATAAGGATACTCCAAAAAGCTTAAACTAGACTCATTTGGAAGTACCTGGTTCCTTGCTGAATTTTACAAGTTTGGTTCAGAAGCAAATGGATCCATTTTGCCTTGATTTTTGTCAGATCAATTGCTACCATAAGTGCTCTGTATTTGGGATTTTATGGTATAAATCTATACATTTTATAGTATGACACACACACACATACTTACGCATATATATGTACATATATTTAGGAAGACTATCTAGTTGGTTGATGGCAGAGTCTGGTAAATTGATTCCATTTTAGTAATTGTGATTACAGCTTCTTACAACCAAGCCCTTGTCCTTATATTTCATCTCAAATGCTTTGTGGATTTTTAACATCTTGACTTTTAAAAGTATTTCTTTCCAATAAACTAAGAAGTCATTTTAGTCTATATGGAAAGTAACACTTGAGTCAACTTTTTACACAAAAGGCAGCAACTCAATAAAGAAAAATAATAAGTTTAGCCCCACAGATAATAAATACTTAAATTTTTAGAAAACATTGAATTAGTTTTTGTATAATATGAATGTTATCTATATTTCAGTCATGATGTTTGTTGAAAGTACAATAGCTGCTCCACAGGAGAAATTGATTAGTTTGTTAAATGCATATGGATTATAATAAGTGATTTAAAATCATTCTCCATTATATAGTTTTGAACTCTGGAAAAATGCAGAGGGGAGATCTACCTGGTGAGATGTGGGGTGTATAACTGAACCACACTTTAAACTGTCACTCCTTATTGCCGACCATCTGCTAATTACAGACACATTATTTAATGAAATGGTTTTTTGAGTCTAAGAAAACACATGCAAATATCACAGGAAGAGGTGCACAGAGTATGTTTTTATTTGTCTTTCAATCTTGCCATTAATTCATTCAGCAACATATCTAGAAGGCTCAAGGGATGAGGGTACAGCTTAAGTAAACTTTGATTTAGGGGAGGAGGCCAGAAGAATAGGTCTTGAAAGTGACACACGGCCTGAAATCAGATATCCCAGGGAAGACCTGAGGGGCAGGGTAAGGGAGAGAAATGTGTCAAAGGCAAGAAAGGACATGGAATTCAAGCATTACGTGTGATAAATCTGAGGGTGTCAAGGCAAACTTTGCCCATACAATTTTGCCTTACATAAGGCTTTTGGATACAAAATGAACTTCTACACTTAACTGTGCTAACATTCAGGGGTAATGGGCCATGGCTGGGCCCTGTCTTGGTTATCTAGTGCTGCTATAACAGAAATACCACAAGTGAATGGCTTTACAAGCAAAAATTTATTCTCTCATAGTTTAAGAGGCTAGAAGTCCAAATTCAGGTGCCAGCTCTAGGGGAAGGCTTTCTCTCTCTGTTGGCTCTGGAGGAAGATCCTTGTCATAAATCTTCCCCTGGGTCTAGGAGCTTCTCCGCGCAGGGAACCAGCTCTGCTTTCTTGGTGGTAGGAGGTCCCTATCTCTCTGCTTGCTTCTCTCTTTATCTCTTGTAAGATAAAACGTGATGCAGGCCACACCCCAGGGAAACTTCCCTTATATCGGATCAGGGCTGTGACCTGAGTAAGGGTGTTGCATCCCACCCTAATCATTTTTTAACATACCTAATCTTGCCTCATTAACCATAAGCAGAGATTAGGATTTACAATACGGGAAAATTACATCAGATCACAAAATGGTGGACAACCACACAATACTGAGAATCATTGCCTAGCCAAGTTGATACATACTTTATGGGGACACAATTCAAACCATAACAGGCCCTGTCATGGTTTGAATTATGTCCCCCAAAAAATGTGTATATCAATTTGGCTGGGCCATGATACCCAGAATTTTGTGGTTGTCCTCCATTTGGTGATTGTAATTTTATGTTAAAGAGGATTAGGGTGGGATTGTATAACACCCTTACTAAGGTTACATCCCTGATCCAGTGTAAAGGGAGTTTCCCTTGGGTGTGGCCTGCACCACCTTTTATTTTACAAGAGATAAAAGGAAAAGGAAGCAAGCAGAGAACTGGGGACTTCATATCACCAAGAAAGCAGTGCTGGGAGCAGAGCACATCCTTTGGACCTGGGGTCCCTGTGCAGAGAAGCTCCTCATCCGGGGGAAAATTGATGAGAAGGCTGACAGAGAGAGAAAGCCTTCCCCCGGAGCTGACCCCCTGAATTCCGACTTCTAGTCTACTTTACTGTGGAGAAAAAAATTTCTCTTTGTGAAAGCCATCCACTTGTGGTATTTCTGTTATAGCAGCACTAGATGACTAAGACAGGCCCCAACAAAGATTTCTTGCATAGACTTTGCCATTTGTCCCATAGTTTTCTTGATTATCTTTCAGGTGTTCCCAATGTAAGAATTAGAGTTAAAGTAATAATTTGAAAAGACAGAAAACTAAAGATGTTTTAAATTTTGAATATCTTTTGAGGCTTGCCTTCCACCTCCTGTCCTATACCTGCTGCCTGAGTATTTGCTGGCCCCACAGGGCATCTGGGTTTGCTCCAAGGCTTCAAACCCATTCCTCCTGGTCCAGCCATGGCCAACGAAGCAACACTGGGACAGATCTGAATTTTTAAAATTTGGGTGAACCAGAACCATAACTGGAATGAGAAAAATTACAGGTCAGATCCCTGCTAGAAACTTATTTTTCCTCTTAGAAACCAAGGCCAGCATACGCGTTGCATACCAACAAAATCACTTGCCCACCAGCTTTTGCGCAGAGTCAGAAAAAGCGGTGCCCCGCTCAAAGATGCCAGCCAACCCTGCTGCATTAATGTATGTTGCTCTCCTCAAAAAAAAACCAAACAAACCAAAACTTGTTGCCATGGAGTCGATTCCAACTCATAGTCGACCCTATAGGATGGAGCAGAACTGCCTCATATGGTTTCCAAGGAGTGCTTGGTGGATTTGAACTACTGACCTTTTGGTTAGCAACCGTAGCTCTTAACCACTACACCAGCAGTGTTTCCTCAGTCCTGGCAATAATCCAGTCTCATGCATCAGGCCCTGAAAGAGTCCATGCCTCTTCCAAGTCTTCTATCCTGGGGCTTCAACCCATGATTTTTCCTGTTCTGGTTATGGTTCTGGATCACCCCAATTGTAAAAATTCTGGTCTCTTTCAGTTTTGTTTCATCAGCAATGACTGAACCAGTTTGAACTGGTTCAGAGTCCTGGTTTGCTTATGCTGTCAGTCTCTGCCATCTTCACTTGAGGTCATTTTTGCATCCAAAGCTGTGACTGTTCCTTAGCTTCTATGTGGGTTCCAGAAACTTAGAGTTAGCTCTGCTAAGTTCCAAATTCTTTTAGGCAAGAATTAACTTCTAAATCTTATTTTTTTTTCAACTATTCAGCTAGGGGTCCTTTTGGCTCTATTTTACAAACTATGGTAGCACAGCCTTAAAAAAAAATTCAAAGGATGTTGGGAGTCATTGAGTACCCCTCTTGTCCAATTAAAAAAATCTTCTACAACATCCCTGAAAGACGGTTGTCCAGCTTCTGCTTAAGCATTTTTCATGAGAGACAGCTTTTTACCTCACAGTTGTTAAGAAGTTCCTTTAGATATCCAAGAGAAATCTGATTCCCCACAACTCCCATCTCTTTGCCCTATATTCTCTGTTGAGCAGCCCAGAAAACAGCTGACTGAGTATAATGACTTAACAGGAATCACAAATTCTAAGAAGAGAGGTGAACTCCCCTCTTTATGAATTTTCTACTTGCTTCTCAAAGCATTGAACAATGTTGCCTTTTTCAATGCAAATCAGCCCCATTTCAGATCAGAACTAGTAAGATCGTGATGGCACACTGCGTACTTTAATAGAGGATTCTTAATTTGTCTTTTCTGACTTATTGTACATATTTTTTAGTTAGGCATTTTGAAACTCATTTCTTCATAGCTTCCTGAAGTCTGGGAGTGCCGCCAATTTGCACTGAAGAACGGCATTTTATTAGCACATTCATAACTATTAAAATGTAATTATAATACACTGACTGAATTCCATAGCACATCAAAAATTCAATTCTATCACAAACGACTCCCCCAGATGTCCAATAATTTCCCAGTGCATGTTGTTATTGGAAGGTAAGGTGAATTTGAAGATTTTGAAAAATGGGCAGTCTTGTCAATACAAGTTTTTGTGAACACAGAAGCAGTGGATACCTTGATTAGCAAGCTATGCTAATATCTTGCGGGAATAACCAACCAATTGTCTTCAAGTCGACTCCAACTCATGGTGACTCACGTGTGTCAGAGTAGAACTGTGCTCCGTAGGCTTTGAAAATGGCTGTTTTTTTTTGGAAGTACATTGCCAGGACTTTCTTCAGAGATGCCTCTGGGTGGATGCAAACCCCCAACCTTTTGGTTAGCAGCTGAGCGTATTAACCCTTTCCACCCAGGGACTCTTCAGGGAATGAAGTCCCTTTTATCACAGGAAGCTGGAAATAGAGAAGATCAGGAAAGTGTACAGCCATCCCGTTTCTGGCTGCAGTGAGATGAGCTAGAGGGGACCTGGGGCTGGCTAAGCGGAAGTTCCCATGGCCAGGATCCCATGGCTTTGTTACTAGGTTTGGAGCGGGGGCGGCGGGGTGGTGAGGGCAGGGGGTGTTGTGGATTGAAGGGTGTCTGCCAAAAACATGTGTTGGAATCCTAAACTCTATACCTGTGGATGTAATCCCATTTGGGAATAGGGTGTTCTTTGTTATGCTAGATGAGGCCATATCAACGTAGGCTGTCTTAAACCTTATCATTTTTGAGATATAAAAAGAGCAGATCAGGCACAGAGACAATCAAGCACCAAAGGAGATTGCTGGGAAGACAGATGCCGTGTGGAGCTCACCAAGGAGCCAAGGAATGCCAGGGCTACAGAAGCTGAGAGAGATTTCCCAGAGACAAGACAAACAGCCTTCCCCTAGAGCTGGTGCCCTGAATGCATACTTCTAGCCTCCTAAGCTGTGAGAAAATAAATTTCTGTTCTTTAAATCCACCCCACTTGTGATATTTCTATTACAACAGCACTAGAAAACTAAGATGGGGGTTAGAATGTTGGAAGTCCAAAATTTCTGGCTTTGTGGATTGCTTAGGGACGGCTTAAGCTCTCAGAAGCCTCCAGGCAAGGAGAGATCTCATGTCCTGGGAGGCATAGCTATTGCCTTCTTTTTGGTTTCTGCCACTGGTGACAGCTTTGACAACATAATACAAGCTTTTAGATCTGGGAGTCCAGTTAGGATCTTCAACACACCACTTACTGGCAGTTTATTTGTGGCCAAGTCACTGCCTCCCTAAGCCTCCGTTTCCCTGACTGAAAGGACAGGGGGAGTAAATTTGATGATTCCTCAGGCTTCTTCAGCTGTAAAATACTGTAACTTCTGTAGATATAAATGAGTTAAAAATATGAAATTTACTTGAAAACTGGTCAGCCAAGATGGCAATTTATATAGATTCTCACAGCATTTCTCAAAATGCTCTGCTAATACCTGGGAGAAGGATGCGGTGTGGGAGACCCCAAGGGACAAGGTGACAGTTCTCAGGAGCATTTACAAAATTGAGGGGAAAACTCTTGGAATAAATTTTCTTGGAGATCCAAAATTCATCCCGCGTCCGCATCACACCACCTGCTCACAATTAGAGTGTAGCATCACATGTACACCCACATCCCATAGGCATTGATTAGCCCATTAGTTCAGAAAGGATGTCCAGGCTTCTAAAATACATGCATTTTTGTTCTATGGCCAAACAAGTCATCTCTTTTATAGTTGATATTGATTACTCAGATTACTTTTCCTTCAGGATCTAAATTTGCTCATCCATAAAATGGATGCATAGTGTAGATAATATCAAGAGCCTCTCCCGGGCTAACATTTTATTATTTTAAAGGTGCATTGATTAATTTTGCTTATCACTGTATTAGGCAGTTTGACAAAACAAACACACATAGTACATAGACTTTGACTTAGAAAAGATTTCCATTAAAGTTCAGTGTGACACGAGAAGACAGTGTAGACACGAGTTAAGAACCTCAGGCAAATTAATCAACTAGTTAAACAAATAATACTGTTTCAACAATCAAAATTTCAATAAAACCTCAG
>NW_004444040.1:8763724-8765888 GCF_000243295.1 Trichechus manatus latirostris
TTTTTTGTCTGACTATATAAACTAGGCTTCAGGGAATGATGCTTTTCATGAAATATTTTGTATAATGAAATTATTCAGATTATCTGGCTTTTTAAAAATTGCATAGACCATATATGCCCTATCTTAATCCTGACGGCACAGTAAAATCACTGAGGGAACTTTTAGAAAGGAACCATATTTTGGTCTGGGGTGAGGCCCTGGCATGGTGAGTGTTTAAATATACACAGGTGCTTGTAATGTGCAGCCAGGCTCCAAAGTCACTATCCTGTGCTCTCTACCACCTGAGTTATCTATGTTAATCTGTGATCATTTGTGCGTGGCACTACTAACTGTGGGTTAGGGAATGAAACAGCTCTATTGCTAGTTAGCTTTTTATAATGAATAATTCAACCTTGGTAAGCCCCGCCATGGCCATCCACGCCTACAAAGAAGTCCTGTAGCTTCTTAGGTAAAAAGAAGACAATTCAGAACACGATTCAATAGCTTAGGTTTAAGGGAGACGTGGTAGCACGTTTGTTAGATTTGCTTTTAGTCTTGAACAAGAGGAGTCAATAATTCACTTGGTGTTCAGATGCAGTTAATTCTTAGGAGGGCCATTCAAATACTACTTAAGAAAACACAGCAACTGAACTGAAGGCGTCACCTAAAGGCTCCCATCAAGACAGACCGAAATGAAGACAATCAAAAATAATTGCAGAATATTTGCTCTGTGATCGTTTTTTTTGCAAGACTCCTCAAAAAGGTGACAACCAAATTTTCCAGAGGTTTGGGTACATTATTTCCTTTGGGTATTATCACATCATGCTCCAAATTTCCAACCCAGAGTATTTCACATAGCCCCAATCATTCCTCATATTTTTTGCATCCAGAAAAATCCCAGCACCGAATTGAAATCCTGCTTTTCTTTATCTGTGAGAGCTAAAGAGATAGAACCCATCTGCAACTTCTTTCCCTATACCCTGCACATTGCTTCCAGAATAATCTTAGTAAAATATAATGTGGGTTTTGTTTTTATGCTCAAGTATCTTCTGTCACTCCCACTCACATGAAACAGAATTACATGAGCAACTTAATGTATTCTTGGCCTCCTACACGCTATCTTTCCAACCTTATCACTAATGATTCTGCTGTGGGTTGGCTGAGATTGAGCTGATCTAGTCTGGACATGGCTGAGCTGGGCTCCAAGCTGTAGGCTGGGTCCATGTCTGGTCCACATGTCCCTCATCCTTAATGGACTGGCAGCTACTTAAGGCATGGTCTTCTCATGGCACAAGAGGGACAGAGGAACACTTGAATTGACATTTAAGGCCTAGGCTTGGAGTTGGCACACTTCACTTTGGGTCACACTCCACTGGTCAAAGAAAGTCACATAGTGAGCCCAACATCAATGGGCAAAGAAGTACACTTCTTCCATGGAGGTCAGGGTGTAGGGGTGGCTATTTGCTAAACAATAATTTAATATATCCACAATACATAATTGTTCTTGTTGTTAGGTGCCATCGAGTCAATTTTGACTCATAGAAATTCCATGTGACAGAATAGAACTGCCCCATAGGGTTTCCTAGGCTGTAATCTTTATGGAGACAGATTGCCAGGCCTTTTCTCCCCAGGAGCTGCCGGGTGAGTTCAAACTGCCAAACTTTCGGTTAGCACTGAGCGCTTAACCTTTCAAGAATAAAATTTTCTGTAATCAATAAAATTATCAATATTATTATTTAGTGCTTATTTGCTCTAAAATAAAATGCAGGCTTAACATTTCCAAGGTTAAGCTTAATATAAGATTTGAAGCCACATGCTTTACTTTTTGAGATTTTCCACGAATCTAATTAAACAGAGCTTGGGGTCCGTTTTCTGGGAAGAAGTGTTTGGAAACTGAGTCTGCCTTTGCTGCATCCAGAAATCTGTGGCCATTTTTCAAGGCTGGAAATTGTCCCATCCATGTGCCCTTCAAATATTTTTCTCTACCTCCATCAAAACTGGTTGTGGCTCAGCTGTCCAGAAGTGTATACAGATGAGGCCAAATGTCAGTGCCCACTTGAGAGCAAGAACAAGGGCTTGGGGGCAGGGAACATGTTTATCCACCACAGACTGGCTCAGTGAACTTGGACATGTCATGTAAACTCAAAGCCCATAGTTAGTTCAGTAAAACTTGCCAGAACTAACT
>NW_004444040.1:8766220-8768435 GCF_000243295.1 Trichechus manatus latirostris
ATTGTTCCCAAATTTCCATTTGGGAATACTACCTAATAGATATGGACCACAAGGGGATAATTTTTAGAAGAAAGTGATTTTTCCCTCATTTTTATTATATGTGATAATTATCTCAATAAATATCTCAAGGCTTACTAAGATTCAATCAACTAGCATCATTAAAGTATTTACAAATTGCCAGAATTTTCCATTTCACTTTATATGTGAATGGTTTATTGAATAAGAGAAAAATAGTACATTCATTCTGGAGATATACATATATTTCATCTCAAGTTTTGATCCCTAACAATTTTACTTAATATCATCTCTATAAAACACTATGATTCCATGTCATTGTTAGTCTTGACAAATTCAAAGGAACAAATCACAGATTTCTTTTAAAATGAGATTTATGTTTCTGAGGTAGGCCTTCCAGATTTAGATAAATAGATTTGGAAAGGCTTTTATGCCTAAGGCTTATGTTCTTTACAGCTAGGTTTATTTTCTGGACAGTGGTTATAATATGGTAGAGAGAAATAATATAAACATAACTTTTTATACTTTATCTGCTCACAAATCTACAACATTTAATTGTTCAAAGAAAAAGAACAATTCTTAAATATGGACACTACTATAATAAACCTATCAGAAGCTATGTAAAACCCATCTTTCTTGAATGATAGTAGTGTTTTTTCAATACCAATGCAAAATACAAATATGAATAAATATAAATTTTCTCCAAATCACTTTTTAGTTTGAAAAGTATATTGACTCTTGCAAAATTAATAAGCTGCTATTTAAACATTTTCAGTAGTCCCAGAATCAAAATGATCTCAAAGCTTCAAGAAAAAAGGCTGACTTCAGAGCATAGGCAACTCATTACAAGAGTCCCAAAAGAAATCAGACCCCATAGAAAGCCATCCTTGAGTCCTGATAGCCACGGGACAGCTAAAGCTGGGGTTTTCTATTCTTTTTTCCTGCATTAATTTGTCCAGTTCAAATTCTCATACCAAAATAAATTCCTGATGCAGAAAACATTTAAACACACACATATATGCACACACACAGAACCATAAAAGTACTAGTAGAAAATAAAAAGTATGAATATAATAAATATTGAGGGCTACCTGTCCCTCACCTGTGGGTAGAGTAGTCTGCTGGCTTACTGGTCCCTCTCTAGGAATTGCCTTTGGCTAAAAAAGCTGCCTTACTGTCTGAGTTCCCTAGAGAAGCAAAACCAATGAAGCATCTATATATATATATAGAGAGAGAGAGATTTTTTATATCAAGGAAATCGCTCAAGCAGTTGTAGAGGCTGGAAAATCCCAAATCCATGGGTCAGGCTTCTCCCTACTCACATAGCTGCAGGGGCTGGCGAAACCAAGATACAGACTGCAGTGGCTGACGAATCCCAAGATTGGCGGGCAATCTGCTAGCTCAGGTCGCCAAAACTGGAGGTCAGATGAACTGGAGTCAGCTACAGGATCCAGAGCGAGCAAAAACCCAAGAGTCTTGCCAGAAAAATCCACCTATATTGGATGCAGGCCACATCCCCAAAGAAACTTCCCTTCAACTGACTGGCTGCTCACAGCAGATCCCATCATGGAGGTGATCACATTATATCAAATCTCATCATGCAGGTGATAACATCATTATACAACTGCCAAACTACATCATAACTGCCAAACCACTGAGCATCATAGCCCAGCCAAGCTGACATACAACCCTAAGGATTACACTCACCCAAGATCATCACCCCTTATTAGGGACAACTCATGCCCAATGACTGTTTCATAGAGTGCTTTGCATGCCTGGTTCTATTGCCTTAATTTTCGGGCATCTTTCAAGGCCCACTCAAGCTTCACAGCTCCAGGAGAGATTGGCAGAGGCTTTTCTTGTGACTGCATCACAGTCCAACTGCTTCCTCTGCCTAGTCCTGCTTCCCTCACTCTCTAACTGGTGTTTTCCCAGGAACACCCCCAAACCATCCTGCACAAAAATCACTGTCTCAGCTAACTGAACACCGCCTACAGGAAAGGTCCATCCTGTATTATCTTGCCAATCATGAATTCTCTAATGGAAACCTTGTCAGCACGTGTAAATTTTTTCTGTTTCTTCTAGACAAACTTTGTGTGCTCCTTATGGATATATGTTTCTGTGTGGTAGATCCAACTATACTAACTTAGATGATCCCTTTCCAACTGATAGTGAATTTATGTGGGCAATCTCTTGTTTA
>NW_004444040.1:8769260-8771498 GCF_000243295.1 Trichechus manatus latirostris
ATTTAGGAAATAATATTGGAGTTATTATTCCCTCTCCTTGAGCACAGAGAATGTGACCCAGTTGGAGCTGAGCTCACAAGGACTCACAAGGACACATCAACTGAGCCCTGAGGTATAAAGACAATAGCTAAGACAATCTTGGAAAATATCTTTTAGGGAAACTTTCACATAAAGCCAATCAAATAGAACACATAAGACTTTTCACTCATCTTTTTCTATTAGCATTTAGTAAATAGAAATTTGTTGGACCAATGAAGACCCTCCTGACTGTCATTACTAAAACCTGTACCAATGATTGTTAAGAAAGATGATTCAAAATAGGATCACGGTTTCTAGCCAATCTGTGAAAAGGTGAAGCTCTCAGTGGTTTTGCCCATTGGTAATGCTAATATATACTGATGGCTCTGTAACTGGTCTTTGGACTTGGGCAGACATGGCTGTGGCAGTATGCTTGTCCGTTTTCCCGTTCTTGCCTATTCTGTAATATTCTTTGGACTCAGGCAGACATGGCTGTGGCAGCATGCTTATCTATTTTCCCTGCCTATTCTGTAATATTCTTTGGACTTGAACAGACATGGCTCTAGCAGCATGCTTATCCATTTTCCTACTTTTGTCTGTTCTGTGATATTTCCTTGGACTCAGGCAGACATGGCTCTGGCAGCATGGTTGTCCTTCTCCCACTTCTGCCCGTTTGAATATATGCTGAATAAAACTTTCTTTTTGCTTTCCTAAACTTTATGATGTTTTCACCCTACAACACAGTTCAGTGACATTTAAATACATTAACAGAGTTGTGCAAGCATCTCCACCATCTAATTCCAAAACTTTTTCATCATTCCAAACAGAAACTCAGCACCCCTTAAATTATAACTCCCAGTTCCCTCCTCCCCGAGTCCCTGGTAGCACTAACAAACTTCGGTTTCTATGCTTTTGCCTCTTCTGCTTATTTCATGTATGTTATTATCGTATAATATTTGCCCTATTGTGTCTCACTGACTTCACTTAGCATGTTTTGAGGGCTCATCCATGCTGAAGCATGAACAAAATTTCTCTTTTATGTTATGTGTTTTTTTTTTTTAATCCATTCATCTGTTGATGGACACTTCAGTTGTTACTACATTTTAGCTATTGTGAACAATGTTGTAATGAACATTGGTTTAAAAAAAAAAAATTACTGTCTCAGAATCTGTTTCTGGAGGAACCTGACCTAAATTAGAGAATTTATGAATAATCTTGAGGGAGAGGCCCTGTTTAATCCATCCAAAATCAGAAGCATGAAAGTAACAACTTAACTACATAAATTTGACTGTATACCATTTTAAACATCTCTTTATGAAGAAAACAAACCTGGTCAAAAGACAAAAGGGGAATATTTGCAACCATAATCTACAAAGGGCTAATCTCCGTTATTTACAAATAATGCCTATAAATCATTATGAAAAAGATAAATAATCCAATGGAAAATATACCCACAGGAGTTGTATAGACAATTAATAGAAAAAGTAACACAAACAGATGAATGGATAAACAAATTATGGTACATACACACAATGGAATACTATGCAACAATAAAGAACAATGATGAAACATCTCACAACATGGATGAATCTGGAGGGCATTATGGTGAGTGAGATTAGTCAGTCACAAAAGGACAAATACTGTACGAAATCACTATTATAAGAAGTCAAGAAAAGGTTTAAACACAGAATAAAGCATTCTTTGATGGTTACAAGGGTGGGGAGGGAGGGAGAGGGGAATCCACTAAGTAGATAGTAGACAAAGGATCATTTTCTGTGAAGGGAAGGACAACAACAACAAAAAAAGAAAAGGTAACACAAATGGCTAAAATATATGAAAACATCTTCAATATCCTTCATAATTACAGAAATACTCATAAAACAATTAGGACATACAATTCTTCATTTGTGAGATTGCAAAACACAAAGCAGTTGGATGATATCCAGGACTGACAAAGTGTGAGAGTTTAACTAAGGCAGCCTTTCTGGAGGGCAATTGGACAAAACGCATTAAAATAAAAAATACACAGCTCCTTTAACCCAGTGATCTCACTGGTATGCATTGAGTTATGTCTCGGCAAAATCTCTATTGAAATCCCGGGCCCTTTACCTGCAAATTTAATCCTGTTCAGAAATACGGTTTTCCTTGTTATGGTTAATATGGTCATGCCCAAGTAGAGTGGGTTCTAAATCTAATCACTTCTGAGTTTAAAAAGAGCAG
>NW_004444040.1:8771943-8774237 GCF_000243295.1 Trichechus manatus latirostris
AAAAATCAAGGTACAGAACTATGTATAGGATCATGTCAATGCTTCTGTGTCCCTCCATGTCCCCACCAGTCACACACAAAACCAGTTTTCCCTTTTAAAACTGTGGACTACTTATGCCATTCATTATCCAATACAGTGGGGAAAAAATTCTATCTTTAAAAAAATAGTTTTAAAAATTATAAATGTGGTTGACCATCATTTCATATACCCCTTGGACATTTATAATTTGGGCAGATACTAAATATGTTTTCTTTATTCCCAAAGGGATATACCTAGTATGTAAACATTAAAGTGGTTCTAAAGTTCTACAGCCTAAAACTTTGCTCCATGAATCAGGAGTACGTAAATGATCAGCGCATGGAAAAAGTACCACGGTAATTAAAGGTTCTTTAAACCTATAAATGAGCTTGTTTTGGCAGGAGCAAAAATACCTTTACTAGAAATAACTACTTCAAAATGTATTTATATATCCTAAAACCTAAGTGCCACAGGTTGCCCGCTGTCTTAAGAATGTTCCGTGTAGCAGATAGTAACACAATTAAGGCCCAAGGTCACTCTGAAAACTTGCAGACTCATAGTTTTAGAAAACAGTAAGATCAGGGCTGTTCCAACTTTAATATGCTCATGAACCATCTTGTTAAAATGCAGATTCTGAATCAGTAATTCTGCACTGGGGCCCAGGACTCTGCATATCTAAAATGATGCTGATGTTGCTGGTCCAAAGACCACACCTGGAGTAGAAAGGTTTTTAGACCTCAACAGGCTCAGCAACTCGTTTTACAAACACAAAAATGAATGCGCCCTCAGCATGGTTTCATAAATAAACTAAGAAGAAACCCTGTAGCTTTACAAATTAAATTACAGGTTAAAAAATTAAAATACAGATTAATAAATTAAAACACTCCCCATTTAAATGACCATTATAACTGTAAAGTCTTTAAACAATGGACTTAATAAGCTCGATCAATTCAGAAATTAAGTAGGCCCTGATACCTGCTTTTTTTAATCTAAAAAAACCTACAGAATTTGCTTGAATGTTTCAAGCTAACAAACATCTTATTTGTGTGACATAAATAATAAATGAACAGACTGCTATGAGTAATATAACATCTTTATCTTTTAGAAAATAAAACATAGTTAATTAGGAATGGCATGAAATATGCAACCATTATTTTTAACGCTTTGATCTTTCTAGGTTAATCACACGGCCATGTTCACATGAATAATGATGAAATTCTCATAAACAAGCAGAAATACCGAGGAGGCATGGAGAGTCAAAATGTTTCAAAATGCATGAATCAGGACACCACGACCTCAGAAAAAAACGGATCCCTTAACTCTACGAGCTCAACGATGGAGATGATAAGCATGGTATTAAACGACATTGTATTAAATCTTACTGAAATGCCTTTGGACCCTGAAATATCCAGAGCCACCAAAAATGTTCTCAAGTATGAAGTTGTAAAATATTCCTAAAAAATTCCTCAGCCAACCAAACACAAGCATTTTTGCTAGCTGCGGCAAAGATTGGGCCTTTGCTTTGCTGGTCTGTCAGCATGGTCCCAGTTGAGCAGCTTTTCCTAAACATTTGAAGAATGATTTGAAATCTACATTTCCTTGGAGTCTCTCCCAGATTGATTTTTCTCTCAAACGTAACACTTTGTCAATACTTTACTTGCGACACATTGCATTCTGTATTGTATTCGCTTCAGTTATTTGTGAAGTTTTCCTGGTTTATCCCAGTTAGATTATATTACTCTTAAATTTTAGAAACTTCATTTTAGCTGCTTTATATTCCCAACAGTACCCATCTGCTGTTCTGGTTATTGTTAGCTGCCATTGAGTCAGCCCCTGATTTATGGTGACTTCATGCTCAACAGAATGAAACATTGCTACCACTATGATCCATGGGGTTTTCATTGACTGATATTTGGAAGTAGATCACCAGGACTTTCCTTCTAGTCTATCTTAGTGCAGAAGCTCCACTGAAACATGTTCAGCACCACTCAAGCCTCCACTGGAAGACAGGTGGTGGCTGCATATTGAGGTGCCTTTGCCAAGAATCAAACCTGGTATCCCGCATGGAAGGTGAGAATTCTACCGCTGAACCACAGACAGTCCTATGAGACTAATGCAAATCTGTCTGCTCTAGGAATAATAGTGAGCAGAGGACTATACCCATCCCTTCTGGAGAAGAGTCAGAGAAGGGGGCACTAGACTGGCTCCCTCTCCTCTAGGTCATAGACAGAAAGAATCTAATGAAACTCGCTGGAGAGTGGAAGAAGCCCAGGGCA
>NW_004444040.1:8782494-8783108 GCF_000243295.1 Trichechus manatus latirostris
ATGCAATCTATAGTGAACTGACCCATGGATGATTGAATTCATCATGGTGGCTTGACTGAACAATGCCAAATCCTGCTAAGTCGTTGTTAGGGATGAGTGCTATCAGAGACTGCGTTTGTAATTCTCTGATTAGGAAGCCCCGGTCCACACAAATGAAGGGCCATTGCTTCAATATCATCAGTAAGCTATTTAGAAGCATCTTATCCTAATGCCATAAATGTATATGCCATATACCTGTATGACACTGGACCAAACCAGAGTATGGCTGATAATAATAAAACAAGCCACAAAAAAGCAGCCAAAATCAATGTCAACAAGCCATGTAGCCAGGTAAAGGATGACTATGAGGATGCCTCAGGGCTTTACTCAAAGCCTCATTTATACACAGAGTTCTAACAAGCTGCGTGATATGGTTTCCTGGTCCACCACACATTATAAACAGATTAGAAGGGGAGAGAGGGGCTACAGCCAAACAGCACATTGAAGCCACAAGCCATGTGATGACTGATGTCCCAGCAGCAAAGGAGGAAGCACAAAGAATAAAAAAACAAGGTGAAGAGTAGGGAGAAACAGCAGGCATTTGGCCCTGGTGACCATGCATCTCATTTGAAACA
>NW_004444040.1:8785739-8786943 GCF_000243295.1 Trichechus manatus latirostris
GTGGTGGTGGAATTTATTTACTCATGAAATCTTGAACATAAATAGGTGACTTCTGGCACATCTTAGTCCAGGGCACAATTGATGCCATCAATCTCAGTCTATCTTCATCTTTCAAACAGGCCCACTTTCTGTGACAGCATGCAGCCCAGTCCCATACCCTACTACTTAGCAACTTCAACAGAAATATCAATCTTTTCTTACAGTTCTAGCAAAAGGGTTCTGTAGCATGTTAATTGGCTGACATCTTTTTGACCATATGCTTGAGCCTTCACTGTACCTGGGGGGACAGTCCACTTAGATGAGCCAAGCCTAGGTCATGTATGCATCCCTAAGGCAGGGGCCAGAAGGGACAGCCCCATCCAAACTACCTTGGATGGTTCCCCATATTAGAACAGTGTTCTTTAACCAGAAAAATAGTGAAGACAGGAAAGCAAGCTGGGCAGACATTACTGTACCTAGCATGACCTACTACTTAACTGGAAAGTTTTTTTTCCACAAACAAGGAGATAAAATTGCATATTAAAATGTCCATCACAATTTAACAGTAGGATCGTTTATGACAACATGCAGTTGTCTCAATCATTTACCTACTTCATTCCTTCTGCAGATGACCTAGGTATCACTCACTGCTTCTTTGTTATCTCTCAGAGCCTAGTAGATTCCTGCTTATAGCGAGTACCTCACAATTCTACATGTTCATCGTGACATTTTTTAAACTATTAAAACCTGTATGGCCCTTATATTGCCGGGGGTGGGGGACAGACTGGTATGGAGCCATATAGATGGATGCTAAAATCCTTACCTTGCCAAATTAGTTAGCCTCACCTTCTTCATGGGTAAAATGGGAAGGCTGTGACCAGGAGGGAAGATTAAATGAGATAACAAGAAAACCACCTAGCAAGTTTCGTATTAATTATAATAGAAGAAGCTGAATATTTTTGTATATATATATAATTCTACTTTCATGAAATCAGTCACAGTAAATTATGGCAAGAATGTTTCATAAAAATACCTGTCTTCTTAGACATTAAGAAATATGACTATCTTGGTGAAGGGTAAGACAGTATACAATACTGGAGAAGCCAGTACAACTTTTCCAAGGCAAAGTCATGGAAGCTCCACAGATACATCCAAACTCCCAGAGGGACTGAATTACTGGGCTGAGTGCTGCAGGGACCATGGTCTCAGGGAACATCTAGTTCAA
>NW_004444040.1:8787594-8789236 GCF_000243295.1 Trichechus manatus latirostris
AGAAGGGGAGAATGTTGACATGTTGTGGGGTTGTTAACCAATATCACAAAACAATACGCTACAAATTGTTTAATGAGAAGCTAGTTCTGTAAACCTTCATCTAAAGTACAATAAAAGAGAAATATGTCATTGAATCAAAACGTAAATGATAAAACTAACTTTGAGTTATATGTTTTCTTTTTTGGCTGTTGTAGTTTTTGCTTTGGTCCAGAAAGCATTTTAAAGAAGTTGGACAAGTATGGCTTTAGCAGATAAGAGACTTGAGAACTTGCAGATCTACAAAGTTCTTCAGTGTGTTCGGAACAAAGACAAGAAGCAGATAGAGAAGTTGACCAAGCTTGGATACCCTGAACTAATCAATTTCACTGAACCTGTCAATGGCCACAGTGCTCTGCACTTAGCCTCAGTTTCCAATGATGTTGATATGGTCAGCTTTCTTCTCGACCTTGGTGCTCACCCTGATGTGCAAGACCGAATGGGCTGTACTCCAACTATGAGAGCTGCAGAGCTGGGCCATGAATTGTCAATGGAAAAATTAGCCAAGGCAAAGGCAGATATGACTATAGTTGATCATGAAGGAAGAGGTAAAAATCCCAGCATTCTATCCAACAGATGCAATTCACCTTATAGCCAGAATCAATAAAAATGCACATTTTTTGCTTTCCCATTTTGGAAGTGAATTATGCACAGATTGATGTTAAAAGCTAGATTTCTACTCCTGTGTGTAAGGATACCGTCTTCCTATAATTTGAAAATGATATAGGTATATCTTAGGGAAATCTGTTTTGAGAGCTTTCTCATTTAAAATGAAAACCAGAATTAGGTTAATCTATGTTTGGTGTCTTATTTTAAATGTGGAGAATTTTCAACCTTATACACATTGATAGCATCATAGTCATAATCATTCAGTATGAAATATAAAATCTTATTTAGGACAAAAGATGAGGTAGAACATGGTATTACGTCATTTCTTATTCTTTTTACATTTTAGAATGCTCATGTGTAGACTAAGGATTCCAAAAGGATTTTGTCTCCTTTCTATAACCTATTGCCATCAAGTCGATCCCGACTCATAACGACCCTATAAGACAGAATAGAACTACACCATAGTAGCCTGATGTAGAAAGGAGTTACACCTAGGAACTTAAGAGGACTAAGGTGGTTTTTGGCATAAACTGCAACCTTCTTTTTGTTAGCTGCTATCGAGTCGGCCCCTGACTCATGGTGACCCCACGTGTTACAAAGTAGAACTTCTTAGGGTTTTCTTGGCTATAATCTTTACAGAAAGGAACACTGGTGGTACAGTGGTTAAAGTGCTTGGCTGCTAACCAAAAAGTTGGTGGTTAGAACCCACCAGCCATTCCAGTATGTCATATGTGGCAGTATGTCATAGGTCCTGGATGTGGGGATTTAGCATTTTTTCTCTTTTCAAGGGAACAAAATGACATAGCCACTTGCCATGTGGTTTTTCTTCTCACTGCTGCCACCATGACAGCCTGCTTCTTACCAACATGGCTTGTCTGCACATTTCACCATTCAGTATCATCTCTATTGCACTCACTGCAGTTTTACAAGGGACCTGGGGACCTGCAAGTGCACAAGGCACTGCACATCCCAAGAAGGGACGCTTGGGGATGGACTG
>NW_004444040.1:8790318-8793428 GCF_000243295.1 Trichechus manatus latirostris
CATGAAACTAATAAAAATGGTGAGAACAAACACATTTCCTGTGTCCCTCAGGCCAAATGGATTTAGACCATATGTATACTGAATTTTAAACTTGGCATCACTGGTGTTATTTAATATGACAGTTATAAACAGCATTTGATCTGTTTAATATCCAGTCCACAGGTCGCACTGCTTTAATGGAAGCATCACGAGAAGGAGTGTTGGAACTAGTTCGCGGGATATTGGAGAGAGGAGCTGAAGTGAATGCATTTGACAATGAAAGACATCACGCCGCACATTTTGCTGCCAAAGGAGGCTATTTCGATGTAATAATCTGCTCTTTGCTTTAAAATTTCTTGCTAAAAATGTTCTCTTTCTCTTTTTCTCAGATTCTTATATATCACATTGGTTACACTGAGGGGGAATTCCTTCTGAGTTACCTATTTTGCGTTCATCTCGATTTCCCCAAATAATTCTAAAATTATATTTTATACCATATATTACTGAAACAACATCTTCCAGCTCTTTATTCTGTTTTATCTGTTTGCTAACTTATTGGTTTAATATTACTAATAAGATTAGTCTGTGTACTTGACTATGACAATATACAAATTCCTGCCAATTGGGACTGCCCTATTTTATACCTCCATTATGTGTTAGTCTTCAGAAAGTTATGTGATCTAATTGTGATGAGAGTATTGTCGTCACATTCTTATCTCCCTGGTGTTTCTGTGTATCTATGGACTCACCTGACTTTTAAACACTAAGTACTCTGATTACTTGGACATATCAGCAAAGGATATCTGCTTAGATTTAGTGACATTGCCAAAATAAAATAGAAACCAATGGTATCCTATTTTTTAAATTCTGAATTTCATCTAAACTCCCTTTACTCAGTTTTCTTTGAGTTTTAACATAGATATCTTTATTTTTGTCTTTGAGCCTCTTCTCTGCGATAAAATTATACTTAAAAATAGAAGCCACGTTTGGTAAAGAATTTTCTCCACTGATGATGTTTGCTATATTCTGATGCTTTCATAAATTGCCTGAATTTACCCAAATGATAGTGCCCAGGCTAAGTTCCATGGTTTACTGTTTTCTGTATCTAGATCAACACTGTCTGATAGAACTTTGAGCAATGATGGAAAGGTTCTACACCTGCTCTGTCCAATATGGTAGCCAGTAGCCACCTGTAGCTTTTGTATGGCTAGTGAATTCTTCAAGTATGGCTAGTGAATCTAAGGAACTGAGTTTTTAATTTTTCTCAATGTAAATACTTAAATTTAAATTTGAAATAGCCACATGTGTCTTGTAGCTAATGTAATGGATAGCAAGGCCTAGGTGCCAGTCTTCATCCAGTAAATGTTCACTCCCGTTCTACGATATCCGCTATTTCCTTTGCAGATATTGAAGCTTCTTTTTGCCTACAATGGAGACCTGGGGCTGATTGCAATGAATGGGAACACACCACTTCATTATGCTGCCATGGGGGGTTTTGCAGACTGCTGTAAATACATAGCTCAGCGAGGTAAAGCTGCGTAGCAAATTTATGCTTAAGGCATTTTTTATTTACCACGGCATAGATGAGCAGAGAATTTGGGCCTGTAACTTGCCAATAGCTTTTATTTCTCAACAGCCAAACTTTCCTCATATATGTAGAAAATTGACATTTTTGTCTTACAGTACCTTCTGTTAAAACATAAATCTACTTTAAAAGTAATGAAAACCCATTTCTCCAAATACGTTATTTTTTTGAAACCTAAAGGGGATTGCTCATAAGTCAGCCAATTATTAAAATACTTACTACACTCCTGATTTAAAAAAATGCCAGTTTCTTTCACTTTCACATGCTGACTTATTTCTTATTGGGTCAAGAATCTCCAAACATACACTCCGTCCTTTATGTAGTCCTGAGATGACAACAGGAAAGGCAAGTTGAGAAGCAAAGGACCAGAGCTTGGGTCATGCAAAAGGCCATGCCCAGTGATGCGGGAAAGATCCATCTTCCTGGCCGAATCATAGACCATTGTTTCTAAAGCAAATGTCTGAAACCATTTGGAATTCTGTAACGTGTTTGGAGGCACAACCACTTCACAGTTCCTAAATGGGTGGCCCAATACCACAGCAGAAGTGTTGTTAGTCATATTTCCACCTTAGAATCTTAGAGCTAAGGCAGTCAGGGCAGCAAGAAACCACTAGCAATGAAATGCACATTTCTGAATATGTTCCCTAGGTTTTGTCTTGCCAACACTTAAATGTAAAGAATTGATGTTGGCTGGATTCCTTTCACACGTTAAAATATCTTCCTCGATGTTCTCCCCTTTTGGCACCGAGTCATGTTATTGGAGCAATTTACAACTCCACATAAGCGATGTGAGAGCCATTATCCGGGGCAGAGGAAGAGAGCGTTTGCTATTTCTCCTAAAGGGCCCCATCGAGAATTCACCTTCTCATGGGCCTTTGAGTCCTTGTATTCTACAGCACCAGGAACCTAAAAGTTGATTCCAACTATGGCAACCCATGTATTATAGAGTAGAACTGCTCCGTAGGGTTTTTTATTTTGTTTTGTTTTTACTGTAATCTTTACAGAAGCAGATCACCAGGTCTTTCCTCTATGGAGCTGTTTGGTGAATTCAAACCTCCAACCTTTTAGTTAGCAGCCAAATGCAAACTGTTTGTGCCCCCCAGGGCCCATTGTCTGACTACAGAGTAATATAAATTACAAAGGGAATTAATGGATTTTTTTCTTTACTAGTCATAAAAAACAAACAAACAAACTAAACTTGTTGCCATCGAGTTGATTCCGAACGAGTAGAACTGCCCCAAAGGGTTTTCAAGGAGCAGCTGGTGGATTTGAACTGCCAACCTTTTGGTTAGCAGCTGAGCTCTTAACCATAAAGGAGGAAACAAAAAATCCCAAGTCAAAGGGATAGGAAAAATGCCTTCAGATCTTTAAGCTGGGATGTTGAAGCCTCTTATCCACATAAAGGTTTCTAATTAGGAGGAAACTAGAAGCAGAGATGGGCAAGCTAACAGCAGATTTAAAATCTTTAACCCTGAGAGTTGGGGTGAGTATAGATGGAGTGGCTTGAGGGATGGTAGATAAAACCCTCAGACACTCTGAATGATGA
>NW_004444040.1:8794129-8805904 GCF_000243295.1 Trichechus manatus latirostris
TACTGAAGGTTGTAGTCTTTGATCTTCCTTGGTTCTATCACTGTTGAAATTATCAGCCTTAGTTTAAAATTTTATTTTTTAATAATAACAAAGAAAGTAAAAACCTTGAAAAAATGATTATTTTTCTTGATCGCCAGGTATCTTTTTTCTTCTTTCAAGCACACTAAAATGGAATAGTATAATGCGCCCTAATATGCCCATCATGGCAAACATCCTGCTGACAAAACTATAAAATGTTGGAGGGGCGGGCTTTATTTTTGCATAGCGTTGCCTATAAATTTTGCTTACTGACAGGATGCCAACCCTTTTTGATTATGTGATATTGGCAGAGCAATAGAAGAACCTTCTAGATTGAACACACTAGAAAGCTTCATAATAGTCTGACTTATTTATACGCACCATGTATTTTTAATATCTCTAAGACCCTTATAGACAACATAGCCTTCCTGGTGGCACTAAGTAGATTCCCTGATGCATTCAGAAAAGTTCATTTCTTTGGAGACTTTTACAGATAATGTTGGTCTCATCATATTGTTAACTGAGAGACCAAAAAATAGAATGAATCTTAATGTTTAACTTGCACACAAATATAGTATTGAAATCCTCTCAAATTCTGTTAAGGCTTTTCATGTGACCTTGCCACAAAACAGCAGATAAATCACATTAATTTCATGAAGAATACAGACACAATACAGTTGAAGGTTTTACACAGATTTATAGTCATAATTATTAAAAAAGAGGTGAGCATCGTTCAGTATTCTGAGCTCATATATCAGCCGTCTGGATCAGGACTTCCAAAATCCAACGTCCACCTTTGCTCATTCCCTGCTTGGCATGATGTCACCTTAGCAAGTAACCCAATATGATATTTGTTTCAAATATCTGAAGGAATAAATCTACTAATCTTTTAGGTCAGAAAATGTAAATTAGAAGCATATCTACATCAAGATTCACCAAAGTGAAGCTCACAGGGAAAAATCACAGCTTAATTTTACAATTATGATAGCTAAATAGGCTCAACTCTATATGAGTATACTTTTGGGACAAGCTTTTGACTAATGACCCACAATTAAGAAAACAGTTGGATGAATATCATCTGTAGGGCCATGCAGATGCCTTGGTACCACTCCTAATGATTGATGTTTCACATTTTAGGATGTGACCTGAAATGGAAGAACTTAGAACATAAAACCCCCAGGACTGTGGCTAAAGAAGGCGGCTTCAAAGCAGCAAGCAAAGAAATACGCAAAGCAGAACGAATTGCTAATAAACTTGCCAGGCCAGGAGCCAAAAATCCTAATCCACTCTGGGCCATTAGACTACATGATTGGTCCATAGAGCACGAGAATTTCCTTCGGGAAGCCTTTTCGTTTGTGGACAGAGGCGATGGGACAGTCAGCAAGGAGGACTTTGTGATGGCGCTCGAGGAGAGGCAAGATTTCGTGAACTCGGAACAGCTGTCTCTCATAGCACAATTTCATGAAAAATTCCGGGGAGGAGGGGTCAACATTAATGATTTCTTTAAAGGAACAAAATACTTAAGCAAGACTTATGTCTTGGCATCCTATGGGCCTAAGAAAAAGAAAAAAGGGATAGGCAAGAAAGGAAGGAAAGGCAAATTTGTTTTGCCTCTCCCAATTTGCTTTATCCCTGAGAATACATTTCCACTGCGGAAAGATGGTGGGCTGCCATATTATATGATTGAAACCTACAAGAACATAACTGATTGCAATCGCTTCAACCGAGATCATCCACCAGAGCATCCCATTCAGGATGACTCTGCATGGTATGTCGATGATCCAGGGAAGGTATTTGCAAACATTAACTTTATCACCAAGGCAGGGGACCTGGCTTCTCTGAAAAAAGCATTTGAATCAGGAATACCCGTGGATATGAAGGATAACTATTACAAAACACCTCTAATGACTGCCTGTGCAAGTGGAAACATTGATGCAGTCAAGTTTCTCCTGGAAAAAGGGTATGTTTTTTTGGTTGAGTAAGGCTTAAAGTTTTACGAGCGTTCACAATTCAAGGAAGTGAAAGGATGGCTAAGAAATAAACATTGAACTCCAGAATTTTAAGATGCACAAAACAGTGCCTCAACACTTAAGTTTAGATTACGAATAGATCTTATATGGGGAACCAGGCTAATGGGGATGTGGGATTGTGTAGATACAAAGATAGTTTGCCTATAACAACTAAACCCAAAGTGAAGGCCAGCAAGTTTCCACTGTTGGGGATAGAGAAGCTTTCAGATTGTATTATCACTGGCCTCCTTGGATAACTTAGTTTCATCTCAGGACTTTACCTAGATGGTATGGGAAAGAAAAAAACAGTTGCCCTGGAGTTGATTCCAACTCACGGCGACCTCATGTGTGTCAGAGTAGAACAGTGCTCCTTAGGGTTTCAGTGGCTGATTTTCAGGGGTAGATCACCAGACCTTTCTTCCAAGGAAACTTGGGGTGGACTCAAAGCTCCAACCTTTAGATTAGCAGCTGAGTGCATTAACCATTTGTACCAACCAGGTGTGGAGTCACTTTTTATCGTTCTCTTTTTTTGTGCGGATGCCAGTAAATTGAAACAAGTTGGTATGATGGCTGTAATAACTAAGGACATTTTTTATCCATTTAAAACTTACTGTCTCACTTTAGGAGGTTCAGTTTTTTCCTTGGGTCCTTGAAAATGCTTTTAAAATACCAAAGCGTAACATTTTTTATTTTTAAACTAAAACTATGCTCTGGTTTAATTCCTTTTTCTACCATAGGTGTGTAACCTGGAGTAAGTTTCTTAATTTTTTTATGCCTCAGTTTTCTCATTTATATAATGGAGAGCTAATGGGACTCATCTCACAGAGTTTGTTGACGATTAAATGAGTTTAAAGATACAAAGCACTTATTAGCAGAGTGGTAGCTGTGATAGCGTTGACAAAATGTATTATTATTATTACTATTATGTTTAATGCCAAAGAAAGATTCAAATTTGTATATTATCAAGAGGAATATAAAGCAATTAATGAGAATTTAAACTTTTGGACAGTGAGTTCCTAAAAAGGATTATGTTTTTAAATAATATATTACAATGCCTATAATTTTAATAGTGAAAGGTGCATTTAAAAATTCATAAGATGCACAGAAAGTAGACACAAAATTGGATAATATAACTTCTGTATTTCCTGCAAGCTTTTGTCTTCATTGGATCCAATTGTATAATTTTCCTTTATTTAACCTTGGCAAAAATGGCTACCACCAGGATCTAAGTGCTTTTTAAAACTAAACAAACTATGTATATCCACAAAGAAGTTTAAAATTTTCAGATACTGCAGAACAAAAAGATGTCAAGAAAAATCATGGCACAGAGCTTGTTTCACTTAAAGCTTCCCTGGTTTACAGTTTAACAATCTGATAAAACTGTGAAATCTTATTTTGCATTTTTAGCCTTGCATGCTTGGAACAACAACAATATTTAATTTGTGCATCTATCTTATTTTATAGGGCTAACGTTAATGCAACAGATAATTTTCTGTGGACTCCACTTCATTTTGCATGCCATGCAGGTCAACAAGATATTGTTGAACTTCTTGTTAAATCTGGAGCTATAATAGATGCACCTTCAATCAACAACTCAACTCCTTTAAGTAGAGCTATTGAGAGCTGTAGGCTGGATACTGTAAAATACCTGCTTGATATTGGTGCTAAATTCCAGCTGGAAAATAGAAGAGGTGTGTGTTCATATTATCGATGGTTGGGGTTAGAAGAGGAGCATTTGTTAGGTTCTGAACGCTTCGAATTCTATTCTTATAGGACCACAAACTAGTACAAACACAAGTCTGAGTTAAATATTATGGAACGTGCAATGGGTAGTTTGTCTTATACTCAGTGTTTTTCAAACCAGCTATGGTGAAGGACCAGTTCTTTATACTTGCAATCTGTTGTGGACTGAAAACTTCTGTAAAATAGAATAAAAAATGATTTACTAGAAAAATGAAATGAAAAAATATAAATATGTATGTTGTTGTTAGGTGCCATCAAGTCGGTTCCAACTCATAGCAATCCTCTAGGACAGAGTAGAACTGTCTCCATAGGTTTTCCAAGGAGCAGCTGGTAGATTTGAACTGCTGACCTTTTGGTTAGCAGCCAAGCTCTTAACGACTACACCACCAGAGCTCCATAAATATGTTTAATATATATAAAATAAAAGCCCAAACTTTCTGTCATTAGATTCAAAAGACAGACAATTGTTCTGTCAAATTACTATAAAAGTTTCTAACTAGTTACTCTTAATTTCTGTAGTTATTTCATCGGGACCAATAACCATTAGTTTGTGGACAGGAAATCACACATTGAGCTATCACACTGTTATCAACGTCAATTGCAATAATCAGCATAGTCTAAAGACTCTGTAGACTTTGGATTCCTTCTAAATCTGGACAAAGTAATTCCTGAATTGAGGCTCCCTTGATTCTAGGAAGCAAATGAGAGCCATACCTTACATCATAAATACCATACGTGGTGATGAAAAATTAATTGCAAAGTATTTTGAGATCCTTTTCTGGAGATTTTACTTTCTCACATTGGAAGCCACTGCTTCCTTTTGATCTGAGCATTAATACCTCTGGGTGCCTCAGGTTGCCTCTCTGAATCACCGGTAATATTGTATCAGGCCTGAGGACGTTATCAGGGACATAATGCCCAGCCATCTGCGTAGAGGACTTTGGCCAGCAACTTCCCCAGTGCATTTGGGCTATACCTCCTTACATGATGGCAATGGGAGAATAATGTAAAAATGTGCATCCAAAGAAAATGTGATTAATGTGGGAAGAGAACCGTCAATTGAATATTCAAACAATAATTGACTAATATTTCCTATGGACTTTTTAAGAAACCTGCTTAAAAAAAATAAGGAACTAATGGTTGTGCCAGTAAGTGGCATTTTAAATCCTGGGATTTGAGAGCTAGGTCCACCTTAGAAAATATCTCATGCAGCTCTGTGACTTTCCATATGCCGTTTGCTTTGGTAATCACCCTTAGTGCTGTGTGCTTACGGCTGATGTACTGAGATTTTCCTACATGGCTTATCATTAATCTATTTATTGTAACTCTAAATTTCTGTTTTAATTAGGGCATAATGCCATGGACGTTGCAAGGGCATATGCTGACTATAGAATAATTGATCTGATTAAAGAGAAGCTAGATAACTTGCCAAAACCAGCAGAAAATCAAAAAGTGAAAAGCAAGCCATCTGTTAAACCAAAGACTGAAGGCCTTGAACTTACAAAAGAGGAGGTAAGAAAAGAGATTGACTAACCCTTAGTAAATAGAATTCCTTAAAACACTGTTTGGTGGGGGCACTATTGACATATCATTACACTACATGAGCAAAACAATATTTTTTGCAATCTGTTTTCAACATCATTATGCAGTACTTTTAAAGAAATATCTAACAGGAAAATGTATAACTATTGCTGAAAAGTCTAAAAAGTACTCATTGCAAACAGAATCCACACAAAACCAAATTGGTTCAGCCAAATACAATTAGAATACTGAAACAGGAACAGATATTGAATATGTGTATATTTGGTTCTAAATTATGTAGATACGATGAGATGGCCAAATAGGGAAGGGGAACAACTCTTATGAGGAATGAAGCAAAGCATGATTTTCCTTTATTTTGGTCCCAAAATCTTTCATTGCCTACACCCTCCCCTAAGGAGTTTTAATGTATACCACTGAACCCTATGATATGGAGCCATTTGTAACTTAGATATCCTGAAAAGTAACTCTAAGGTTCTTAAGGTGCCAAGGTGACTGTTCCTGGTAATCTGGAGTGGTTCTGGTGCCTCTACCAGGGGAAGGTTGAGGCTGTTGCCCATGGGAATTACTGAGACATCAGATGTTGCCATTGGCAGGGAAACCCTAAGTACATTCCCAGGCTGGAAACATCTTCTAGGGAGAAAGAAGGTCAGGAAAGAAAAGGCTTAATGTCATCAAATTGCGAAGAGTTCAAAGGGCTTGGGAAATGTAGGTGGTAGGAAGTAGATAGTTACAGGGTTGGTAGGCAGAGAGTGGAGAGTAATAAACATAGAAGACTTGAATAAGGATGGTGAAGGCGGATCAATCAGATAAAGCTCCTACAATATGCATCATTATTTTAGCAGGAATCCATCCTTCTAATTAATTGGATGGCCACAGGTCAAGAATGGTTATCTTGAAGTCTTATGCGATCAGTCACTGATGCTACTAATTAAATATGGTTAAACAATGCAAAGTAATCATCTCCCCCCACCCAAAGTGATACTAATATCCTGTATTTCATTGCAGATTAGAATTTCTATAGTGAGAATTTTAGTTTGTTTTTTTATCTGGCTTCAGAAGAACATGTCAAATAACAAATACCAGAAAGTGTAAATAGATTTTTTTTGGCAATTGATAGATTTTCTTTTGTCTTCTTTCCAGGAACCACTTTATTCAGTTTACACTGTATCGACAATATTGGAGGACAAGAAAGCACATAAGGATAATGTGGTTTATCTCAATTCTTTGATTACCAGTGGTTATACCAAGAAAGTGGACCTCACATTTGTTCCACAGAGGGTAAGTACTTCAGAGCATGGTATGTACTCATAATATCATTTTGCAAATGCTTTTGATGCAATGCACCCAAACAAATGACCAAAGGTTATCTTTCATAGTTATTATTTGTAGATGTCTGCAATTTATTTCCAACTCAATATGTCCAACTTGTTTAGCACCAAAAATCTAGTTCCCTGTATTCTTATTTGTATATCTATGTTTATATTTTAATTCTTGAAAGACTGAAATCTTCTTTGGTCAATGCCATTCCCTACAGCCATTTAGTCACCAAATTCTATAGATACTTTTTCTTGGTACTTCTCAGACTTTACTCTTCCTCTTTGTACCCGCTACTACCATCTCAGCTGGATATTTCCTATCAATCAAGCCTGAATTTATTCAGTAGCCTCCAAAAATGGCTACAATTAAAGAGATGGAGGCATCTTTTGGAGATAAGAGTTGTCTTGCCAGTACCCATCAAACCATGCTGAATAAGAGACTACCATCTTCCTCTGCCTTCCACTATGAAAATAATTTTGACTTCCACCTAAGACATAATGGTAGTAAACGCAGATCATCCTCTCATTCCTTTGCTTCCCTGTCTTGACATTCTAAAAAGTAATATCATCTGGCCCCAGGGTCATCAGAGAGCTAGCTGGAGAGCATTGTTGTATTCAGTTGCCCAAACATTTACCATCAGAAATAGTGATGCTTACATAACCATTTATAACCCTGTAAGAGAAGGTAAAGGTTACATTAAATTTGAGAGTAAATTTGATCGTTTTAAGTTAACTGTATTGAAAATTGTCTTACTAGGAGCATATGTACTGCTTGTCATACTGTCCCTGACATGGATGTGACTTTTTATTTAAGATTTGGAGTCCTGAGGCCACTACAGCAGACCTGATCAGGAAGAGAGAACTGATGCGAGAGCGGTTCACCTACGAGGTGGACTTTGACGATTTCATGATGCCCTTTCAGAAGAACATCACAGAGAAAGCTCGAGCATTGGAAGCTGCCTTCAAGGTGTAAATCAGCAGTTGCTCCTTTGGGTAAAGTTTCGAGGCTCAGAGACAAAACTTTGGAACAAGCAGATATTCCCATCAAAGCCAAAGCAATCCCCAGATTAAGAATTTGTAACCAAATATGTGTTTCTGCTTTAATAACTGTAAACATTCTAAGGTATTCTGGAGAGTATGTATTTTATTTTGCAATGAATTACTTTATCTGTACAAGCAGAATCATATCATTTTAGATAAATCCCCCAATCTGCTTTTAGAGTATAGCAGAATAAATGGCATTTGGATTATAAACATGACATTATTGTCTAAAATTTACCAGATGTTTAGGCTGAGTTATCTAGAGGAGCAAAACTAGTGAAGCAGATATATAAATATATAAAGAGAGATTTACTTCAAGGAAATGGCTCATGCAATTATGGGGACTGGCACATCCCATATTTGTGGGTCAGATGGCAGGATGCTGGCTCATGGAGTTGTTGGAGCTGGTAAACCCAAAATATGCAGGTCAGGTGGCAGGCTGCAGGCTTCTCATGTTCCAAGAACCAGAGGTCAGACGGGACAAGTGCCAGGATGAAGAGAGAGCAAGAGCTTTGCCAGAACATCCATTTGTATGTGTGGATGCAAGCCACACTCCCAAGAAAACTCCTCTTCCAACTGATTGGCTGCCCACATCAGATCCCACAATGGAAAATAGGATCATGGCCTAGCCAAGATGACACATAACATTAACCATCACAGTCCACCCCTTGTAAATTTGGCACCTATACACATCTCCTTAAACCATATATAATTTGTAAATAAAGACAATTATAAAGTCATGCTTGTGCCTAACATTATACAACTAACATGTATACAACCAAAAATGTACTAGCCCCATTTACAGCTTATATTTTATAATAAGTGATGGGATAAGTGAGGGAAGAAAACAAAGAGATTATATACACATACACACACACACATACAACAAAACAAGGAAGAAATACTCATAACAATCACAGTCCTCACTTCTGCAACTGGCCACATGGTCATAGCTGGTATTTAGAACTTTCTTACTTACTAGGCCCAATCAGCATAATGTCATTAATGTAATGGACCAGTGTGATGTCTTATGGAAGGGAAAGGCAACCAAGGTCCCTGTAGACTAAATTATGATATAGGGCTGGAGAGATGATATACCTATGAGGTAGGACAGTGAAGGTGTATTGCTGGCCTAGCCAGCTGAAGGCAAACTGCTTCTGGTGGTCTTTAGAAACAGGAATTGAGAAAAAGGCATCGGCCAGATCAATAGCTTCATACCAGATACCAGGAGATGTATTAATTTGCTCAAGCAATGAAACCACATCTGGAACAGCAGCTGGAATTGGAGTCCCCACCTAGTTAACCTTACAATAATCCACTGTCATTCTCCAAGATCCATCTGCATTTTTCACAGGCCAAATAGGCGAGTTTATTGAAGATGTGGTGGGAATCACCACCCCTGCATCCTTCAAGTCCTTGATGGTGAAACTGATCTCTGCAATCTCTCCAGGAATGTTGCATTGCTTTTGCTTTACTACTTTCCTAGGTTGAGGCAATTCTAATGGCTTCCACTTGGCTTTTCCTACCTCAATAGCTGTTACTGCACGTGTCAGGGATCCAATGTTGGGGTTCTGCCAGTTGCTGAGTATGTCTATTCCAATTATGCATTCTGGAACTGGGGAAATCACTACAGATTGGGTTTGGGGACCCACTGGACCACTGTGACATGTACCTGAGCTAATGCTCTGTTAATAACCTAACTTCCACATACCCCTACTCTAACTGGTAAGCCACAGTGACATTTTGGGTCTCCTGGAATTAACGTTAGAATCAACTCGATGGCAATGGGTTTGGTTTCTCAGTTTTGTTTTGGAATTAGTGTCATTTCAGAGCCAGTACCCAGTAATACCCAAAAAGTCTGATTACATCCTTTTCCCCAATGAACAGTCACTCTCATAAAAGGCCATAGATCCCTTTGCAAAAGGCTGGGAGAAAGATTAATGGTATAAATTTTTGGCAGTGTAGTGAAGTCCTTCCTCAAAGGGACCTGGCCTCTCCTTCATTCAAGAGGTTGTGGGTCTGTAAACTGGCTCAAATTTGGGAATTGAGAGGCTGTGACTCTATTCTGGCAATTCAAGCTAGACTGCCACTCATTTAGCCTAGAATTCTGCTTGTACAGATAAAGTAAACAGTAGGTTTCCAACTATTTTGCTCCTAAGGACACCATGATTAAGTAGCCAATAATGTAAGTCCATATGAGTCAGACTATTCTGATTACTGCTTTGACTCTGCTGTTCATTATGGTAACCACACCCACCTTGTCTTTGGAGATTAAGTGCCATCACTTGGCCCCTACCACAACAGGGTCCAATCAGCCCCATTGTAGTTAGGTATCTTAATTCAGTTAGGGGAGTTCCCACTGTCAAATCTGACCTACATAAAATGGCAATCACGGCAGTCTTCAAGGATGCTGGGGCTCCCTTCACAAATTTGTTCCTCACAGTTGTGGTGAAAGGTGTGACCTCTGGGCACTCCCTGAGTGGGTCTGTGGGTCTAACCTGATAAATCCACTCTAACATGCCAATTTCCCTAAGCCTTTGGACACCTTGCTCGACAGTATACCAAGGCAGTTCTGGCATTTTAACTTGATTTAGTGTATGCCACCTATTAGTCCATGCTTCCATCAACCAACCAAATAAACTATTAGATCCTTTCCTAACCTCTTGAGCTAAAACATTGAATGAAGAATCTGTGCTTAGTGGGCCCATATCAATAAACTCAGAATGATCCAATTTTACGTTCCATTCACCAGTATCTCACATCCATAATAGCCATTCCCACACATATTCCACAGGTTTCAGCTTGTATATATTAGAAAAGTCAAGCAGTTCTTTTGAAATGTAGTGTACCTCTTCATGGGTCACAGTTTGTACTTCACCTCTTGGCGCTTGCTGGGACTTAAGTTTAGTTATAGGTCTAGAAGCAAAAATAGGTTGGGGGGGATGGGTCCTGGGGACATTCAACAATATCTTGGAAGGCATTTTCCTCAGGCTATGCCCCAGGCAATGTCTCAGGCATCACTCAGGTGATGTCTCAGACAAAGACTCTTTAGACTCAGCTAGGTTAATCTTATCAGATGGGGTGGAAGGGATGGTTTTTCTGGGGAGGGTGATTTAGCAGACAAAGCTGGAGTAATCTCTTCAGGTGGGAGTGAGAGGGCTGGTTCTGTTGGAAAAGTGATTCTGCAGAATTTAGGGGCTCAGTATACCCAGCTTCCAGATTATCTACCCATATGTCCCCATCCCAAGTTTCAAGATCCCATTTTTCCCGAATCAATACCCTCACTTTAACTTCAGACATCATTTGAGGCTGGGAATTTAACTGGAGTTGTAATTCAGCCACTCTTAGGATAAGACTCAGTTTGGTGTTCGGCGATATCACCTTTGTTGCTACAAAAGGTTAGGCTTTCTTTAAGGGTACAAATAGCAACTTTCAAGTCTTTTATGTGGCACTTGAGCTGTGACCCTCTAGCCCTGAGCCCTGTCTAGTGAAAGTAGGGCCAACCAACCAGCTTCCTTATACTTCTCACTATCTCACCAGACGAATACTATTATGTTTTAAAAGATATAATTCTAGTGGAAATTGATGAAAAAATATTGAGAAAATTCAAAGGAGAAATTAATTCATGTGTGCATCATGAGTAATGTTTCTTGATGTGTGTGGGCAAAACATTATATTACTATGAATGAGATTATACAAAGGTTTTCCATTTTGCTAATGACTTAAATAACATTTTTGTATTAAAAAATAAAAATAGTAATTATATAATTTCTTAGTATTGTAATATTAAAATACCTTAGCTGAAAGGCATTTAGATGTTGTCCAGTCCCACTTCAGTCATGTTATTAATAAAGAAATTGGGCACAGGAAAGTTAAGTAACTTGCCCAAGTCCTTATAAGCGGCAGAGGTGGAACAAGAGCATAGCTAGCTCATTTCTTATCCCAGGACTATTTCTATTACACAGTGTAGCTGCCTCAATCATATACTGCCACACAGATAATGGAAAGTTTATTTTACAAGGAACATCATCAGAGCACAAGCAAATTCCAGGAAGAAGGTTAAGTGTGTTTCTACTTGAGGACTGGTGAAAGGACTAGCTAATACA
>NW_004444040.1:8806614-8811534 GCF_000243295.1 Trichechus manatus latirostris
TTTTTGGTAAGTGAACAGGAAGAGTGAGACAACAAGGCCCTTCTTGTGGGTGGACGTGAGGGTTTGTTTTGGGTTCAATGTGGGGCATTTAATCTTGTAAGGAAGGGGTTTGTTTGACACACCACCATGAATGTGTGTTAGACACCTATGTCAAATACATTTTTGATGTCTTCAGCAGACACCATCAGTGCTCCACCCTTTTCTTCTCTGACTTTACGACTGTAGCGTTCTCAAGCCTAACTTCCAGATGTGTGAGGACTACCTCTGACACTTGTACAGCAGGCCAGAAGTCCCTGAGAATTAGCGCCCCCTGGAAGCAGCCCTCACCCAGTGACTGAACAAATTCTGTGTATAAACACCCTAGCTCCCTCACCCCTCTGGTGGGATTACTCTGAAGTGCACATTCTCACTGATTCCTAGAGTCTCCAGTGGGATTAAAGTCAAGTTGCCCACAACAGTAGTTTTCTTGATAACACACCCTTCCCTTCATTGACTGCCTCCCCTTCTCTGCCTCACTTCCCTCTACTCTTCTCATGTTTATCAAGATCACCTCCCAAGTAATCTA
Source organism: Trichechus manatus latirostris (assembly GCF_000243295.1). Lineage (NCBI taxonomy): Eukaryota > Metazoa > Chordata > Mammalia > Sirenia > Trichechidae > Trichechus > Trichechus manatus. The sequence goes on from NW_004444040.1 coordinate 8,807,180, forward strand.
CTGCTGTTGTTGTCAGCTGCCATTGAGTGCGTCCTCACTCACAGCAGCTCCGTGCACAACAGAACGCTGCCTGGTCCTGTGCCATTCCCATGATTACTTGCAGATTGGACCATTGTGATCCATAGGGTTGTCACTGGCTGATTATCAGAAGTAGATCGCCAACTCTTTCTTCCTGGTTCTTCTTAGTCTGGAAGCTCCACTGAAACCTATTCAGCATCATAGCAACATACAAGCCTCAACCGACAAATGGGTGGTGGCTGTGCCTGAGGCGCACTGGCTAGAATCAAATCAGGCTCTCCCCCAAGGAAGGTGAGAATTCTACCATTAAACCACCACTACCCCTCCCCCAAGTTAACTGTTGAAGTTGTGTTATGATTCCGAGTTCTCTAACAAAAAATTTAAAAGTGCATTCCCTTCTGTTTACTACAAAATAAACATTTCCCCAGCATAGAGGATTTGCCCTGAAACTCTTCTGCAATTGAAAGACAGTTCAAGTGGTATTCATACCATACTTATGACAAAAATGCCAGATGCCAGAAAAAAGATATATGATAATGATTGGATATTATGTGGGACATTTCCTAAAGGCAAGCAATGGGGAACAGGAATTGGGTAGAGAAGATATTTAAGAGAACCACCATGAAACCTTAGCAAATGTCCACAGGGATTCAGCGATGAAGGGGCTGGAGCTTGGAAACAAGGTGTGTCAGTCAGGGTTCCACCAGAGAATCAGAACCAGTAGGATATATATAAGTATGTATACATACTTACATATATGCGTGAGAGAGAGAGGAGAAATCATCTATATATCTCTATATCTATCTAGCTATCTAGACAAGTAGATTTATTGAAAAGAATTGGCTCGTGCAATTGTGGGGGCAGATCTGAAATCCATAGGGTAGGCTGTTAGGAAGGTCAGTTGCCGCTGCAGTCTCCAGGCAGAATTTCTTCCTAAGGGAAACCTCGAATCAGGCACACCCAGATTATTGAAGATAATCTCCTTTACATAAAGTCAACTGATTATAGACATTAATGGCATCTACAAATAACTTGACTGCAAAGCCTAGATCAGTGTTTGATTGAATAACTGGGCATCATAGCCTAGCCAAGTTGACACATAAAACTGACCATCACAGGTGGAGCACTACTGGATGCGTAAAAAGCTTGTGGCTGCATCACCCTCACCAGAGAATGCAGTGGGTGCTGGGAAGAGGCCCGCTGACAAAAAGAGCCCACCATAGAATCTGTCTTACCCAGAGGGCACCAACTCCAGATTACAAGGCTGTTAGTCATATAATAATGAACTCCCTTTCCCCTGAGCCATCCCCAGCTTTCTAATCATTGAGGGACCTTAACAGTAGCTACTGAGTAGGGAAAGAGGCAGGATAAGAAAGAGTGAAGCCCACTAACTAACCAGAGCTAGGATTGTTTACAGAAATACCAAAAATGGATACCTTTAACAAACAGAAATTTATTATTTCACAGTCTCAGAGGCTAGAAGTCTGAATTCAGGGCCCCAGCTCCAGTAGAAGTCTTTCTCTCTGTCAGCTCTGAGGGAAGGTCCTTGTTATCAGTCTTTCTCCGGGTCTAGGAGTTTCTCAGCACAGGCACGCTGGGTCCAAAGGACATGCTGTGCTGCCAGCTCTTCATTCTTGGTGGTAGGAAGTCCCCCTCCTCTCTACTTCTGTCTTTTATATCTCAAAAGAGATTGACTAAAGATACAACCTAATCCTGTAGATTGCATCCTGCCTCATTAACAAAACTGCCTCTAACCCTGTCTCATTAACTTCAGAGGTTAGGATTTACAACACATAGGATAAATACATCAAATCACAAAATGGAGGACAACCACACAATATTGGGAATCATGGCCTAGCCAAGTTGACACATTTTTGAGGGACACAATTTAATCCATAACAGGATTATAACCTGAGAGATTAGTGGTTTGAACACCCCCAGTGGCTCTGCAGGAGAAAGAGCCAAGAAAACCTATGGGGCAGTTCTATTCTGTCACAGGGGGTTGCTATGAGTTGGAATCAACAACGCTCAACAACAACAGCACCCAACAACAATAACAATCCTTTTACTATCATTTATTTTGATGTTCAAATTGTTACTAGTTTGGCCAGTAGAGGTTCCTCAAGCTGATCCAGAGAACAAGACATTTTATTTCCTGAAATAACTAGGGGACTCTTTTCTTCAGTTTAAAGGGAAATGCCTACCCAGAGTTTTATTTAGCAACAGGGAAAATGAGGCTGCAAAAAAAGATTCCCAGAGCCTGTAACTGTCTGTTTCACCCTAGGGAGACCAACATGTTCCATTGGCTGGTTTCATATACGATGGCGTCCTGTCTCATCTCTAGCCATTTGCAAACATAAGCTGAGAGAAAGTGTTATCTTAGGTTCTAGGAATTCTCTTCCCCCATATATAAAGTGTTTATATTTACTGTAACAGCTCAACAACATGCCTGAATGGCAATCATGTGAAAAGACATCCAAGAGGCTGAGTTTATTTAGGGGCTTAACACTAAACTGGAACAGAGCAAAGCCAAAATTCTAACAATGACCCATAAGGCTGTCAGTGCTATTCAAAAAGCGGTCCATGGACCAGCGTCATCTGAGAGCTTGTTACCACCCCTGAAAACTGTAGCACAGAATTCTATATAAACATCAAAAAGATTTTTATATAGGAAATTTTACTGGCATAAAACAAGTCTGTCAATATTTCAAAAAATAATAGTATGTATAGTTGTCTCAGACTTGTAAATGTGCATGTACATAAATAGCAATTATTACTGGCTGTTAGAATTATGAATTATCTTTTATTGTCTTATTTTGGTGGAGCAATATTTTATACTTTTCCTGTTTATAATGAACATTATTCTACTTTATAATAAAAAGCAAAATGTATATTTTTTAAAAATGAAAAAATAATACAAGTTGACTCAGAAGTCCAGAACACCGAAGTCATTTTCTTGGTATTTGCCTCTTTTATTCCTTTATATATATTGTCTGACTTCAGATTCTCTCAGAAGGAGGCCCTCAGCTAAGAATTCAGCAGAAAGTATATCTTAGGCTGGGTTCTCTACAGAAACCAAACCAGTGAAGTCTTCTCCTGACTCACGTAGCTGCAGGGGCTGACAAGCCCAAGATCCACAGGTCAGATGGCAGGCTGCTGGCTCAAATCCAAGAACTTGAGGTCAGATGCTGACGAGCCAAATGCAGGATCCAGAGCAGAGCAAAAGCCAGTGAGCTTTGCCAGAAAGTCCACATATATTGGATGCAGGCCATACCCCCAAGGAAACTCCCATTCAACTGATTGGCTCTTCGTAGCAGATCTCATCACGGAAGTGATTACATCATTATATGACTGCTAAACTACATCATAACTGCCAAACCACTGAAAATCATGGCCCAGCCAAGCTGACACACAATCTTAATGATCACAAAGTGATTGGTTAAGGAAGTGCTCCCAGAGGAGACTAGTAAGGGAGGGGTGAAGCAGGACAAGGAAGGGGAAAAGCCAAACAAAGGTGAGCTTTCCGATCAAGCAACAGCTTCAGTCTGACCGATGGAGAGCTCTAGAGCATAGGCAAGGAGCTCGGCTTCTGTACTCCTGCATTAATCAGTTACTGGCTACCCGACAGTGGAGGTACTGGCAAGGCCATTCCAGTGTTCAAGGGCAATTCTGTGAAGGTCATGGTGAGAACTACTGGCTGGAAACCTTCAGAAACTGGAGGATGGGCACATAGCCCATGAGAAGGGACTCAAGGGGGTCTGGGTGGGGCACCAACAGTGTGTGTTACAAGAATGTATATATAGGAGTTGGATTTAGAAAGAAACACTTTCCTCTGTATACATACTTATATCTAACACTTTGGTGAACTGATTTAGTGTGGTTTTGTAGTCAGCAGACCTGAATTTGAATCCTTATTCTGCCATTTGCTAGCTGCATGTCCATCTGTCAAGTTACCAACTGTCTCTAAGTATCAATTTCATCATGTATAAAGTAGGGATAACAATATACTACTCAATAAATTATTATGAAAGTTAAATAGAGTAGCCTACATATAGTTGGTGTTCAGTAAGTGATTTGCTTTGAACTTTCTTCCAGTCTCGTGCTACAAGGTAAACCAAAAGAAGGCACAGCAATAAGGACTCAGACCTAGAACCAGAAAGGTTTTCTGGAGCAGATTTAGTTTCAAACTGTCAGTGAAATTGATTTAAATGTGCAGACATTTTCTTAATCTAGTTCCTGATAATCAGAGAAAGAGGAACAGTATCTGCTTGCCATGAGAAATAGGTTGAAATTCCAGTAGTAGCAATTCCAGTGGATAGTGTCCCAAAGGTTTAAAA
>NW_004444040.1:8812046-8822431 GCF_000243295.1 Trichechus manatus latirostris
TCTTTGAGAATATTTTTGGATAGCATGCTGGCTTTTTAAAAAGAATATAGCTTTTACAAACTTTCAAACTTGTCTAATTCATTCTTAAGAGAAAAGATAAAGAATGTGCAAAAACTGCAGAGAGAACTGATTCAGCAACGACTTCAAAGGAGAAAGCATTTCCAAATCCCATTGGCAGTGTGTTTCTTCAGATTTGAATTGAGCTTACCAATCATTGAAAATTACAAACACGAGAGACAGAAGGATACATTCAGCCCCATACTCAGGCTAAAGTTATGTCTAACCGGTAGAAAGGAGCCCCAGTGGCACAGTGGTTAAGAGCTCAGCGACTAACTAAAAGGCCAGCAGTTCAAATCCACCAGCTGCTCCTTGGGAGCCCTATGGGGCAGTTCTACTCTGTCCTATAGGGTCGGAATCAACTCAAAGGCAACGGGTTAATTGGTACAAATGAATCAGCCTCAGTGTAGTTACTGTAGCAGTTTCTATTGAAGTCACAATTTACCAAATTCACTACGTAGCTATGAAGGCACTTGAGAGAACCACTCTTGCTGCAGTTTGTTTTTTAAAGAGGGCAACATAGGGAAAGAGAGAAAGGGAATTCAGATTCCTTCTACACACAAACATAAATTTGAAATAAATAGCCATTTGAACCATATTATTATTTTTTAAATATTTACACAGGTTATACCCTGTACATGGTATATATATATTTTTCTGCATTTGTGTTTAACAATGTATCCTAGGGGAAGTTTGCAAATGAAGGTAGATGAGGCATTTGCGCAGATCAAATAAGCACATGCTAACATATTCTCAGATCCTTAGGTAATTGGACCACATCATGAGTTTTATCTGCGAGGGAAGGAAGAACTGAATATTCTGTTAACATTGGAACTCACTGGGCTTTCTTTTATCTTAGATTAATAGTTGATTATTGTGAGTGCGCAACAATGATTGTGAGGATGGAGCAGGACTGGGCAGCATTTCGTTCTGCTGTACATAGGGGTTGGAACCAACCTGAGGCACCTAACAACACCAACATTGTGAGCGCATGTGTGTATTTTATCCAGGTTGATATAATTTTTCCCTTTTCTCTTCAGTACATAAAAGACTTTGAAGAAGAAATGATACACAAAAGACAATTCATTTTCCATAGGTTTGTTGTTGTTTTTGTTAGTTGCTGTCTAGTCAACTTCGACGCGTGGCAACCTTATGTATAACACAATGAAACGTTGCCCAGTCCTGGGCCATGTTCATAACCACTGGTATGTTTAAGCCCATTGCTGAGGCTATTGGTAGTACCATCCATCCTAAGGGGCTCATTTTCCAGCGCTATATTGGACAATGTTCTGTTGTGATCCATAGGGTTTTCCCTGGCTAATTTTTGGAAGTAGATTGCTAGGCCTTTCTTCCTAATCTATCTTAATCTTGAAGCTTCACTGGAACCTATCCACCATGAGTGACCCTGCTGGTATTTGAAATACTGGTGACATAGCTTCCAGCATCACAGCAACATGCAAGCCACCACAGTACAACAAACTGATAGATGGGTGGTGGTCTATAGATTTAATGACCTTTTATAAGACAATTTGAAATATCCATATATTTCTCTAAAATTGGGAGCTAGTTATATTATCTTCTTTGTTATTGGGACTTACAGACACTAGTAAATGCTCCACTCCTAAGGAAACTGGAACTGCAGAAATAAAGATTCCCTCACAAAAATTTAATACTGAAATCCCTTCAGCCAAAGATTACATAGGCCCATAAAACAAAACAAGACTAACGGGGCACACCAACCCAGGTACAAGGACTAGAAGGCAGGAGGAGACAAGAAAGCTGGTGATTGGGAACCCAAGTTCAAGAAGGGAGAGTGTTGACGTGTCGTGGGGTTGGTAACCAATGTCACAAAACAATATGTGTACTAATTGTTTAATGAGAAACTAGTTTGTTCTGTAAACCATCTAAAGTACAATAAAAAAAAATAGGCTTGGGAGGAAGGAGGGAGACAAAAAAAAAAATGAGATGAGTAATAGACAAAATATTATTAAAAAGTCTAAATGGATCCCCAGCTAAAGCTAGAGTCAGCCAGAAGGAGGATTGATGAACAATAGAATCATCACTAAATGACAGTAACCAGGGAGATTGTGTCCCCTGCAGGTTCTGCCCCAGGTGGGGCTCCTGGCTCGAGTCCTTGGATCTGTATAACACATCTCTGTCGTAAACCTAGACCACTCACGCTGTCAAAGCCTAGTTCCACTAGAATGTTGAATCAATTGGCTCCCCTAGTTCTGTGCATAACTTGGTTTGATCTATTAATCCAGCATATGTTTACTGAGCACTTATTATGAAAATCCTAGGACTATCCCTTGCTCTCCCTCCATAAAAGAGTGATTTCTACAGGTGCTTTTCCCAGATTTCTGTATCTTCTGGTTCTGACTGCATTCAGATAATGGGAGACATGGGTAAATGATAGGAAAGCAGCAGGAAGAGGGGAGAAGCTAAGGTAGTTCTTTTCCCTCTCTGCCTATGGCACTGTCTCTGGCAATGACTGTATTGGCCTCCCCCATGGCTTCAGCTCCCAACTGACAATCCTGTCATGGTTCCAGCCTCCACCAGGTGACCCTGGTCCCTGGGCTCTGGCTACACCACCTCCTCCCTCTGTTCCTCCAGCCTAGGGGTGGTACCAGCTCCCTTTTGTTGCTAATATCTGGGCCGCTTCACCGTGCCCTGGTTGGCTCCTCAGCTTCTTCCATCATCTGTGCAACCAATTCCTTGCATGAAATTTACTTCTGTAACAACTTAGAGTGGTATCTGTTCCCCTGGTTGCATCCTGACTTACCATGTATCGAGCACGACGGTGGATGTCAGGAGAAAATGGAATGCAAAGCAGGCATGGTCCCTGCCCTCATGAAGATTATAGTCCTGTACAAGGAACATATTTTGTGTCTCTCCTACTGTGAGTGCAGCACATATTTATTGAGGGGTCTTTTATATCCACCAGCCATGTAGCTAAAACCAGGCTGTATAACCTGCTGGAGTTTCCAGGTGGTACAAATGGTTAACACACTTGGCTGCTAATCAAAAGGTTGGTGGTTCAAGTCCACCCAGAGGCATCTCAGAAGATCTACTTCTGAAAAATCTGCCATTGAAAACCCTATGGAGTACAGTTCTACTCTGACACACGAGGTCACCACTGAGTTGGAATTGACTTGAAGGCAACTAGTACAACCTGTTAAACCAGATGTAAACTATCGATCCATATATCTCTAAACACTGTTGACAAGCTAATACTCATTGCCTTCAGGGGAGTTTTGAATTTTAGACAGAACATTACAAATTCCTAGCTAGTACATTATTACATCCTTACCTTGGCCAAGGGTCAGTATCAACTTCTAGATGTCCAAGGAGATGAGCATAGTGATACCCTAGTACACCTACAAGGTAACCCTATGTTTGCTGTTGTTGTTAATTGCTGTCGAGTCGATTCAGACTCATGATGACCCCATGTGCTTGGGCAACATGTAAACTATAGCTATAGTACATGCTATGGGATCAGGGAAATTCATACTAAGGAAATGGTGTTTAGCAACACCTGAAGGATGAGTAAGAAATTAAGTTGGCACAGATTCAAGGAAGGAGTCTGGTGGATGAAACAGCATTTTGAAAGGAACACATTTCAGGAAGTGAAATAAAGATAGTATGACTGGAGTACAAATAGAAATGGGGCTGGGGAAGAGGCTAAAGCCAGGTCCTGGAGGGAATTGTAGGTGAAGGCTTGGTGGTGCAGTGGTTAAGTGTTTGGTTGCTAACCATAAAGGCTGGCAGTTTGAATCCACCAGTTGCTCCTTGGAAACCCTATGCGGCAGTTTTACTATGCCTTATAGGGTCGTTATGAGTTAGAATCAACTAGATGGTAACGGGTTTTTTTGTTTTTTGTTTGTTTTTAATGGATTTGGGGAAGTGATTGACTCCCATTTCATTGTGCTGATTCCTACCTCCCTCTAGAAATATCCCTGTCTTCAGTAACACTACAGCTTCCTGCTGCTTCTCAATATCCTTTTTAGGGATATCCTTTTTGTATTGGCAATCTTAACATAAACCAAATTAATAAAAGAAATTTAATGGCTCATAAAATTGAGAAGTTCAAGGGGTGGATTCAAGAGCGGATCCAAGACTTCTTTATTGAGAACTGTGTGTCTCTCACCCATGTTGCTGGCACTCTCAGCTCTGCTTTCATTTGTATAAGCCCATCCTCAGGCAGAAGCCCCCGGGTGCTGCAAATGGTTAAGTGCTCACCTACTAAACGAATGGTTGGTTGTTCAAATCCACCCACAGACACCTCAAACCCACCCAACAGAAGGCACCTCTGAAGATAGGCCTGGTGATCTGGAATCCATTCCTTCTCTCCTCCCTGTCACTTTCTTAACTCATATTATTTCTTCACATCACTTTTTCAGGTATGCCTTCCCTGTCCTTCCTCATGAGGTTAAATCCCTGCTGTATATATATATATTTACATATCTTTTATACACACATATATATGTATATATATATTCTTATATTCATAATGTATCTTTTGTTGCAGCACTTATCACAGAGCAATTTTATCTTTATCTGTGTGACTATTTAAAGAACGTTTAATTATTCTACAAAGTGACCATGGTTGCGTTTTCCAAAATGTAACATATATTTTCCTGCCACATTGAAAAGATTATAACATAATCTAACTGTAACTGTCCAGACGTTCTTCTAAACTGTTGCTTCTAATCAACTGGGAAGCAGGACACCTGAGCACACAAGGCATCCTCCTGGGAGAGGGGATCCCTAACGCCATTATTCTCATATTTAAATCTCAACTCCACCCTAGACCCCAGTATATAAAAATCAGTCAATCATGTTGAAGAAGTGAAAATCAGTTGCTGTTGAGTAAACTCCAACTCATGGCACCCCCATGGTGTGTCAGAGTTGAGCTATGCTCCATAGGGTTTACAATGGCTGTTTTTTTTTTTTTTTTAAATCAGTCTTTCTTTTAAATAGTCTTGAACCTCCAAACTTTTGGTTAGCAGACAAGTGGATTAACCATTTGCACCACCCAGGGACCCCTGAAGAAGTGATTGCAAATAAGCAAAGAGCAAGTAATCTCAAAAATGTTTTTACAAATAACCTCACCATATATATATATTAAATTTGGGGGAATGGAGGGGTAGGTGGGTGAATGAGGAAATGTCAAAGTAAAAAACCTGTATTCTTAGACCCCATACCAGCAGATAAATACGTCCTGCAGTATTTAAATTACCACTGGAGTACTAATTCCAAAAAGTGCTACATGTTTTGTGATGCAAAGACAATTACATCAGCCTTACATTTTCCTCTGGATTATGGACAGAATTGCAGTAGCATGAACTACTTTACAACAAAATTCTTTCCATTGGTTAATAAAGCCTTTGGCTTTTTCTCATTTGATATGTGTGAGTGGAATACACACAAAAAAATAAGAACAGATGCTTTTATCTAAGCCATTTGGTAAGAAATGTCTGACAACCAATGTAAAGTGTACTTATTGATTCAAATGCAGTAATTGGTTTGGTGGTTTTCTATATTACCCTTCCTACTTATAGAAATCATCTTGAATGAAGTAAAATGCTCTTAAATCTTTTATACCCCATTGTCTTAGGCATCTAGTGCTGCTCCAACAGAAATATCACAGTGGATGGTTTTAACACAGAGAAGTTTATTCTCTCACAGTCCAGTAGGCTACAAGTCCACAAGTCAGGGTGTCACCTCCAGGAAAAAGCTTTCTCTCTGTCATCTCTGGAGGAAGGTCCTTGTGATGCATCAGTCTTCCTTTGGTCTGGGAGCATCTCAGCAGAAACCTCAGGTCCAAAGGACGCACTCTGCTCCCAGCACTGCTTTCTTGGTGGTATGAGGTTCCCATGTGTCTCTGCTCGCTTCTCTCTTTTATATCTCAAAACAGATTGCATTAAGACACTGATATTGTCAACCTCATCAGTATAACCTCATCATAGTGATAGAATTTACAACGCATGAGGAGATCACATATAATCTCATCATAGTGGTAGAGTTCACAACACATAAGGACATCTCATCAAATAACACAATCATACAATACTAGGAATCATGACCCAGCCAAATTGCTACACACATTTTTGGGGGGGACACAATTCAATCTGTGGCACCCATTCTAAAAATCAATAGTCCAAAGAGGGTAATCTTTTTCAAGTGTTCGGCAAAAAAAAAAAAAAAAAAAAATATTATCAGAATAAAGAAGAGAAATTTTTTCGTTTTATCTAAAGTTTTGTTGTTGTTTTTTGGTTTTTCTAATCTCTCCTTTCTCATTTGTGATAAGGTTGGATTGTTGGCAAAGTTTAAAACAAGAGATTCATCAACTGAAATTTGAGAGCTCAGCTGAAATCCTCACTTAAAAATCAAAAGTCATTCTTTCATTCATTTTATTTCATAAATATTACCAATTTACTATTTTCCAATCAACATTCTTGGCACTTGACAAGAATAGTGAATAAAGGAGAGTCTTGGTTCTTGCCAACTTACTGGGAAGATAGTAATTAAATAAATAAAACCAGTTGACATGGAGTCAACTCCAGCACATGGCAACCGCATGTGTGTCAGAGTAGAGCTGTGCTCCATGGTGTTTTCAATGGCTGATTTTTTGGAAGTAGATTGCTAGGCTTTCCTCCTGAGGCACATCTGGGTGGACTCGAACCTCCAACCTACTAATCTTCCTGTTAGTAGCCGAGCACTTTAACTGTTTGCAATTATAAATTGTGATGAATATTATAATGGAAAAGTACTGGGTGAAATTTTAGGTAGGGGACCAGTGAAGACTTCTGTGAGGAAATACTTCATTTGAAACCTAAAGAATGAGTAGAAGCTGCCAGATTTGGTGGGCGTGATGGGGTAGTGTGGGGAACGAGGAACAATCTCCACATGAGGGAGCGGCACCTGCAAAGGCTCTGAAGTGTTAAGAGCCTGGCTTGGTTAGGTGCTGGAAGAAGACCAGAGTAGCTTGATCAAAGATGGCGATGGGAGAGAGGCTGAGGACAAGATTGAAAAGGAGGGCAGGGACCAGATTTTCAGGACCTTACAGAGAAGCGTAAGGAGTTTGAATTTAATTCTAAATTCAATAGAAAGGTATAAAAGGATTTAAACTGACGAATGACATGAGTCAATTAACTTTTTAAAAAGATCATTCTGACTACTATGTAAAAAGACTGACATGAGAACAAAGTTAGAAGTGAAGCTATCAATTAGGGAATTGTAGGAGGTGAGAAATGGAAACCCTGGTGGTGTAGTGGTTAAGAGTTTGACTGCTAACCCAAAGGTCAGCAGTTTGAATCCACCAGGTACTCCTTGGAAACCCTGTAGGGAAACTCTACTCTGTCCCGTAGAGTCTCTATGAGTTGGAATCGACTGGATGGCAATGGCTTTGGTTTTTTTGGTTTACATGAGAGATGATTGTGGCATAGTTTATAATGCAGGCTGTTGTGTTAGCCAGTCTCCAAAATAGTCCCCAGGGATCCTTTTCTCCTCTCCTACACTAAATAGGACTGATCTGTGTAACCAATAGGATAATGCAAAAATAATAGTGTGTGACTTCCAAAGGCAGGCCATAAGAGAAAATGCACCCCGGAGGTAACTGGCTGTCATGTCATAAGGACACCCAAGCAGCACTCTGGAGAGGTCTTTTGAGGAGGAACTGAGGCCTCCCACCAACAACCAGCACAAGCTTCCCAGCCATATAAGCAAGTCTTCTTGGAAGTAGTTCTTCTTGTTCTAATCAAGCTTTCAGATGACTGAAGCCTTGCTCAACATTTTGACTGTAACTTCTTGGGCGATCCCTGGGCAGAATCACCCAGTTAAGTGATTCCAATATTACTAACCCACATGGAGAAGAGGGTAGATTTGAAGTACACTTTCGATGCAGACTAGATGAGACATGATGAAGGCTTGAATTTGTGGATGATGTATGAGAAGAACAGCATTGAGAACACCTCCCAGGTTTCTGGCTTGTTCAGCTGAAGAGATGGTGCCTTATGATGAGAATGAGGAAAGGATTGAAAAGGAACGCATATGAGATCAATAGTCCGTGTCTGGAAATGTTTAGTTAAAGATGCCTGTAAAACATCTAAGTGGATAAAGAAGCTCAAAAAGAAATGTAGGCTGGAGATAGAAATTTGGGAGCCGTTGACTTAAAGATAGTATTTAGAGTCATGAGAATAAATTAAATCAACTAGAGAGAGATACAAATTCTGTCTCAGCCTGTATTCTGAAGATTCTCATAGTAGAAGTCTAGAAGAGAAGTAGCTGGCACATAAAAGTGAGAAAAACATGGCTAGAAGAGTTAGAAAATGGAAGAAAATAGGGGACACAGAGTTATGGAAGACAAGATGGTAGAATTCATCAAGATGGAGGGAAAAGTCAATGTCAAAAGTTGCTGAGAGATTTAGTACAATATTGAGTGACTAGTACAGTCATTTCCAACCTTGGCTATATTTTGACCCAAATGTAAAATAAACCTTTGGGTTATAAGCTACTGAGATTTCAGGTTGTTGACTCCTCCGGCTAATAGACTTTCTTCATAGGATTGTGGTAAGGACTCACTGGAATTAACATACACTAATTGCTGTATTATCTATCACAGTATAAAGTGCTAAGTGCTAAGGTGGTACAAATGGTTAATGTACTAAGCTGCTAACTGAAAGATTAGAGTTTTGAGACCACCCAAACCCTTCTCAGAAGAAAACTCTGGTGATCTACTTCTGAAAAGTCAGCCATTGAAAACCCAACGGAGCATAGTTCTACCCTGACACACATGGGGTCCCCATGAGTCAGAATCAAATTGACGGCAACAGGTATAAAGGTATACAGGTATACAAGTTACTTATAAAAGTGTTTATACTGACATTTAATTATACATGAATATTATTGATGATCAAATTTATAAATCATGTTTTCAGTTCACAGTAACTGATGACATGCAAGAACCTCTAAGAACTTAATTTACTTTGCTCACAAAAACTCATAATGGCTAAAAACATAATCTCCTTTTCAATAAATGACTACATTCAACTTATTAACTCAGTTCTTGCCAATGCAATTGAGGAAACCATTTGATAAATATTGAAGAAGTTTTTTGTTTTAGCTTGTAATAAATACAAAGCATTTGGGTTTAAAGAAGAAAATAATGTTCTCTAAAATAATATTTGTTCCTTCCTTTCTCTTGCTACCATTTTTTCAAACACTTAATCTCTACCTATAAATATGTACCTGCATAAATTATGACCAAATCTATTTTTACTGCTTCACAGTAACTCTTTTGCTGAATATGTGGGATCTTAATCTCTGGTGTATTATGTACTAAAGGATAATAGATTTGGCAGCAAAAATGGATACTTTTATGTTATTAAAAACCAACTCTGTAATTCACACTTGGGCTTAGGTTCTACTCCCAGCACAGTGGACTACAAGTACACTTAGCTTCCCAAAGTTCTAAACCAAATTTTCCAGTTTTATAATTTCAGAGACATAATTTCCCCATTTAAAAGACAGACTCCAACATTTATAGTGTTTTCTGTAAGTTCTCAAAATAACAGCTAATTTGATTAAATTTCATAATCTCTCTTGGTACTGAGTGGTTTCAGTATTTGATTATTTAAGTTATAATTACCATGTAATTTATTTAATTTTTAAATACTTAAATACAATTTATTTTTTTTCCTATAAAAGGAATACGTTATCATCATACAGGAAAATAGGATGCAAATTAGAAGGAAGAAGAAAAATATCACCCATTATTCCAACCCTGGAGAAAACCACTACTAACCCCTTGGTCCACCCCTTGATGTGTCTGTCAGTTTGTCTTACTGTGGTGGCTTGCGCATTACTGAGATACTGGAAGTTTTGCCACCAGTATTTCAAATATCAGCAAGGTCACACTTGATGAACAGTTTTGAGTGGAGCTTCCAGAATAAGACAAACTAGAAAGAAGGACCTGGCAGTCTACTTCTGAAAGAACTGGCCGGTAAAAACCTTATGAAAAGCAGCAGAACACTGTCTGATATAGTACTGGAAGATGAGCCCCTCAGGCTGGAAGACTGGGAAGAGCTGCCTCCTCAAAGTAGAGTTGACCTTAATGACATGGGTGGAGTCAAGCTTTTGGGACCTTTATTTGCTGATGTGGCATGACTCAAAATGAGAAGAAACAGCTGCAAAGGTCCATTAATAATCAGAAAGTACAGTACAAAGTATGAATCTAGAAAAATAGGAAGTCATCAAAAATGAAATGGAACACATAAACATCCAAATCCTAGGCATTAGTGAGCTGAAATGGACGGGTATTGGACATT
>NW_004444040.1:8823053-8826098 GCF_000243295.1 Trichechus manatus latirostris
TGAACACTAATGACTGAAGATCAGACAACTTGTGGAATGACATCAAGGACTTCATACATGAAGAAAACAAGAGGTCATTAAAAAGACAGGAAAGAAAAACCAAAATGGATGTAGAAGAGACTCTGAATGTTGCTCTTGAATGTAGAGTAGCTAAAGTGAAAGGAAGAAATGATGAAGTAGAAGAGCTGAACTGAAGATTTCAAAGGGCGGCTCGAGAAAACGAAGTAAAGTATTATAATGAAATGTGCAAAGACCTGGAGAAGGGAAGAACACACTCAGCATCTCTCAAGTTGAAAGAAGTGAAGAAAAATTCAAGCCTTGAGTTGCAATAGTGAAGGATTCTACAGGGAAAATATTAAATGACACAGGAAGCATCAAAAGAAGATGGAAGGAATACACAGATTCACTGTACCAAAAAGAGTTGGTTGACCTTCAACCATTGTAGGAGGCAGCATATGATCAAGAACTGATGGTAGTGAAGGAAGAGGTTCAAACTGCACTGAAGGCATGGGCAAAAAACAAGCCTCTAAGAATTGATGGAATACCAACTGAGATGTTTCAACAAACAGATGCAGCACTGGAAGCACTCACTTGTCTATGCCAAGACAGCTACCTGGCCAACCGACAGAAAAAGATCCATATTCATACCCATTCCAAAGAAAAGTGATACAACAGAATGTGGACATTATTGAACAATATTGTTAATATCACACACAAGTAAAATTTTGCCGAAGATCATCCAAAAACACTTACAGCAGTACATTGACAGGGAACTGCCAGAAATTCAAGCCAGATTCAGAAGAGGACGTGGAACAAGGGATATCATTGCTGATGTCAGGTGTATCCTGGCTGAAAGCAGAGAATACCAGAAAGATGTTTACCTGTGTTTTATTGACTATGCAAAGGCATTCGATTATGTGGATCACAACAAATTATGGATAACATTGCGAAGAAGGGAATTTCAGAACACTTAATTGTGCTCACGAGGAACCTGTACTTAGATCAAGAGGCAGTTGTTCGAACAGACCAAAAGGATATTGCATGGTTTAAAGTCAAGAAAGATGTGTGTCAGGGTTGTATCTTTTCACCATACTTATTCAATCTGTATGCTGAAGAAATAATCCAAGAAGCTGGACTATTTGAAGAAGAATTCAGCATTAGGATTGGTGGAAGACTCATAAACAACCTGCAATATGCAGATGACACGACCTTACTTGTTGAAAGTGAAGAGGACTTGAAGCACTTACTGATGAAGATTAAAGACTACATCCTTCAGCATGGATTACACCTCAACATAAAGAAAACAAAAATTCTCACAACTGGACCAATAAGCAACATCACGACAAACAGAGAAAATATTGAAGTTGTTAAGGATTTAATTTTACTTGGCTCTACAATCAACGCTCATGGAAGCAGCAGTCAAGAAATCAAATGATGTGGCAGGAGGGGACAGGGAAGCTGGTAGTGGGGAACCCAAGGTCAAGAAGGGGAGGGTGATGACATGTCGTGGGGTAGGCAACCAATGTCACAAAACAATATGTGTATTAATTGTTTAATGAGAAACTAATTTGCCCTGTAACCTTTCATCTAAAGTACAATTAAAAAAAGAAAATGGTTGAAATTTTTGTTACATATATTTCATCACAATAAAAATTTTAAAAATTAAAAAATATGGAAAACTGGTGAAATTACTTTTGTTGTTTGAATACCTGAGATGCACTTCAAATTGTAGAAATGTAAGCTCCTTGAGGGCAGGGACTACACCTTACTTATTTTCTGTTAGTATCCCTTGCATCTAGTGAGGTGCACTTGGCACATGGTAAGTACTCAATGAATATTGATTAAAAACAACAACGATAACAAAAAAGAAATCATATGATGCATCACATTGGGCAAATCTGCTGCAAAAGACCTCTTTAACATGTTAAAAAGCAAAGATGTCACTTTAAGGACTAAGGTGCACCCGACCCAAGCCACCATGATGTTTTCAATCACCTCATATACATGTGAAAGTTGGACAATGAATAAGGAAGACCAAGGAAGAATTGATGCCTTTGAATTATGATGTTGGCAAAGAATACTGAATATACCGTGGACTGCCAGAAGAACGAACAAATCTGTCTTGAAAGAAGTACAGCCAGAATCCTCCTTAGAAGCAAGGATGGCAAGACTTCATGTCACATACGTTTTACACATTATCAGGAGGGACCAGTCCCTGGAGAAGGACATCATGCTTGGTAAAGTAGACGGTCAGCAAAAAAGAGATGGATTGACACAGTGACTGCAACAGTGGGCTCAAGCATAACAATTGTGAGGATGGGGCAGACCGGGCAGTGTTTCATTCTGTTGTACACAGAGTCACAATGAGTCGGAATCGACTCAACGGCATCTAACAACAACAGCAAACCATTGGTGACTTTACCCCAGTCCTTTTACTCTGCTTACCTTTGCTATAAAGGTAAGATGCAAATGCAATATATGCTGATTTTAACCTTCTGTCCTGATTATGAATCTAACATAGACTCCTTATAGAGACTTTTGAAAATGCAACTCAGGGAAAAAAAACATCAGAGATAACCATTATTCATATTTTAGTGTGTTTTTTTCTTTATGGACTCTCTTCTAGGCATTTTTTAATGGTGGAGATCATACTGTCTATTCTGATTTTCATGCTTGGTTTACATAGGAAGATTCACAACTTCTGTGTAGAGAGGGGCTTTGGGACAGAAGTATCTTCTCAAGCTAGTTTATTGGCCTTAACCAGTTGAAATAGAGGTTCTCTAAGAATAGCATATTTACTAATGAGGAGATGGAACTATATCAAATCTATGAGTTCATGGATATTGGTGAGAATGAAATATTTTAAAAAGTTATCCGAGAAGACAGGAAAGCTAGTGATAGGGAACCCAAGGTTGAGAAAGGATAGTGTTGACATGTCGTGGGGTTGTTAACCATTGTCATAGGGCAATATGTGTACTAACTGTTTAATGAGAAACTATTCTGTTCTGTAAACCTTCCTTTAAAGTACAAAAAAAAAAAAAAAAA
>NW_004444040.1:8826301-8993731 GCF_000243295.1 Trichechus manatus latirostris
AGAGTATTGATATGTTGTGGGTTTGTTAACCAATGTCGTAAAACAATATGCGCATTGACTGTGTAATGAGAAACTATTTGTTCTGTAAACCTTCACCTAAAGCACAATTTAAAAAAAAATCAAAATAAAAAAAGTTATGCAATAAGAAACAATTTAAAAATAATACAGTGGTAGCATGGCAAAAAAATGCCAAAGGGGCATCAAATAACTTTTAAAAAAATCAATGACTCTTGGTTTTTTAAAACCAATAAAAGTTTTCTAGTTTCTTGGAAAGTAAAGTGAGAATTATATTGCTCTAATGCAAACCTACATATGTAGAGGAAAGATAAGGTTTTTACTTTATAATATTCCAGCACAATTTCTTAACCATGAAAACATCAAGTGTTTATTCACACATGACTCAACAGAAAAGCATCAGGAATGTTTTCCTGCTCATTGAACTTCTTTCAACCTCAGAAACACTCTTTCTCTGTTCTCCATATTTATTATCTTCTCTCTCATTGTTTTCATCTCTCTATTGAAGTTCCCTGCCCTCTGAGAGGGCTTTTCAGACTTGCCTTCCACTTCAGCAAATTGATTTCTCTAGTATCTACTTTAATTTTTGTTGCCTCCAATGTGAATTTTAACTTGGCTATTGCATTTTAGTTTATTTGTAATTGTTTCCTTTCCCCACCCATCTTTTTATTTATCTCTTTCTGTTGTCTTTTTGTGTTCCCTTATTCTTTCTTCATGCCTTTCTCTTCTTTTCATAAGTGCCAAGTCTTCTTGCATCTTATTAAGGATAACTGAGTTTACAAAAAAATTTCTTTCTTCTAGATTTTGTAATAGTCAAGTTTAATAAAGACTATGCTCTTCTCTACATCTTCAAGATAATCTTCCTTTTTATCTTAATCTGCAGTGTTATATCATGGTCCCCTTGTTTTTGGTTGACTCATCCTCAAATGAGGAAAGCTGTTCAGATGCAGTGTTTATCAACAGAAAATGAAAGACTCGCTTTTAATTATTCTCACTCTCTACTAGGATGCTGGTCAAATACTCTTCTCAGATCTAATAGACAGTAAGTCAATGTTTACAGTTTCCACTTACCCTGGCACAGTAGGTATTTGTCCTATGTATCTCTGTATATAATGCAGGGACCATTACTTACTCCACTGCCTGGATCTCATTATCCTGAACTGGTGGAATCCCAAATATGATAATTCCCAGCCTAAGTTCTATCGGAACAGTGTATCTCTGCTCCTGCCTACTGATTTTGTTCATGCTCAGCAGGCAGGCCACCATTTATACTCTCCTCTACCTTTTTTACCTCTTTCTTCTTTTCCAATAGACTCCAAATGATGTAGAAATATGAGATAAATGTGCATGAAGGGAAGAACTGGATGAATACTCTGGATGTTTAAAGATGGAATGGCTTTCCTGTGTTTCCGTTAGTACAGACCCTCGTTCTTATGACATTGGGGCAGACCATCTTACTTCTATCCTTTAGGCAGGAAAACCTGCTCTATACATAAGGTGAAACATAGGAGCCACCAATTATTTTTCTTGATTCTACTCCATTAGCCTCACAGTTAGTGGAGATTCTTCCCCGATATTGGCACCCAGCTGTTCATCAGTCTTAGTTTTGGATGTTTTAGTGAATTATTGAGCTTTCATATTCCTCAATATGGATTTTAGTGGGAAGAAGACTGGTAGACAGAATAATTCCCCCCAACAAAGATGTCCACACACTAATCACCAGGCCTATGAATATGATGTGTTACATGGCAAGGGGGAATTAAGGTTGCTAATCAGATGACCTTGAGATGGGGAGGTTATTCTGCATTATCTGATGAGCCCAATGTAAACACAGGGTCTTTACAAGTGAAAGAAGGAGGCAGGATAGGCAGAGTCAGAGTAATACTATGTGAGAAAGGCTCTACCAGCCATTGCTGTCTTTGAAAATGGAAGGGGGCCGTGAGTCAAGGAAAGCAGACAGCCTCTCAAAGCTGGAAAAGGCAGGAAAATGAGTTCCCCCCAAGAGCCTCCAGAAAGGAACGCAGCCCTTCTGACATCTTAATTTTAGCCCAGTGAGATCCAATTTAGATTTCTGACCCTCAGAACTATAATATAATAAATCTGTGCTGTTTTAAGCCACAAAATTTGTGGCAATTTGTTACGGCCGCCAAAGGAAACTAATATAATGACCACGGCCTACTAGTTAGATACCATTTTAAACCCCACACCTACCATGCATTTTCACTTCCTCTGCCTGATTTGTTTTTGTTTTTTCATTTTCCCTGTCATTGATCAATGTCTTACCCCTAACAGAACCTGCAAGATGCCCTATGTTGCTTTGACATGTCACCTGTCTGTTGGGGGAAAAAAAGGTCAGAAAGATGTGAAATCAAAAAGGTCTGCATTATCATTTTAGTGTACCATGTCACTTTTACTGATAATCCGTCCTCACAAAGTGTCTGATCCAAAGTACACTGATTCTAAGATGAGATAAGAGCTTCAAGTCTTCCTGGATTTATTCCGTTTCCACTAAACTCTGCTTCCACTAAAAGCAACCATTACTCTACTTCTTCAGAGTTCACTCAAAAGTTGTATTTTGCAGGATGGTTCTCAGCAGCACAATTATGTTCTCCAAAGTGGCAAATATTTATTGACTTCTGGGTTGGAGCACCTGCAGTTGTCATGCATTTGCAATATCAGGCAACTACAATGTGCCACACCCTGTTGTTATAGGTATAAAAGACCCAATATGTTCTCTACAAAAGCTCCAGGTACGGGAAGGATGCAGACTAGAAAATAGTTATAATACAGAGGGAAGTGCTAGGATTTCAGATAAGCTCAGGATGCAATACTATACTAAGATGGGAGAAAGTGTCAGGGAAGACAAAAGCAATCTGTAGACTAGCAATAAGGCTGAGCTCTGATGGATGGGTGTAGTCAAGCAAAGACAGGGAAAAAGAGAACACAATGCAGTCCAGGGTGAAAGGAAACTTCATGTAACTACAGGACAGAAAGAGATGAGATGGGAGAAGTTAGCACAGCTTTGTGTTCTGTAATGAGTCTTAATTTTATATAGAAGGCAATGAGGCAATTAAGCAGCAGACAGTCATAATCAGGTGGGCATTTAAGAAAGAGCACCCTGGCTGCAGTGGGGAATGGATTAGAGATGTAGCAAGGCTGAGAATAAGGAGAATAGTAAGCTACTGCCGTCATCCAGGTCAGAGGTGGAGAAGGCATGAATGAAGGCAGTGGTGACATAATGAATGTTAGGAATGTCAAGGAGGCTTAAAATACCATGTATGCCAAATTATTAGTGGGACACTATCTCAAGGCTCGTCTTGATAACCCCCTTTCAGTTTTATGAGGTTAAACAAGGCAAACTAGAATATATTTGGTATCCTACTCCAAAGGGACCATCATATGAGACCAGGGTAAGATTCTGACACTGTGATAAAAGTCAGAGAACAGGGATTTATGCTAGGTCATGTACAGAGAACAGGTGGCTCAGGTTAGTCACCTCAAAAACACTTCCTGGGACAACCTGACCACTGTAGAATTAGGAAAATGCCTCGTTGGGCCATGATGATTTAACAGAGCTACAAGTTGAAGAAAGAATAAATCTATTCTAAACAATACAGTTATTAGCTCATGGTCACCATAGTATGTCACTGAGATAATTACCCAAATGGGTACATATTGGCTGGCTAAACAGATATGCTGCATAGGGGATGAGGACTTTGTGATGTCTGGAGATGAGCGTTGAGATGAGCTGCAGTTCAATATTAATAGATTTCTTTTTCCATTTGAGCCACTAACGTGGTTTCTCTGCAGGGTTTATTCCCTTAACCAGCATGGCTAACAAAGCAATCAAATTCTTTAGCACAGCACTTAAAACTGTCCGTGATTTGGTTCTTGGAAACTATTTTTTTTTTTTTTTAACAATTAGATCTTTATAAAACTGGTTTAAATTGCCTTTTGAGGGAATTATGAGTTCACTGTCACTGGGACTACTCAAAAGAAGCTGGAAAACCACTGAATAAGAGGTTATGGGCAGGATTTATATACAGATTAAAATACTGGTGTACAGCTTTGAGGGTTTTTTTTTTTTTTTTCCCCTGTTGTGGCTATGTGAAATATCCTTACGCATTTTTTGATTGCAGATACAAAGTCAGAAAACCTAGAATTCCTTTAAGGTGCACATTTTGAGTTTCCCTACAGCTTGAACCAAGTTGGATCTTCTAATAATGCAAGGATTTAATCATTTTATTCATGCAACCATTATTGAGAGCCAACTTTGTGTTGCTGGGCATGCAAAAAGTAAGTCATATAAGGGCTATTGAAAATTGTATCAAATTACACATTGAGTACAGGTGTCTACTTCTCCCATTGTAAAGTCTTTGAAATGAAAGAGAAGTTGATAAAAGAGAAATCCATGATAGAAGATAAAATCAATAAATTTTCCACCAGAGGAACAAAAATTGTGAACAATCTATGGGAGATAGATTGACACATGTAGAGAAAGGGAGTCTTCTAAAAATTTACAACATTCAGAGAAACTCCAATGGAGAGGACACCATCAATGGGGTGACCCAATAGAGAGAGATATTCTTTCCACCTGGAGAATTCTAGGAAATCTTAGAAAAAGTGAAACCTTGGCTGGCTTCATAGTTTTTTTAAAAAAAATTTTAGTATTTTATCACTGCTTACTGAATCTGCCCAGAAGTGAAACCACACCTCCCTTGGGATTGTGCTACATGGGAAAGAAGAAATGGGAGACTCAGACAATTCTGATGGAAAAACATCTGTAACTGGGGATTTTGGGGAAGACATCCCTTCACAGTTCATCTAACTCCTTTTTGATGCCACACAATTACTCAGGGAACATTAAGATCTTAAGACAAACTCCAAGACTAGAGTCTGAGAGATACGGAGTTATTTTTTGGCTAAAGCTAGATGAAGTGGGATAACTTTTTAATGAGAAAGGCTTGAGCAAGTCCAGTCCCAGGTATCCTCATTCTCCTCCTTGCCATCTGCAGAGGAGATTGAGGCTTTCTGTGCTGGCTCTGAGATTTTCTTTTTTCTAAGGAATTATTTCCATTTAATTCTGATGGGGATTAGAGAAACCTAGGACAGAAGATGGGAACTATCAAAGCAGTGATTTGTAAAAATGGGATTGGTATATTTAACTAAAATATCGGCATAGAGAAAATGACTAGAGAAGTGTGAACATTAAGATGGAACCAAATGTAAATTTTGCGAGTTTATTCTGCAAAAGATGGCTAAAAACAATTTTATTCTGAATGAGAATGTGATTGCTAAGAATCACTCCTCAAGCAATCAAAAACAGGATTTAAATTTCCTGTTCTGGTTCGGAATTTAAATGGGCAAAATGATAGAGAAGACTTTAGGAACGTTCTCCTCTTCACTCTTCATATGACTAGCTTCTTCCCAGCCTCCATTTTTCAACATTAAAGATTACATCCTTATGTAAGGTTTTTCATGGCTACTTAGCAATTTGGGCTTGTATGATTCATTCAGATGCAACACACGTATGTTTTAAAGTTAAGTCATAGAAAACTATGGGCCCCAAACATTGTTCATGCAAATATGTATCTATACCAGATGCTGTCAGAGCTCCTGCCCCCTGCCCAATTTCTGTGGGCTCATGACCTCTTACCAAGAACCTGTGACTCTGCCTGGGGCTTTCTCTGACAGTAGGAGCACACTCAGGACCTAGCACAGGCTGGAACCATCTATGAGTTAACACCTCAGAGGTAGCCCTCAACAAACATCAGGTAGAAAACACTGTATAAATATCCCAACTTCCCACCTCTCAGATGGAACAACACTGAAGCATGTCCTATAAATCTTCCCCAGAGGTCCTCATGAGCCTGAGCTGCCGTTGCTCACAGCAGTATTCTGCTTATTATCAGTACCAACTACTTTTGAATTTATTCCAACTCATGGTGACCCCATGTGTGTCAGAGAACTGTGCTCCATAGGGTTTTCAATGGCTGATTTTGCAGAAGTAGATCGCCAGGGCTTTCTTCCAAGGTGACTCTGGGTAGACTCAAACTTCCAACCTTTCCGTTAGCTGCCAAGCACATTAACTGTTTGCGCTACCCAGGGACTCTGTTTAGCACACCCCTTTATTGATATTCCTCCTTTCCCTCTTTCACTTCCCCGTTTCCTTTCCAGCACTTCCTGGAATCCTTTCCCAAATAAACTGCTTGCACTGACATCCTTATCTCAGAGTCTACTTCTGGGAAACTAAAACAGCATTTGTCCACCTATACAAAAAACTAGATTATTGAAGATGAATTTGAACTTACAATGGCTGATGATTAAGCAGCCAGAATAGCAGCAATCAAAAACTACAGATAACACCATTTGGGATGCCCTGATCAAACAGGGTTTCTCCTAGCCTTGTGGGAATTCATATTATCTGCATTTGTGCAGCAGCAGTACACATTTTGCAGAGCTGTGAATTATATAGTAGAAGCCAGCTTTCATTAGAATACTGAATTACTGTTCTCAATAAACTTCAATACTGTGCTATTTAAAATGTACAAATGTGTATAAGAAGGTATATATGTGTATATACATAAGCATATATAGGTGTATCTATAGGGTCACTATAAGTCAGAATCAATTTGATGGCAACAGGTTTGGTTTTTGGTTATAGGCATATCTAAATACATGTTTGTGAGTGCTGCACATATATATATTCATACATATAACAAAACACGTAAGGGGGCAGATTCACGGATACCTCCCAGACATAACCAAACACCTCGAAGGATTGGTTTACTGGGTTTGAAGGCTTAGGATCATAATCTCGTGGGACATTTTGGACAACTGGTACAGAGTAGTCTATAATGTTTATGTTCTACATCCTAGTTTGGTAAGTAGTGTTTGGGGTTTTAAAAGCTTGTGAGTGGCCATCTAAGATACAATTGATCTCTATTTGTCTGGAGCAAAAGAGAAAGAAGAAAACCAAAGACTCAAAGAAGAAACCAGTCTACAGGACCAATTACCTACATGAACCACAGTCTCACCTATCCAGAGACCAGAAGAACTAGATGGTGCCCTGTTACCACTACCGACCATTCTGACTGGGGCCACAATAGATGGTCCTGTATAGAATGGGAGAAAATTGTAGGAAAAAACTCAAAATCTTAAAAAAAAAAAAAAAAAAAAAAATCCAGACTTGATTAGACTGGCAGAGACCTGGGGAACCCCCAAGACTATTACCCTGAGATATCCTTTAAACTTTGAACTAAAACTACTCCCGGAAGTCACCTTACAATTAAATAACAGATTGACTCATAAAATAGACAATATCACCCATAACTACTGTGCTCCTTTTACATATTAAAAAAAAAAATCATCTATTTGAGACCAAATGGTCAACATTTACCGTAAAGCAAAGATGAGGTCAGGTGGGGGTGGGGGCAGGGAAGCAAGAATAATGGAAATAGACAATTAGAATGGAAATAATGAGAACGTTGATGCAATGTAGAAAATGTAACCAATGTCAGTGAACAATGTGTGTAAAAATTGTTAAATGGGAACCTAATTTGCTGTGTAAACTTTCACCAAAAACTCAATAAAATACTAAATAAAAAAATAAAACTTAAGAGTATCAAATTTTAATAATAGTGAATTTAATAATTTCTTAATAGTAAATTAAACCCATTGCCGTCAAGTTGATTCTGACTCATAGCAACCCTACAGGACAGAGTAGAACTGCCCCATAGGGTTTCCAAGAAGCGGCTGGTAGATTCGAACTGCCAAACTTTTGGTTAGCAAGCCAAGCTCTTAACCACTACGCCACCAGGGCTCCAAATTTGGGGGCCAGGGTAAACTGGGAGTAAGCCCAGCTCCCTTGCCTGGGGGTAAGGAGGAAAGCAACCCTGAGGCAGAGTTTACACTTCGGTGCACCTCCAAAGGCTCTGTGCACTAGGTCTAAACAATTTGCTCCTGGCTTGGTTTCCTTTTTTTCTTCCCTGCCCTGCTTCCCCCCTTTCTTCACAGTCTCCCTGGAGCCCTTCCTTAATCAACCACTTGCACATGACTCTCATCTCAGGGTGTGCTTCTGGTAATTACCAGCTATGACATCAATCCACCGGACTGAAAATTGGAGCACTAGAAGCAGGGCAAGCAATATGTGAACTAATGACCACCAGGTTGTTTAAGTTAAGGGTCCTTAATTTCCAAGGAGGAGAAACTCACTCAAATTAGCACAAAGTTTACTGGAGACTCTAAATTGCCAGAAACGTGCCCTGGCCTTGGGGGAATTAAAAACTCACCGTTTACTTGGTGAGCCACCTGTTCTCTCTTCTCTGTCAGCATTTGGACTTCTTTTTTTTTGCTGCACTTCAACGTTCTCTGCAAAGCTGTATCCCAGCATAATGTCTGTTTGCACATGGGTGTGGCTTATTAAAGGAACAAAACTCTTTCTGCCCTGACTCTACAGAGAACTGATTTATTCAGTCTTAGAGCACTTGGTCAAAATTCAAAAAAAAAAAAAAAAAAAAGATTTTGATTAGCCCATGTCTGCCCCATCCCAGTCAGATACGGCCAAGGATCCACGCTCATCTGCCACAGCATGGCCCCTTCTTCAGCAACACTCTTTTTAAAAAAACGTGTGTAGACTCAAGGCAATGACTGACATCTCTAGGACAATAGCAAGCCAAGATTTTTGTTTTACCTTCGACTCTTTCAAGTGTGCCAGCCAAGCTTGAAGAATCCCACTCTTCTTGAACATTTTTCATCAGCCCCAATTTCATGGGTTTGCTGGCTATCTTCCAACATACTAGGCTAAACATATGTCCATGCTTTCTCTCTCATCATTCCTCAAACGATACAGGCTTCAGCTCTTGTTTCTGCAAAAAAATATTCTTCCTTTATTGCCTGTCTACCTTCTCCATGAAGCCTTTCCCAAGACTTCCAATCCTGCCCCAAAGCTTGTATTACCATTATGATCTGTCCATTCGCCCATTATTCCATGGGGCTGTCTTCCCTACTCAGACAATAAGTTCCTCAAAATGAGAGAGAGATCACGCCGTTTACCTCTATTTCCCCCATAGCACTTGGCATAATTCTGAGCACATAGTCAGCAAAAGGTATCTACTTCTGATTAATGTACTGATTAAAGTAGATCAAGCTTTTCTACAACACCTATTTCAGTGCCTTACTCATAAGCTGGAAGCAGAAGCTGTTTGAATCACTACCCTTCAGACTTTACCTTGCAGGTTGAGCTTGCTCTATTTTCAACTGCTGGTATCTTCCTCTTTGCCTGCAGGCTTTCTCCCAAGCAGTAGAAAGCCACTCTGGCCTCTGACACAGTAGAGTGGACAGTCTGGGAAATGAGACACTGGTAGGCCTCCACCAAGGATTGTCAGGAGCTGGTGGTTATATAGTCCAGCTCCTTCACCCCTCAATGAGACAACTCTGGGGTGTGTTCTACACCTTCTCTCAGAGTGCCCCATGGGATTGAGCCTCAGTTGCCCACAGTGGTGATTTACTTGATCATGTACTCTTTAAGGCTGCTTTCCCTTCCTGCCTCACTTCTCCACTTCACTACAAGTGTTTCCTGGGGTGACCTCCCAAATAAACTACTTCCTCTTGGATTCTTATCTGATTACCCTCTTATCAGGGTCTGATTTTGAAGGAATTTAAACTAAGACAGCATTCAATAAATACTTTTGGAGTAAACAAAAAGGTGATTTTCACCTCTACCCTCCCAGGCAGAGAAGCCAGGCCAGGGGTAGTGTTGGATTTCTCAAGACTGGGAGCATAGAGTTCAATTCTCATGTCATTCCTCAAAAGTGGAAGCACTCATAAGGGGAGACTGCATAGAAATCAGTTTAAAAGACAACACTGTGCCTTGGGCGTAGCTGTGAAGTCCACTGTACCCAGCTAGGCCTAAAAGAGGCAGGTGCTGACAACAGAACTGCCCACAATCTACTGACCCAATTTGGGTTGGGCAATATATATCTTGGCCATCCAGAGGCCATGCTCCAAGTTGTTCTGGCTTCCATTAATGCAAAAAAAGGAGAAGGAAGAAAAGAAAAAAAAACAACAAATGTTAGACTTTTTGCTAATTTTGGCAAGCAATATCTGACTTGAGCTGGGAAATCAGAGGAATGTTCCCTTTTCTTGCATTTTAACTTTTGGAACAATTTCTACCTGCTGAAATAGCTTTTTAGAGATAAAACAGACTGAAAACTAGGCACATGATTGGTGAATGATGGGAGAAAACAATTGCCTGTGGATCAACTGGAAGAAAAACTTGAGCATTTCTGATGGTTGGTTGCACAATTCAAGTTCTTGAACTTTTAATGTGTTACTCCTTTGTTTGCTGAAGGAGTGCAATTGCTCAATGAAGTGTGAAAACACTTGACAAGGACCATTTTCATGGTTTTCTATCAAGTTCTTGCTTTAACTTGCTTGCTTAATCAAATGTCTACTTGCGATCCCTTTGGGAGGTTCTGAACTTCATTAGCTCTTTCCTTAAAGAGAAATAAATCTATTCGGGGAGGAAGGCTTGTTCATCATAGGTCAGCGAACATTAGCGTTCTTCAATAATTTGCTTCAAACTTTAGTTTCTAGGACACTAACCAGTTCAGCAAAATCCTGATTCACAAGATATTGACCTGTGTCCCACAGAAGCACTGCAACTAGTGCAAAATTTAATATCTTACAGAATAGTGTTAATTTGTCATTACAGCCAAAATAGTTTGCTATAGCGAAGGAACACTGAGAACAAACGATATTCATCTCTTCATTGGAGGAAAACTCTATCATAACTTTGAGATCTGCCTGGCCATCCTGATGAAAATCATCTTGATGAACTTGTGAATTTCTAATTGTCTTCTGTTGTAAAAATGTAAAGCAAGTTCCCTGCTCAGCTCTGCATAATCAGAAAATGAGCACCCTCCCTGCTGTGGGCTTGAACTTGAATGAAAAGTTGATCTTCTCAGAAAGATAACATGCTAGATGGAGGGGGGTAAGGTGGACTTATGAGAACACCTAATCCAAAAATTTTAGTTTACAGATGAAGAATGTCTTCCTGGTATACATTATTGTGGTAGGCAGAATAATGGCCTCCTCAAAGATGTCCGCGTCCTAATTCCAGAAACCTGTGAATATGTTATCTTACATAACAAAAGGGGCTTTGCAGGTGTTATTAAGTTAAGAACCTTGAGATATGGAGATTATTTTGGGTTATCTATGTGGGCCCAACCTAATCACATGGTTGTTTACAATTGAAGAATGGTTCCTGGCTGGAGTCAGAGGGAGATGTGGCTACGGAAGGATGGTCAGAGAGATGCAACATAGCCAACTTTGAAAATGGAAGGAGACTTTGAGCCAAGAAATATGGGTGGCCTCTAGAAACTAGGAAAGACTAAGAAATGGATTCACCCCTAGAGCATCCAGAAAGGAGCACTGCCCTGCCAACTCCTTGATCTTTCAGCCCAATGAAATCTGGGTTGGACTTCTGACCTAGAGAACTATAAGATAATGAAATTGTGTTTCTTAAGCCACTAAATGCTTGGTAATTTTTTACAGCAGCAATGGAAAACTAATACTGTTATATTTCCTGGAAAAGTATACAATAATAAAAAAAAAATACCTTATGGTAAAATTTATTTTGTCTCCCAAATAAATGTTTAAGAGTATCTTTTCTCCTTGATTTTCTATTCTTTTTTGTTTCTTTCCACCCTCCAGAACTGCTTTTCTATTCTTTTCTTTCTTTCTTCCCACCCTCCAGAATTAACAGCTATTAACACCTTGCCTGTGGGATTCCATTTTGTTTTGTAAAGGAATAAAATATTTATTACAGATAAACATCAGGTGCCTTCCAGCCATAACCTCCAGTTGCATTTCCCTAACCCGTCTCATCAGCCATAGTGCTACTTTAGCATGTATTTGCACAGTCCACTTAAAAATATTATATGCAAATACATAATCAATTCACAGAATTATTTTATGTGCAGTTTCTAAAATTTTTATATATAATATCATAGAAAGAAGGGCTATTTGACAAGAGCTGGAAAACAGAGGACACAAAATCGCTACCAAAGAAGATGCACTCTGAGAAGGACAAGAGGGGAGGTAAAGGCCCTGCCTTCTCCTGTCTCCTCTTGCTCACCTGTCTCCTGCCTTTGCTTCCATGGGCTGACTCCAGCCAGAAGCCAATTGGCTGGGAAGTCAGAGAAACGTAGCTTTAAGGGTGAGCCCCCTGCAGCGCAAAAGAACACAGGGTAAGAGTGGGGAATGGATCTGAGAGCAAACAGTCAAAAGTCCAGTGAACATTCTGAATTTACAATGAAGCCATTAAAAAGTCAAAATTTCAGCTTTTAGTGATAAAGATTATATTTTCTTTTTTATTTTGTTTTGCAGTTTGTGCCAAAGGGTCTCTGAATGCTTAAAATTCCTAGGGGAGTCCGTATCATGGGGAAGGGGGCCCACTGGGATGTTAGTTCCCCAGCTGGCAGGTCCCTTGAGACTTGAGAGCATGGGTGGAAACTAGCACTCACCCACTGTTCTGCTTTAACTGTATCTTCAGACTTCAGAGTGGGAAGAAAGATTCCCAGGAAGAAAGAATTATAATCTCTGAAAAGATGGAGAAATGAAGAAAAGTAGAGGTTTTCTAGGATTGTCAGAATATTTCAATAAAAATAGCAGACATGTCTGAGTAAAAAAAAAAAACAAAATGACATAGCAGCACGAGAAAAGATATAATATGGAAACGTTTCTACACAACATCTTATATTTTGCATTAAATACCAAAATCCACTGGCATCAAGTGGATTCTGACTGATAGTGACTCCATAGGGTTTACAAGATAGGTATGAGTTTATTGCTGTCATATTGTGCTTTTTATGGTTGTGTTGACATTTTCTTTATTCCTCTACTTTTCTGTCCCAGGTTCCTTTTGTTTGTGGGTTTTCTTTTCATTTTTTTCATTATCATAGATTTTGCATTTACTGAATCTTTATGTTTTTATTTATTTTGATAAGTAGATTTGTTAACTTTCTTTGTGGTTACCTTGAAACTTATCCCAATCTTCCTAAGTTTGAACTAGTCTTTTATTACTTGATATCACCTGGATTTCCTCATCATTTGAAAGATCTATACCTACACCGTTTATTGCCCCCTTGTATTGTTTCGACATTGTCATCATTTACAGATTGACATCTCTGTTTCCCTGTTTTCAGTCTTTTAACTTTATCTTATTATTGAGAGTTCTTTATCCTGTGTCCTAGACTCCAGTTGTCACCTAATGTTGCTGATTCTCTAATCGAATGTCTGCCTTTAATATTTCTTTTAAACTTGTTGGTTTTGACAAATTTCCATAATTTATGTTTATCTGGAAATGTCCTAATTCCGCCGTCATATTTGAGAGAGAGTTTTGCAGGATATATTATCTTGGTTGGCAGTTCTGTTGTTCTGCTGTGTTTTGTTTTTTCTTTCAAGGTTTTATATAAGTCATTCCATTGCCTTCTTGCCTGCATAGTGTCTGCTAAGCAATCAGAGTTTAGTCTTATTTTTTCCCCCTTGTAGAAGTGACTTTTCATTTTTCTCAAGCTTGTCTTAGGACTCTGTCTTTGGTTTTGGCAAGTGTGATTGTGATATGTCTTGGTGACTTTATTTTGGGGTCTATCCTATATGAGGTTCGTTGACCTTGAATGGTCAGCTTTTTCTCTTTCATGATATTTGGGAAGTTTTCTGCCAGCAGTTCTTCAACAATATTCTCTGTGATTTCCATTTTCTTCCCCTGTTCTGGAACTCCAATCACATGCAGATTTTTGCTCTTGATGGTACCCCAAATAATTCTTAGGTTTTCTCTTTTTTTCCTTCATTCTTTTCTCTTTTTCTGTCAAAGTGTCATCCATGGATTTGTCTTCAATTTTGCTGATTCTGTTTTCCATTGTTTCAAATTTGCTCCTAAAACCTTCTATTGAGTTGTCCAAATCTGAAATTTTGTTGTTTATCTTTTGGATTTCTAGTTGCTGTTATTGTATGAGTTCTAACTATTTTGACATTTGTTATTCTTTTTCTGAATTCTTCCATTCCTTTGTCTGTGTTTTCCTTGATATTTTTTGCAATGTTTTTGTTGGTTTTGTCTACATTTTCCATGATTTTGTCTATTTTTCTTTGGTTTTGTCTGTGTTCTCCTTAATCTCTTTCTTAATCTCTTGGAGAGCCCTAAATATTAGTCTTTTGAATTCCTTATCAGGTAATTCCAATGCTTTTTTGAAGGTTACCTGATTCTTTATTTTGCTCACTTGCTGAAGCCATCTTGTCCTGATTTTTTATGTTTTGATATTCTTTGCTGTCTCTGAGACATTATTATTTTCTTTATTTATTGATTGTATGTTCATTTGTTTCATCCTGATTTTTTGTTTTGTTTTGATATGTCAATACGAGCGGACCGGGCATGCTTTGCTGCTTGCCTGTCTGTGGGCATAATATCTCTCAACCACCTTATCCAGGTAGGCAGGGCAGTAGCAGGCAGGGCTTCCCACCATTCAGTAGCTGGTTGAGTGGAGGGAGGGGAGGGGCAGTGTGGGCCTTGTGGGGCTGTGGGCCTGAGTACTGGGGGCACTCCATCTGCAGTGGCACAGCAGGGACCAGTGGGAAGGGTGTGAAGTAGTGTACGGGGCTAGGTGGGTAAGAGAAAGAAAAATTTAAAAAAAAGGGCAGCACAGCAGGAACACTTCCCCCCTTCCTGCTGGTAGGGCAGACCCAGGGGCCAGCAGGAAGGGGGGAAGTGGCATATGGGGCAGAGGGATAAGGGGTGGGAAAGCATGTTTCCCTGATTACCAGTTGCTCTGTCTCCTGTTGGGAGCTCCATGAAGATATAATCTTTATTACTAAAAACTGAAATTTTGACTTTTTAATGGCTTCATTGTAAATTCACTTCAGGAGTCATTGTTGCCTGTGTTTCAAGATGGCAATGCTGTACTATGTTAGCTGGCAGAGGACCTCCACTCCGTATCTCTTCTCATTCTCTGTTTTCCATCAGTTTCTTCTTCCATTCAGTGTTTGATCTAGTTCCTTATCCCTTCATTTGACGCTCAGGTTTCCAGGATTGGCATTTGTTTATTATTTAGTTTTTCAGGTCTTTGCTGTAGAGGGACAGCATGGTGCATCTGTCTAGGGCACCATGTTGGCTCCACCTCCATAAAAATGTTTTCAACAACCAAATTGAATTTAATTTAATTTTTAGTTAATGAAAAATTTAATTTAATTTAAAATTCAGTTTCCCAGTCACACTAGCCACATTTTATGTGCTCAGTAGACACATGGGGCTTATGGCTACCATACTGGACAATGCAGCTGTAAATCAGAGACCACAACTGTAAGAGCCTGTGAGATTTTTTTTTCACCTTATAACTTCTTCATGTTAATTTTCTATGTGAGTCATTTTCTCTTCATAATGATTAGTCTGAAGCCCTTAAAATGAAAAGCACTTGTGTTCTTATCATTGGTGTCAATAAGGAGGTGGAGAAGGTTAGAATGGGAGGATGTTAGTAGAAGCCTCAGAGAAAGAAAACCAAACTAAATCTCCAAGGTCTGTTTGACAGAAAGAATGGAGGTCAGCGAAATGCATCTGGAACATAACCTTGGACACTTTCAGACAGGGCTCTTTGTTATAAATGACAGTAAGTTGATTCAAACTGATTTTGACAATGCAAGTTCTCTATTGGCTCAAGTAATTGAGAAGTCTACAGCTCTGTAACCACAGGTTCAGGCATGCCTAAATACAAGGACACAAATAATATCATTAGGAATTTGTTTCTCTCAATCTCATGTCATTAATGTCCGCTGTGTTTTATGGGGCAGTTTTGTTCTGTCCTATAGGGTCACTATGAGTCAGAATCAACTCAACGACAAAGGGTTTGTTTTTTTTGGTGTGACTTTCAGTCAGGCTTTCTTCAGCAGTAGCAACATGGCCGCCAGCTGTCTCAGCCCATGTCTTTTCCTTAGCCTCCCTGTCAGAAAGAATGCACTTCTCTTCCAAAAGCCCCAGCAAAAGACGTAGGGCTGTTGTTCTTTGGCTTCTTCTGAAGTCACATGTTAATTCCTAATTTACAAACAAACAAAAAGCCAGAGTCATTGCCATCAAGTCAATTCCAACTCATAGCGACCCAATGTGTTACAGAGAACTGCCCCACAGGGTTTTCTTGGCTGTAATCTTTACAGAAGCAGATCACCAGGCCTTTCTTCCATGGTGCTGCTGAGTGGGTTTGAATGCCAACCTTTAAGTTAGTAGTGGAGCACAAACTGCTTTCACCACCCAGGGATCTGCCCACTCAAACCACATGGACTAGATGAAGGAGAGTGGTTCCCCCAAGGGAAAAGCAAGTTGCTGCAGCTAGAAAGAGAGAGAATGGGTCCTGGCTGTGCAAAATCCCTTGTATGTAGAATCAGACTCTTGACAATGAAGAGACTTGTTGGCCTCCAACCTTTGACTCCCCAAAATTTATGTCCTTCCCACTTGCAAAACACATTACCCCATCACATCATCCCAAAAGTCTTAAATCAACTCCAAGTCCCAAATCTCATCTCCTGAACCATCTAAATCAAATATGGATGAGTCTTTAGGTGTATTTCATCCCAGGGCAAAATTCTTCTTCATCTGTGAACCTGTAAAATCTAGACTACAAGTTATCTGTTTCCAAAGTACAAAGGTGGAACAGGTGCAAGGTAGACATTTCCATTACAGATGGGAGAAATTGGAGGGAAGGAAGGGATAATGGGCACTAAGCAAGTCTAAGTGAGAGACAGATGTCACAGTGTGCTTCTGTAAAGGTTTATAGCCTTGGAAACAGTAAAGGCAGTTCTACTCTGTCTTATAGGGATGCTATGAGTCAGAATGAACTCAATGGCAGTATATTTTTTGTTTCTTTTCTTTTTTTTTTTTTTAAGCAAGTCTAAAACTCAGCAGAACAAACTACATTAGTTCTCAAGGCTTGAAAATAATCCTCCATTCTCTGAGATCATCTGGGCAATGGCTCTGCCCTCCAGACTCTGGGTGTTGCCCTTGCCCTCTGGATTCTGGGTAGAGGGCCCTGGGCCCTGCACTTTAGCCCAGCCTCTAGGCTCACTGGGATGGCAACTCTGCTCCCTCATCTTTGAGTGGCATCTTTTTCTCCTAGTCCATCTGAGTGATGGCCCCACCTCCTTAGCCCAGACAGGCCTTGTGTTTCTGCCCATTGGGCATGGCAGCCCCACCTCCTCAGCTTTGGGCAGCAGCCCCATCCTCTGGGCACTTTGAAGGGCAGTGTCACATTCCAGAACCGAGTTAGTGAAGTTCTGACTCTGAAACCTGAGGCTGTGGCTCCACCCTTTGAAAGCTAGAAGACCATGGCTCCATCCTCTGAAACCTAGTCAGCCCTGCTTTCTGTGCTCCTTCAGACAGTTCTACTGATCTCCAAACTTCTCCAGGGATGGTCCTTTTCTTTTCTTGGAGGATAACAGATGTAGTTCCTTTGGCCTCTTCCCTGCCTGTAAAATTCAAAGAGGCAGATTGCGTTCTTTCTTTTCTTTCCTTCTTTGTCCCCTTCAGTCTAAGTTGATAAGTTTTCTGCTGTAGTAGTTGGTTAGATCCATCAGTCACAGGCTTAATCTCTTTAACAAAAGATTGTATAGCCACATTCTTGGTGAAAATTCTAGGGCACGAATCCTTAATTTGTACCACATAATTTTCTAAACCTTTAAGTCTTGTTTTCATTTTGTACAGTTCATTTTTAAGTCCACCTATTCTTCTAGCATTTTACTATAAGCATCAAAGAGAAACAATGCAGCCCCTTTAAGATCTTGCTTAATAATCTCCTCAGCCAAATATTCAAGTTCATTACTTACAAGTTCTACCTTCCACCAAGTATTTGAACATAATCCAGACAAGTTCTTTGCTACTACATAAAAACCATCACCCTTCCTCCATTGTCTAAGCACATGTTCATCATTTTCTTTTAAAGCCTTACCAAAGCACATTTAACATCCATATTTCTAGCAGCATTCTGTTGCTGGCACTACATGTGTTGTCTAAAACAATAGAGTCTTTCTCTATAGCTCTCCTCACTTCCTTCTGAGCCTTCACCAGAATTGCCTTTGACATCCATAATTCTACCAACAGTCTCTTCAAGGCAGTCTAGGCTTCTACTATTAGGCACCTTGAAATTCTTCTAGCCTCTACCCATTACCCAATTCCAAAACTGCTTCCACATTTTAGGTATTTGTTAGGGCAGCATCCACTTCTGGTACCAATTTCTGTCTTAGTTATCTAGTGCTGCAATAACAGAAATACCATAAATGAGTGACTTTAACAAACAGAAAATTATTTCCTCACAGTTTAGGAGGCTAGAAGTCCAAATTCAGGGTGCCGCCTCTTGGGAAAGGCTTTTTCTCTCCATTAGCTCTGGAGGAGGGTCCTTGCCTCTGAGCTTCTGCTCCTGGGCTATCTTCATGTGGCTTGGTATCTCTCTATCCCCATCTCTGTCTGCTCACTTGGCTAGTTTAATCTCTTTTATAGCCCAAAAAAGACTGATTTAAGACACACCCTATACTAATTAAGCTTCATTAACATAACAAAGATAATCCATTCCCAAATGGGATTATAACCCCAGGCTTAGATGTGAGGTTTTGCAACACATATTTTTGGAGGACACAATTCAATCCATAACAGTTCCCCATAAATGACTGTGGATATTCAGAGTTTATGTAGCTTCATAAGGAAAATCGTATCATCTGCCAATTTCCTATCTGTTAATCATGTGAGAGTCCATAATTTTTCAAGCTACTTAAACTTGAAGAGATCATTTAGACACACTGTCCTTCAGATTTCTCATCTGTAAAATGGGAATAATAATAGGATCAACCTTATAAACTTATAATAAAGATTAAATAAGTTAGGATTTGTGGAGCGCTTGGAACAGTATTTTTCTCAGGGAAGATTCATTGAACTTTCAAATGAGTACATATATGCTTCTTCTTGTCAACCTGGTCTCCTGAGAGATGAGAAACAACTGAAAATGTTTATTGAATGAATGAATCAATCAATCCCATTTTCAAAGTAAAGAATGTATACACATTTTTCAGAGACACATGTATGTCTGAAAACATGGCTTGCTTGTATTGTAATTTCACTCTGTGAGCATGCATCAAACTTTAAGTTAAAACCAACATAACACTCCATCAAAGAAGCCCTGGCTAATGTAACAGCATCAATTAACTATCTGGGTATTGAGTCTATCATAAGGAATTGTCTCCATCTCTGTCCTATTCTTACTGTCATAATTTGATTTAATTAACTTACATAGGATAATATTTATACTAAATGAAGTTTAGCTGGGAAAGACTCCTTGAGAAATCAAGGTAACATCTCTAGGCAACAATGCTGAGGAATTCAGGATTCAGTCCCTATTGGTAGCGTTAAAACTCCCAGGCACATAGGGAGACTGAGGTCTGGAATTGCCTGCTCCTGGTAAAGCCAAACTCATATATGATGGGAAGTAGAGCCTCAGGATTCTTTTGTGTAAATGTGTATGTGATATAGTCAAATGCTACCTATGAAAGTTGATTCAGGGTACAACGAGATTCTCTGCCTTCCCTAAAACACCTCACTGACTAGTCTGCTATATCCATCCATCCTCCCATCCATCCAGCCACCCATCCTCCCATCTATCCTCCGATCCATCCTCCCATCCATCCAGCCACCCATCCTCCGATCCATCCTCCCATCCAGCCAGCCACCCATCCTCCCATCCATCCTCCCATCCATCCAGCCATCCAGCCATCCTCCCATCCTCCCATTCAGCCATTCTCCCATCCTCCCATTCAGCCATCCTCCCATCCATCCTCCCATCCATCCATCCTCCCATCCTCGCATTCATCCTCCCATCCATCCTCCCATCCAGCCTCCCATCCATCCTCCCATCCATCCATCCTCCCATCCATACTCCCATCCATACTCCCAGCCATCCAGCCATCCTCCCAGCCATCCAGCCATCCTCCCAGCCATCCAGCCATCCTCCTATCCATCCATTCATCCTCCCATCCTCCCTTCCTCCCGTCCACCCACCCATCCGTCCTCCCATCCACCCATCCACCCGTCCTCCCGTCCACCCATCCTCCCATCCACCCGTCCTCCCATCCACCCACCCATCTGTCCTCCCACCCACCCATCTGTCCTCCCATCCGTCCTCCCATCCGTCCATCCTCACACCTGGTCTAAATTTGCAACCCTAGAGTGGCTTCATTGATTAGGCATTGCCTCAAATAGACTCTTGCCTGTTATAGGCACATTTGCTACCCGGAATAGAAATAAATTAACATCTAGCCCCACCACTTTCACACAGATAAGGTATTAGGTTAACCAGCTAGGGTATGGGAATATCCTCATTTCTCACTCCTCCCCATATCCACCCTGCTGCCCAGGTAACTTTGCAGTTTTTTCCACTAGAAAGCTTGTTCTGGCCCCATGTGCCTTGCTTTAACCAATGGAATGTGGGAAAATGGTGATATGTCAGGTCTGAGCCAACACCTAAAGAGGCATCAGTCCATTTTGTTTTGTTTTTGTTTGCTCCTCTTGTGCTTATGCCACACCATGAGAAGTACTAGTCCCTGAAGAATGACAGATATGTGGAACAGAGTCACCCTTCCCAATCAGCAAATCTGTGAGTATGGCAATAGATACTTACTCTACACCACTGAGATTCAGGGTGGTTTGTTATGCAGTCCTGTTGTGGTAATAGTGGACTAAGATACCAGCTCTCACCTAAGAAGGAGCAAGGCTCTGACGGTCTTGGACACAGCAGGTGAAATTCCCTGTAAGAGAAGGCAGAATTTGTAGAAATTTCATTGCAAACATTCCCAATCCTTTCTTCCTTGTTTTCTGTGATTATAGAGTCTAAGAAGTGAAATCCACCATGTCTGTCATTTGTCATACTGTGGTGGCTTGCATGTTGCTGTGGTGCTGGAAGCTACGCCACCTATATTTCAAATACCAGCAGTCACCAACGGTGGACAGGTTTCAGACTAAGACAGGCTTGGAGGAAGGGCCTGACAATCTATTTCTGAAAATCAGCCAATGAAAACCCTATGGATCACAACCGAATATTGTCTGATATAGTGGTTGATATGTAGTCAAAGATGAACTCAAACATACCAACAAATCATATAGACG
Source organism: Trichechus manatus latirostris (assembly GCF_000243295.1). Classification (NCBI taxonomy): domain Eukaryota; kingdom Metazoa; phylum Chordata; class Mammalia; order Sirenia; family Trichechidae; genus Trichechus; species Trichechus manatus. The sequence goes on from NW_004444040.1 coordinate 8,847,501, forward strand.
GCACAGGACTGGGCAACATACTGTTCTGTTTTACAGAAGGTCACCATGAGTAGAAGCCGACTCGATGGCAGCTAACAACAAGAAGCGAGATACTCAGTTTCCCAGAATGTTTTACAACTGGGGCTAACCAGGAAACCCTTCTGGCATAGTGGTTAAGAGCTTCGGCTGCTAACCAAAAGGTCGCAGTTCGAATCCACCAGGCACTCCTTGGAAACTGTATGGGGCAGTTCTACTCTGTCCTATAGGGAATCGACTTGACAGCAATGGGTTTTTTTTTTTTTTAGGGCTAACCATGTGACCCAGCTCTAGCTACTTATATATAAGTGTCCTTTTGCAGAGGACTCCTGGCAAAACGTTTGCTTTCATGATAAGAACAGGGGCTTCTGTTACTGCGCTTCTCCCTTCTTCCTGCCTTGAACGTGGTTGTAATGACTGAAACTATAGCAGCCAGTTTGCAGCCAGGAGGTGAGCAGCATGAAGTTGAAAGGCGAACAGCTGAAGGAAGCAGAGTCGGAAGACTGCAAAAGCCTGGGTCCTTCATGACATTGCTGAGTAGCTAAAACCAGTTGCCATAGAGTTGACTCTGACTCATGACGACCCCATGTGTGTCAGAGCAGAACTATGCTCCATAGGGTTTTCAATGGCTGATTTTTTGGAAGTAGATCACCAGGCCTTTTTTCCAAGGCACTTCTAGGGGGACTTGAACCTCCAACTTTTCAGTTAGCAGCTGAGCATGTTAACCATTTGCATCACCCAGGGACTCCAAGCTTACCTCTAGTCTTCTTTTTATGTGAAATAAAATTAGTGTCTATTTTGTTTAAGCCCCTATTAGATGGGTGTTCTAATATCGAAAATTAAACGAATTCCTAACCGATATGCCTATCTTACAGTTTTGCTTGGGTCTGACTCAATCCGTTTACAACAGAATGATGATGTAGTTTTCTCACTGGGTAATGAAGGAGCTGAGTTAAGAGGAAGTTCTAAAGGTTTCATAGCCCACTGAGAAAAAAAAAAAAAAGGAGCAGCAGCAGTCTTATCTTTTAACATCAAATGGAAGCACCTTAGGGATTGAGATGGGGGAAGCCTGGAGTATCTCTCCTCTCCTCGTGTCTTGATCTGTTTGACCTGTTAAAATACAACCCACTCACCGTTCTTAGCTTCTTCCTTGAAGCATTCTCTTCCATGAAGCATTCTCAAAATCTAGCCAGAATGGATCAGTGCTTTCTCTGAGTTCCTACCATGGTTTATTTGTTTTCTCTAGCTGTTCCCCTCAGTTGACATACCACATTTGGCTCTGAATGAATACTGTATACGTGTCATATCTTCCCTACAAAGACAGCATCTTAACAGTCCCTATAGAATTTCTTGCAGAATCTTGTGGAGTGCTCAGCACACATCAGAACTTTAGTAACTAGTAATAACTCTTAATTAAATAAAATTAATATCAAGTTGCTTTGTAACATGCTTGGCATCACACCCATGCCTGTGGGTGTATCTGGAAACTTAATTAGGGGTTGGCAGCAAAAATAGCTCAGCTGTAGATCCTGTCTACTTTAGAATAAGATAGAGATGAGAGAGGGCACAAGAGAGTAGAAAGAACAATTCAAAGTCACCTCCAAAGAGACTAGTGTATCCATATAATTTATTCTCTCTTGGGAGCGTCCCTAACAGAAGTACCGATGAGAAAGAAGTCAGCAATCTGACACTGTTTTGCATTTTTACCTTGAGACTTTAAATATATGTTGGGACACTTAGGCTTACGTTAGCTTCTACTTTAGTAAAAAAGGAGGGGGAACTCTCTAAGCTGGAAAGTTCTAGAATTCACAATTAAGAAGAGGAGTGGTAGGGTACCTTAGGCTGGGTCCCCCAGAAGCTGACCCTGAAACAAAGATTTGAGTCCAGTGGTTTATTTGGGAGGTGATCCCAAGAAAGACAGTAGGGGAAGGTGAAAACGAGGCAGTGAAAAAAAGGAGGCTAATACAGGGTATGTTAATGAGTAAGTTGTGTCTGTGGGCAACTGGAATTCAATCCTGCTGGGGAACTCTGTGTACTATACACATCCCTATTGTTCCACATGGGTGGTGAGGAGCTGGGGTATTTATTCACCTCCATTTGTCTTTGGTGAGGGCTGTTTGGGGGGCATTAACACCTTGGCACTTCCAGCCTCCCCCACTCAAGGACTGAGCATGTTCCTGCAGACAAAGAAAATCCTTTGCCAGAGAATTCAATGTGTTGCAGTAAGAAGCCACTGGTATGTACAGGAATGCTGAGTAGTGAGAGTACATGGGCAGGGCCAAACAGTGTCTGCTCCCTGGGGAGAAGTCGAGGGTGAAGCAACAGGGGGTTCAGATGGAGGAATGGGGAGCACTACGTTGTACCTTGGATAGGGCTGAGATCTGCATAGCCAGGGTGATGTGCCAATTGCACAAAGGTAGATGTCCCATTGAAACATCTGGGGAAATCTGGAATACATCTTGCATCTTCATTGCCTTTAGATTTTACAATGTCTTCCAAATCATAAGGATCAAAACCACATTTATCAACCTTCATGTCCTATGTTGGGGGAATAATATATCCATTAAAAAAAAACAAACCAAACCAATTGCCATTAAGTCACCTCCAACTCATGGCCCCCTCATGTGTATCAGAGTAGAACTGTGCTCCATAGAGTTTTCAATAGCTGATATTTTGGATGTAGATTGCCAGGTCTTTCTTCCCAGGTAGCTCTAAGTGGACTCAAGCCTCCAACCTTTTGGTTAGTAGCCAAACGTGTTAACCAATTATACCACCCAGGGATCATCCATAACAGTGGAATATTCTGGAGCTATTTAAAATCATGATTCAGAAAGTATTTACAATACAAAAGGAAGTGCTGATGAGTTAATGTTAAGTGATTTAACAATGGCAAGGTCCGACATTGCATATCCAGTAGGGCCTCTACTCCGTGTAAAAAAGAATTAAAAAGTACTAAACAATGTTGGTAGAAAATGTGTCAATTTTACATAAATATGTGTGTGTGTGGTTGTAGTTGCTTTCCTCTGTTTCTTATACTTTTCTAAACTTTACATATTTTCCCCAATGAACATGTATTACTTTTATAACTGGCTCAAAAAATTTTAGCAAAAACAAATTATCGTGTTAACCCTTGTCAATAATGGCTCTAAAATGGTTCTGTTGATTTGGCCCATATGAGCCTCAGAGGTTAGATTCTGTATAGGACTGTGTTCAAGGATACCAGCTCCCAGGAGATTAACATCTTCAGCTCTCCTCTCATTCTCCAAGAAGTCCATGTCACACTCCAACTCAACCAACCAGCATGTATTCTTCACTTAATAAATATTTGTCTTGAAAGAAGTACAACCAGAATGCTTCTTAGAAGCAAGGATGGCGAGACTACGTCTTATATACTTTGGACGTGTTGTCAGGAGGAATCAGTCCCTGGAGAAGGACATCATGCTTGGTAAAGTAGAGGGCCAGCGAAAAAGAGGAAGATCCTCAATGAGATGGACTGACACAGTGGCTGCAACAATGGGCTCAAGCATAACAATGATTGTGAGCATGGCGCAGGAGTAGGCTGTGTTTAGTTCTGTGGTGCATAGGGTCACTATGAGTAGGAATTGACTCGATGGCACCTAACAACAACAATATTTATAGAGTGTCCACTGTGTGCCGACAACTGTCCTAGCACTGGACAAAGATAGACACAGGCCCAGCCTCGTGGAACTTGCAGGGAACTGAGTTAATAAAATCAAGCAAATAAATAGAATTTCCATCTTCAAGGAACCCTGTGCAGGAGAGATGTATGCTTCTATGAGAAACTATAGTTAGAGATTTGGATCAAATGGGGAGAGGGGCTGCCCTCAGGAAGTGAGGTTCAACCTAAGATCTGAAAGATGCAAAGGAGTTAACTGGATGAACACTAACTGGGCTTCTAATGTGTGCATGGGGTCATCATTCTGGGGTTTTGGGAGGTTTTAAGACCTCTGTCCTTAAGAAACTAGCCATCTAATTGATAACAAATGAGAGAGAGAGGGAAAAAAAAATACAGTATTGGATTAAAGTCCTCAGTGTCTGTGGGTAGATGTAGGAGTTCAAAGGAGCAGGCAATTAGTAACGGCTAAAATAGTCAAGAAAGACTCTTTGGAAGAAATGCAGTTTGAGTTTAGCTTGTTTGCCAGCAAGAAGGAGAGGTTCTCCAAGCAAGGAGAACCACATGAGCAAAACCTAGAGGGGTCAATGTTAATGATACTCTTGTGGGACAGTGAGATGCCCAGCAAGACGAAAGGAGAGGATGAGTGTTGGGTAGAAATGGTGGCTGTGGGGTGGAAGGGGTGGCTTATCCTTGGAAGCCAGATGAGGATGCTTGGACTTGATGTGATAGGAAATAGGGAGCAAAGCCTACTAAGTGGTATCTACAGGAGGATCGATGTGGCCAGCTATACCACGTGGAGGAGAGAAGCTGGAGGATCTGGACACGGGAATCCAGACAGCATTAGAGATTCAGACAGGAAAGATGTTCCTCCTGTTTATCCTCAGGACACAGCAATATGATGCAGTAACTGGGCTTTTTAGCTGCTGAAAAGAAAATTTCTATAAGAAAGGGAAACATTTTGAATTGCTTGTTATAATCTGTTCTTTTCTCACTTATTTTATCAGTCTGTCACCTATAACCAAGAAAATGTGCTGAAACCCAACAAATATCTTCCCTCTTCCGGAAGTTCTCCCCACAAAGGAGACCATAGGCAAGTCACCTAGAATTCAGCTCTCCTAGAGCAAACTCATGGACCAAGAGAATCTTCTCCCTTTCGAGGACTCCCCCTTTCCTTCCCCACAACCTTCCTGACTCACAAAGTTGCTGCAATGGTGGTGATGAGGAATGAAGTTGGTAAAGGGCCTCCATTAGCCAAAATGCCTTGTACCTTGTTTTGCTGAAAGAGCAGCCAGGCTGTGTGCTGCTATAAGGGCTGCAGGGGTGGGGGGTGGAAGGTGGAGGGTAAGAAGGAAAGGAATCTCTTCCACAGCAGATGCTAAAGGAGGAAACCATTCACCTTCTACCCTGAGCAGAATGCCCCCTGGGTTTTCCTCCTGGTCCACAGATGATTCCTTACCGCATAGTAACCCTATATGACAGAGTAGAGCTGCCCTATAGGATTTCCAAGGAGCTGGATTTGAACTGCCCAGCTTTTGGTTAGCAGTTGAGCTCTTAACCACTGTGCCATCAGGGCTCCTCAAATTTCTATACGCCAAAAAACCCATTGCCATCTAGTCGATTCCGACTCATAGTGACCCTATAGGACAGAGTAGAATCGCCCCATAGGGTTTACAAGGAGCGACTGACTGGTGGATTGAACATTTTGGTTAGCAGCCGAGCTCTTAACCACTGTGCCACCAGGGCTCCTTTGAATTTCTATATAGAAGGGATTAAATTGTGGCAATCTAGTTACAACTATTTTTTCTTGCTGTTTTTATATTTATTAGGGTAGCTCACCAATACCACATCTTCCATTCATACCACCACTGAGCTCCCCAAACTAGGTTTCTCTTCAGTTAGAGACTCATAGAAGTGTCCCACCCTCATCTTTGCTTTCACCCCAAGGACAGGAAAGTAATTTGCATATGGAAATAGACAATTAATGAATAGATTGGTCAATTAATTATCTAGCTTCCCTAACAGAGTTGGCCACTCCTTTCTCATGTAAAGGTGAGTACCTACTGAGAAGGTCCTCAGCAGTCAGGGTCACCCTAAAAATCCCACCCCAGATTAAACCTGACGGCTCTCTGTGCCTCTCCTTGGAAAACACCACATACTCTAGGCGGTTTTCCTGGATCTCTGTCGCCCTCTAGTGGCTGTTTTAAGTTGAAATTCTCCCTGAGTTCAGCAGCGCTTCCACCTCCCCCTAAAAAATTCAACCAGCCCTGAATGAAAAAATATACATATTTTATGGTGTTTCTACTAAAATGCAGAAGGTAAATATATTGATGTCTTGTTTCTGGAAATGCCCACCATCAAAGTTCATCTGGTCTGTTAACCTTCCCCTGGTGGGTACATATGTTAATGAGCTTTGAAGACATCTTGCTTTGCTTGCTCTGCACCTCTAAAGGCTCCCTTTCACCCCAAATGCATACTTTCATTTGGTCTTTAGGTTTGTTTCAGAGCACCCCTGTCTTTTTCTCAAATAAACGGCCTAACTAGGTTCTTTATGGGAAGGAGGGCAGATTTTCTGGCCTGAGGAGCCGAGGTGCCTTCATTTTCAAAGCCAAAGCCTCTGGGTGATTCTGGAGCCCCAGAGGTATCACAGAGAGACGCGCCAGGACCAGGAACTGTTGCTATCTTTTGTGACTTTGCTAGGTAGGTGAACCCAAGGCAGGGCTTGAGATTGGCCGCACTGGTCATTTTTATGAATTGATTCGTATAGCCTCATGGGAAGGTTTCCTAATATACACAGCCTGCCTTATGGATGTATCACCTTCATCCGATCCCTGGGAGTGCTAAAGAAAAGCCAACCATACTCACCTGGCCTTCAGCCCAAACCAGGCAATGAGGCCCCTGGCCAGACTGGAGGAAGAGAAGAAGCCTCAAAGTCTGATGACTCTGCCATTCCCTTGGCTACAAAGCCTAAGGAAGTATTTGCTCGGCTTGTGCTGGGTGTTTACCATTGAGTACCTTATGCTGTGAGGCTGGAATTATCATCTCCATTCTACAGAGGAGAAAACGGAGACTCAGCATTTAGTGCATTTCCCAAGATCACACAGCTATGTACGTGGCAGGGTAAGGGATTCAAACCCAGTTCTGGCTCTCTCTAAAACCTACTCCTTAGCCAGCCCCTGCCTCTTATCTAACTTAGCTTTTGATTTCAGGTCCTTGACTCATAGTCTATGTGAATGGCGCCTCTTGGAGTTGGGCACTGCACAGCCTGCACGTCTGTATGGAGTGGCTCAAATCAACTTCCAGCTTGATGCTTCTCCTCCTCCATGTCAAGATTCAAAGCCTGGCTTGAATCTAGAGCCTTGCGACTCAAAGAGTAGTCCCTGAACCTGCAGCATCAGCAATATCTGACAACTTTTTAGGAATGTAAATTATTTGACTCCAGCCTAGATCTAATGAATCACAGTCTCCAAGAATGGAGCCCAGGAATCTATGCCCAGGGCTTCTCAACTTCAATTGACATTCAATCACCTGGGGATCTAGTTAAAATGCAGATCCTGATCCAGTAGGTCTGAGGCAGGGCTTCGAATTGGTTCGGCTGGTTCGACCTCCTGCTGAGAATTTAGATTTCCACCTCAGATGTACTGAATCAAAATCTACATTTTACCAACAACACACAAACTCCAGAAGATAAGCTAGATAACTGGGATCTTCTAAAAATTAAACACTTATGCTCATCAAAAGACTTCATCAAAATAGTAAAAAGAGAACCTACAGACTGGGAAAAAATTTGGGGGCATTACAAGTCAGACAAAGGTCTAATCTCAAATCTACAAGAAAATCCAATACTTCTACAACAAAAAGACAAATAATCCAATTTAAAAATGGGCAAAGGAAATGAACAGACACTTCACCAAATAAGACATTCAAGAGGCCAACAGACACATGAGGAAATGCTCGCAATCACTAGCCATTAGAGAAATGCAAGTTAAAACCACAATGAGATGCCATCTCACTCCGCCACTACTGGCAAAAAGAAAAAAAAACTGGAAATAACAAATGTTGGAGAGGCTGTGGGGAGATCGGGAACTCTTATGCACTGCTGGTGGGAATGCAAAATGATACAACCATTTTGGAAAGTGATATGACGCCTCCTTAGAAAGCTAGAAATAGAAATACCATACGATCCAGCAATCCCACTCCTAGGAATATATCCTAGAGAAATAAGAGCCATCACACAAATAGACATATGCACACCCATGTTCATGCATCATTGTTCACAAGAGCTAAAAATGGAAGCAACCTAGATGACTATCAACAGATGAATGGATAAACAAACTATGGTATATACACACAATGGAGTATTATACAACGATAAAGAACAATGATGGATCTGTGAATCATCTCATAACACGGATGAAACTGGAAATAAGTCAATCACAAAAGGACAAATACTGTATGAGACCACTACCGTAAAAACTCATGAAAAAGTTTACACACAAAAAGAAACAATCTTTGTTGGTTATGAGGGATAGGAGGGGTAGGGGGGAATACTGAATAGATAAGTGGTAACTTTGGCAAAGGGAAGACCGTACACAATACCGGGGAAGCCAGCACAACTTGTATAAGGAAAGGTCATGCAAGCTCCATAGACACATCCAAACTCCCTGAGGGACCAAACTGCTAGGTGGAGGGCTGTGGGGACCGTGGTCTCAGGGAATATCTAGCTCAGTTGGCATAACACAGTTTATAAAGAAAATGTTCTACATTCTACCTTGGTGAGTAGCATCTGGGGTCTTAAAAGCCTATGAGCAGCCATCTAAGATACTCCACTGGTCTCATCCGTTCGGGAGCAAAGGAGAATGAAGAAAACAAGATACAAGGGAAAGACTAGTCCAAAGGACTAATGGACCAAAACTACCACGGCCTCCACCAGCCTGAGTCCAGTACAACTAGATGGCGCCCAGCCTCCACCACTGACTGCTCTGACAGGGATCACAACAGAGGGTCCCGGACAGAGCTAAAGAAAAATGTAGAACAAAATTCTAACTCACAAAAAAGACCAGACTTACTGGCCTGACAGAGACTGGAGAAACACCAAGAGAATGGCCCCAGGACATCCTTTTAGCTCAGTAATGAGTCACTCCCGAGGTTCACCCTTCAGCCAAAGATTAGGCAGCCCCATAAAACAAAATGAGGCTAATGGAGCACAACAGTCCAGGGATAAGGACTAGAAGGCAGGAGGAGAAAGGAAAGCTGGTATTAGGGAACCCAAGGTTGAGAAGGGACAGTGTTGACATGTTGTAGGGTTGTTAGCCATCGTCATAAAACAATATGTGTGCTGTTTAATGAGAAACTATTTGTTCTGTGAAACTTCATCTAAAGTACAATAAAAAATAAATAAAAATTTAAAAAATCTACATTTTAAAAACATCCCCAGATGATTCCTATTTATACCTAAGAATCTTCTGGGGATCTTGCTAAAATGTAGGTTCTGATTCAGTATATCTGGGGTGGAAATGCAAATTATCAGCAGGGGGTCGAACTGGAATGAACTGGTTCAAAGCCCTGATCTGAGGAGGTGGTGCTGAGGATCTTCATCTCTATTCAGCTCCCAGATGATGCAAATGTTAAGAATCACACTTTGAATAGTGTCTTAGGCTGGTTTCTCTAGAGAAGCAAAACCAGTGAAGTATATATATATATAGAGAGAGAGAGATTTACCTCAAGAAAATGGCTCACGCGGTTGTAGAGGCTGGCAAGTCTCCAGACTGTGGGTCAGGTGTCAGACATCAGGCTGGAGGCTTCTCCTTACTCATATAGCTGCAGGGGCTGATGAACCCAAGATCCACAGGTCAGATGGCAGGCTGCTGGCTTGGCTCACGGCTATGAAGACTGACAAATTCAAGACTGGCAGGTAAGACTGCAGGCTGCTGGCCTGAGTCTCAAGAACTGGAGGTCAGAAGCTGATAAGCTGAACTCAGGATCCAAAGCACAGCAAAAGACAGAGAGCTTTGCCAGAAAGTCCGCATATATTGGATGCAGGCCACACTCTCAAGGAAACTCTCTTTCAACTGATTGGCTACTCACATGGAGGTGATTACATCATTACACGGCTGCCAAACTACGTCATAATTGCCATAACACTGAGAATCATGGCCCAGTCAAATTGACATACAACCTTAACGATCATAAATAGCAAGGCTGTAGATCAGGATTTCTCAAACCTGCATTCAAATCACCTGGAGGATTTGTTAGTACACAGATGGCGGAGTCCCATCCCACAAGATTCTGATGCAGTAGGTCTGGGATGGAGCCTAAGGATTTGCATTTCTATCAAGCTCCCAGATGATGTTGATGATGCAGGTACAGGGACCCCACTTTGAGAACCACTCTTCTAGCCTATTAGAATTTCCCTTAATTAGAGAATTAACCCCATGCCTTCTGTCTTTTCATTTGCATGAAGCCCTATTCAATTCTAGAACCTTGGCGTTTTAGAGCTGAAAGAGATTTCAGAGACCACCTGGTCTCAGCCAAAGAAATGAAAATCAGTGGTCTCTCCCAAAGTCATACATCAGCAAAAGCCATGTTAGAGGCAAAACCAGGATTAGGCCTCCTGAATCACTCAGTTCAGTGTTGTTTACTCTGCATCCTGCTGGCTCTGATGCTCCATAAATTCTCTGGCTTCCAGCAACTGCAGTATTTTTGGTGAGCTCTCCACCTCAGACCAGCTTTGCAGGCACTTGAATTCCTTTCAGACACATATGTCATCAGCACAATTTGTGCAAACGTAGTGACCTCCTACGTAACAGCTTTGTGAAAAGAGGGCTTTGGAAAAAACCAGCAGCCAGCCTAGCAGCCGTGGTGGAGAGGAAAGGCAGCAACTAGCAGGCAAACCACGCAAGGTGATTCAGAACAGAGGCCCTGGATTCTGACAGCAACTGACACCCAGGCTCTGCTGAGCTGCTCTGGGAAAGTCATTTAACCTCTCTGTGTCTGGAAAGATGCTTTTCTTTAAGGAAAACAATATTGTCATTCAAGGAACTAAACACAGAGGAGGTCTCACATATGGACTGGGGGTGGGGGTTATATCAGTTTCCACTGCATAATAAATCACCCAATACTTAGTGAGTTAAAACAGCAACCATTTATTATTGCTCCCAAGTCTCCAAGAGAGAGTAGAAGTGTTCAAGGCCCCTTGAGGCCTAGGCTCGGAACAGGTATGCCATCATTTCTGCCATACTCTACTGGCAACAGCAAGACATAAGGCTGACCCACCTCTCAATGGAAGGAACGACAACATCACAAAGCAAAGATATCTAGAGAGGTAAAGGTTTGTGGCCATTTTGCAGTCCACCACAGGGGAGTTATTTTTGTTTGGAAGACCCTGAAACAAAGCTTCCAAAGCAAATAGTTTACTTGGGAGGCACAGGAAATGTCAGTAATGGAGTGGGAGATTGAGACAGAGAGGAGAAGCAGCCAATGAAGGAAGCCCAACCAAGCCACCAGTGGGGGAAGTTGGAGCTAAATTCCACCAGAGAGCTCTGGAAGCCAGAGTAGGAGGGATGCCTTGTTGTTGTTCCACCTGAGGTCCAAGGAAACTGGGATGTTTATACGTCATTTCATATCCGCCTTTTGTTGAGGGCTGCTCCCAGGGGACACTAATTACCCATCACTTCAGCCTCCCATAAAGTGACGACAGAGGTCAGAGCAAGACCTTGACAAAGAAATGAAGGTACTGACAGCTGGTAGTTGGGCCAGTGTGCTCTGAAGTGGTAGGATTTGGGGGGATAAACAGGAGCATGGGTAGGACACCCTAGCATCTCCTACAGTGCTGTGGTGAGAACAAACAAAACTCTCAAGCTTCAGATTCAAGATGTTTTAGTCAAAGCATTTTTTTTTTAAGTCTCTCTGCTTTATTTGGGGTGATGCTTCAGTTCTGTTGCTGGCAAAGGTTGGGACTCTAGGTGGCATCATATCAACCTATCCATGCAGCTCAGGAAACAAGATGCCAAATGATGTTCCTAGTTGTCCTTGGAATTCAACAATTACCAGCATGAGCTGGGAACTAACAGTTGTCCAGGCTGTACCAGTGATGGACCATTTTAGCTTTTGGGAGACATACCGAGGCCAATGCTCTGTCTGAACTTGTACCATGGCGACAACATCACAAGCTATGTGGCCCAAAGCACAAAGGCGCAGACAGAGGTAGCTGACTTTTCTAGGGAGTGGGATTCACGAAACCCCTGGAGGGAGAAGCGGTAAGTAGAATGAAGCTCTCTGTCCTCAGAAAGGTCTTTGGAAGTGTATGAAAAATGGACTGGAAGAAAAGATGCTAAGTTTATAGCAGAAATTATTCCTGGAGGTGGGAGTAGAAGTGGGATTGTAGAATGAGGTTAAAAGTCAAGGTCAAAAGGTATTTAACATTTTATTAAAACAAATGAGACAAAAGGTCAACAATGATCAATTCTTGATAATGAATGTAGGTGGTTATCACAGTATTAGCTCTCCTTTTTAAATTTCAATAGGTAAGTAAGTGTGTAGCGGGGAGGGGGGTATGATAGTCTCCTATAATTAGCAAGGTATGGTGGAGTTCAAAAAGTGACTCTGATCTGATACTTGCATGACCTTTGACAAATACTTCCCTTTAATAAGCCTCAAAGACAATAATGCACCAATAGTGCAGAACCCAAAGCAAAGGGGTCACTTAAAACATGGTCTTTCACTCCCTTTGCTCCTCCTCAGGCCCTCACCGTCCACCATCACCAACAAGAGTTCAAGGGTCACACTCCCTCCTTACACTGAGCCAAACTTGATGATGTTCTGGCTGTCTGGAAAGGCTGGAAATAGGAAAATCTTAATAAAACCTTATCCTGACTCTCTCAATCTAGGGACAGAGTTGGTCTAAGGAAAAAAAGAAAAGGTTTCCGGAAAATATGGCTGGAAGGATATCCCCCTCATGTGGAGAGGGATTCTGAACTAACACTCAATACTTCCTAACTTTCCCCGGGGCTTTAGAATCTTCTACCCTGAGGGGTATCTAACCTATTTCCAGAACATTCCTAAGGACTTCAGGGTGACCTGTAAAGAGATAAGGTCTTTGACCTCTAAATGTAAATGTAAACATTTGAGTCCTCATACAAATTTAGAAAGAGTCCATAGCCAGGCCTCGACCACACAAGAAACTATGTGCCTGGAAGAGTGGAAAATAAGGAACGAGGGTTTGAATCAGGGCCCAACCTCCAGAAGAGAAGGCATCTCTGGTCTCTCTCCATCTTGCCAAGGAGGTGGAGAGTAGCCTTGGAAGGCAACACAGTGTTCCCCAGGTTTTTGTTTTATATGAGATTCTTTGAAGCTGGGAGGGATTGACCTTAAACAAAGACTGAGGAGACAGAGCCGAGGAGCCACTGGGCTGAGCTTGCTGCATGCAAAGATTACAAATAATCACAGGCTTCCACATACTCCAGGATCTCCAGTCTCTAGGAAGAGTATGTGTGTGTGCACGTACATGCACGCCTATTTGTATAGGGTTTCCCATCAACTCTGTATCGGTTATCTGTTACCGTAAATATACTGCATAATAAACCACCCCAGAACTTAGTGACTTGAAACAATAATTATTTATTTAGCTCACGTTCTATGATTGGCAATTTGGACTGTGCTCAGCTGGGACATTCTTTATTGTTTGTTTTTTAATTAAAGGGGTCCCTGGGTTGTACAAATGGCTTGCGCTCCACCACTAACATAAAGGTTGGTGGGTTGAACCCATACAGCAGTGCTGGGGAAAAAAGCCCTGGCAATTTGCTTCTATAAAGATTACAGCCAAGAAAACCCCATGGAGCAGTTCTTTTTTCTTCTATTTTTGGTTGTAATTTAGATGAAGGTTTACAGAGCAAATTAGTTTCTCATTAAACAATTAATACACGTATTGTTTTGTGACATTGGTTGCCACCCCCACGACATGTCAACACTCTCCTCTTCTCCACCTGGGGTTCCCCATTACTAGCTTTCCTGTCCCCTCCTGCCTTCTTGTCCTTGCCCCTGGGCTGGTGTGCCCATTTAGTCTTGTTTTGTTTTATGGGGCTGTCTAATCTTTGGCTGAAGGGTGATCCTCAGGAGTGACTTCAGTACTGAGTTAAAAGGATGTCTGGGGGCCATACTTTTGGGGTTTCTCCAGTCTCTGTCAGGCCAGTAAGTCTGGTCTCATGGGTCTGTGGTGAGCTGCGGGTCAGGCTGGCAGCTCTGTGATCTAGGCTGGGCTCTCTAACGTTTCTGGGCTGACTTGACTCTGGTCCACAAGTCCCTCATCATCCAGGAGGCTAGCCTAAGCTTGTTCTTGTGGCATCTGGGAAGGGTTCAAAAAGAGAGAGCAGAAGCATGCAAGACCTCTGGAGGTCTAGTGTCAGAATGGGCACTTGTCACTTCTATCACATTCTATAGGTCAAAATAAGTCACAAGGCCAGACCAGCTGAGTGTGTTAGGATAACCTGGCCAGAGAAAAGGTAGGCAAATAGACTCCACCTCCTGATGGGAGCAGTTGCAAAGTCAGATTGCAAAAAAGGCATGGACATGGTGAGGGGAATAGTTGCAGCCATGTTTGGAGACATCAACCACATACTTACCACCACTCTGAGGCAGATTTCTGCTGGATTTTACCACATACTGTTTGTCAAGCAGAGAGTTGGGATGGAGAGAAGAGTGAGGCGCAGTCTGAAGTAGGTTTCTGTAAGTCCCATTTCTGGAGACCCCACTCATGGTATATACTTAAACCACTGGTCCTTTAAGATACTAAGAGGTACCAGGGTCAAATACATTTAAAGAAAAATGCATTAACCAAAGCTAAATTTGAAAAACGATAATGTCCACCTCACAGGAATATAAATGGAGACTTTTCCTTTGTTTTCCTCATGGAACATACCCCCAACCCCAGTGAATTGTGCATGAGCCCTATTTCAACCGCTATTGTAATTATTGGCAAGTTCAACATCCACATAGACAATATACTCAATACCCTGGCTTGGTAGTTTCCCATTCTCTCCCTTCATAATGTGTTGTTTCCTCTTACCTCATCCACTCATTCCATGGTCAGCCTGGTCATGCACAATAATTGTATCACCTCTGAAATCTCTATTGCAAATATTCCACACTATGACTAGCTCATTAGCTTTCAAGTTTGCATCCTTTAGCATCCCAGTTGCAACAGTTCTTTGGCCTCTGGAATTCTCCCATCTAATGATCCCACTACTTTTTCCCAATATATTACCGCCTTCATCTTTACTTCTCTCATTAACTAACTTAGATTCTGTGGTCTGACATTAGATTCCCTCCATTGAGTAGTTTCGCCTTGTTTCGTATTTCTATGAGTGAAATTATGCAATATGCGCTCTTTTATGTTTGACTTCTTTTATCATTATGTTTATGAGAATCATCTATATTGTTGTGTGTAATTATAGATGGTTCATTCTCATTGCTGTGATATAATCCACTGTGTGAATACACTACTGTTTATTTATTCATTTTACTGTTCATGAGCATTTGAGCTATTTCCAATTTGAGCTATTACAAATATCACTGATATGAATATGTCTTTTGGTGTATATATTTTTGTCTTTTTGGTGTATGCATTTATTTTGGATGTTGCTGAGTCAGGAATATAATGATTTTGAGATAAAAATTTACCATAAAGTTGAAGAAAGGAAGACTCATTTTAGACATTTAGACTCAGTTTCCCAAGTGCTATGTTTGGGAGGTTTGCCAATTTATTAAATATTTTTAGACCCATTATATATACCTCATGAAATGAGCATTGGAAGCACATGTTAGTAGATAAAAAGGAGACAAACCCAAATCAAAACCAAACCTGTTGCTGTCGAATCAATTCCGACTTATAGTGACCCTATAGGACAGAGTAGAACTGCCCCATAGGGCATTCAAGGCCATAAATCTTTAGGAAGCAGACTGCCACATCCTTCTTTCATGGAGGAGCTGGTGGGTTTGAACCTCTGACCCCCTGGTTAGCAGCTGAGTGCTTAACCACTGCATCCCCAGGGCTCCTTGTAAAATGGAGGCAGCTATTATTAATTTACATAAGTTGCTCAGTCTCTAGTAGAACAGAAGCATAAATGAATGGCCTCTGCTACTTTCCTTTTATCCCTTTTGCACTTTAGCCCTGTGCCCTGCAGAGAGAAGGGAAGAACAGTGTGTTCTGTTTAGATCTTCAACAGCTACAAAGCACTGAAAATTGACTCAGAGATACCGTAGTCAAATCAAGTCCTCCAGATATAATAATTATTACAGAAAAAAAGTATTCTTACAAGTTTCTTTTATATTTTAAATACTTAGAAAAAAGCATTTGGGGGACAGAATATAAAATGTAGCAATAAAATACTTTAATACTACATCAAGATGACAAAAATATTATAATTATCTGACAAATACTTTAAAGCATTGGAAGTACATTATTATATTTGAGATTCATCTATATTGTTATGTGTAATTATAGCTCATTCACATTGCTGTATCATAATGCTTAAATGAGCAATTATTGGATGTTGAAAACAAATGGAAAAATGGTCTCAATAAGAAATAAAAGATATAAAGGAAAAGCAAATGAAAATTTCAGAACTGAAATGTACAATAACCAAAAATTTAAAAATAAATGGATAGGCTCAACAGCAAAGTAGAGGAGACAGAGAAAAGAATCAGTACACTGAAATTAACTGGAAGATAGAATAATAGAAATTATGCAATCTGAACAACAGAGAGAAAATAAACTAGTGAAAAAATGAACCGAGCCTCTGGGGCCTATGGAACTATAATAAATGATCTAACATTCATATCATCAGGATTCTCTATGGAGAGGAGAAAAAGGGCAAGGCTGAAAAAATAGTTGAAGAAATAATGGCTAAAAACTTCCCAAATTTGGCAAAAGATATAAACCTACAGATTCAAGGAGTTGAGAGCACAAACAGGATAAACCCAGAGAAGTATCAAAAAAAAAAAGTCATAAACAAACTTTAAAAACTAAAGACAAAGAAAAAATCTTGAAAGCAGTGAGGGAGAAATGACACTTAGCTACAGGGGAAAAAGCAATTAGAATAAAAGTAAATTTCTCATTAGAAATCAGGGAGGTCAGAAGGAAGTGGCTCAACAGTTTTTCAAATACTGAAAGAACTGTCAACCTAGAATCCCATATCCAGGGAAAATATCCTTGAGGAATTAAGGGGAAATCAAGACATTCTCAGGTACAGGAAAATGAAGATAATTTATTGTCAACAGAACTACTCTATAAGTATGCCTAAAAGAACTTCTCTAGAGAAGGTAAGCAATAAAAGAAGAGACCTTGGAACATCAGGAAGGAAAAGAGACTGCACACAAAATTATTGGCAAATAAAATACGCTTTCTTTCTCCTCTTGAGACTTCTACATTATATTCAATGGTTAAATCAAAAATTATAAAACCGTCTAATGCAGTTCTATTTATTCTGGGTCATGGAGACACCATCTCTTATGGAGTAGAACTGCCCCATAGGGTTTTCTTGGCGGTAATCTTTATGGAAGCAGATAGCCAGTCCTTTCTTTCAAGGTGCTGCTGGGTGGGTTCGAACCACCAACCCTTCTACTGTCAGTCATGTGCTTAACTGTTTGTGCCACCCAGGGAGCTGGTTCTGTGTTCTAAAATCAAACAGTGTAATCCATATATTAATAAAGAAGAAAAATCATTTGATCATATCAGTCGATGCAGAAAAAGCATTTGACAAAATTTAACACCCATTAATGATAATAATAAAAAAACCAGAAAAACAGAAATAGAGGGTGAACTTCCTTAACTTGATAAAAAACATCTATAAAAAACCTAGAGCGACACTTAATGATGACTGGCTGTATGCTTTCACCTTAAGATCAGGAACAAGGCGAGAATGTCCACTCTCATTGCTCTTATTTAACATAGTGCTGGAAGTTCTAGCCAGTGCAATAAGGCAATAAAAAGAAATAAAAGGCATACGGATTTGTCTTAGTCAACTAGTGTTGGTATAAAAGAAATACCACAAGTGGATGACTTTAACAAAGAGAAATTTATTCTCTCACAGTCTAGGAGGCTAGAAGTCCGAATTCAGGGCGCCGTCTCCAGGGGAAGACTTTCTTTCTCTGTCAGCCCTGGGGGAAGGTCCTTGTCATCAATCTTCCCTGGTCAAGGAGTTTCTCAGCACAGGGAACCGGGATCCAAAGGACATGCGATTTTCCTGGCTCTTGTTTCTTGGTGGTATGGGTCCCCCTGTCTCTCTGCTCCCTTTTCTGTTTTATATCTCAGAAGAGATTGACTTAAGATACAACCTAATCTTGTAGACTGAACCCTGCCTCATTAACATAACTGCCTCTAATCCTGCCTCATTAACATCATAGAGTTAGGATTTACAACACATAGGAAAATCACATCAGATGACAAAATGGTGGACAATCACACAATACTGGGAATCATGGCCTAGCCGAGAAGCCATGTATTTTTTTTTGGGGGGGGACATAAATCAATCCATGACAAGGTTAGAAAAAAAAAAGAAAACTGTTCTATTTGTAGATGACATGATTGTCTATATAGAAAATCCCAAGTAATCTACAAAACAAAATCCCTCCTAGAGCTAATAGCTCAGCAAGATTGCAGAATACAAAACAAATTACAAAAATAACTTGTATTTCTACATACTAGCAATGAACACATGGATACTGAAAAAAGAACACAATATTATTTATAAGAGTATTGATCAAAAAATTGATATACTTAGGCGTAAATCTAACAAAAAATGTACAGGACTTGTATGGTGAAAACTACAAAACACTCATGAAAGAAATAAAATAATATAAAAATAAATGGATATCATATTCATGTATTGGAAGATCCAACATAATAAAGATGACAATTCTCTTCAAATTGATATACAGCTTTAATAAATTTTCTATCAAAATTTCAGCAAGATGTTTTGTAGATATAGACAAAATTCATGTAAAATTCATATGGAAAGTAAAAGAAGCTAGAATCGGTAAAATAATTTTGAAAAAGAAGAAGTGAGGTGAGTCAATCTGCTCAATTTTCAGACGAATTATATAGCTACAGTAATCAAGACAGAGTGGAATTGGTGGAAGTACAGACACATAAATCAATGGAACAGAATTGAGAACCCAGAAATAGACCCATATGAATATGCTCAACATATTTTTGACAAAGATACAAAAGCAAGTCAATGGAGGAAAGAAAGTCTTTTCAACAAACAGTGCTGCAGCAATTGGACATCGATAAACAAAAATGAACCTTAATCTAAGTCTCATGTCTTTTTATAAAAATAACTCAAAATGGATCATAGCCTTAAATGTAAAGCTATAAAACTTTTAGAAAAATAATAGGAGAAAATCTTTGGGATCTAGGGCTAGGCAAACAGATCTTAGACTTGACCTTAAAAGCATGATCCATAAAAGAAAAAACATTGATAAATTTGACTTCTTTAAAATTAAAAACTTTTGCTCTGTAAAGACCCTGTCAAGAGGTTGAAAAGATAAGGCACAGACTGGGAGAAACATTTGCAAATCATATCTCTGAGAAAGGACTAATGTTATTGTTATTGCTGTTGTTATTGTTAGGTGCCGTTGAGTCGGTTCTCACTCATAGCGACACTGTGTACAACAGAACGAAACACTGCCCAGTCCTGGGCCATCCCCACACAACTGTTGCTGTGTTTGAGCTCATTGTTGCAGCCTCTGTGTCAATCCATCTCATTGAGGGTCTTCCTCTTCTTTGCTGACTACTTTACCAAGCATGATGTCCTTCCTTCTCCAGGGACTGGTTCCTCCTGCTAACATGTCCAAAGTATGTGAGACGAAGTCTCTATAGCCTTGCTTCTAAGGAGCATTCTGGATGTACTTTTTCCAAGACAGATTTGTTCATTCTTCTGGCAGTCCATAGTATATTCAATATTCTTTGCAAACACCATAATGCAAATGCATCGATTTTTCTTCGGTCTTCCTTATTCTTTGCCCAGCTTTTGCATGCATATGAGACAATTGAAAATACCATGGCTTGGGTCAGGAGCACCTTAGACCTCAAAGTGACATCTTTGCTTTCTAACACTTTAAAGGGGTCTTTTGCAGCAGATTTGCCCAATGACTGCCGCTTTCGTGAGCACTGATTGTGGATCCAAGTAAAATGAAATCCTTGACAACTTCAATTTTTTTCTCTGTTTCTCATGATGTTGCTTATTGGTCCAGTCATGAGGATTTTTGTTTTCTTTATGTTGAGATGTAATCCGTACTGAAAGCTGTAGTCTTTTATCTTCATCAGTAAATGATTAAAGTCCTCTTGGCTTTCAGCAAGCAAGGTTGTTTCATTTGCATATCGCAGGTTGTTAATGAGTCTTCCTCCAATCCTGATGCCATGTTCTTCTTCATATAGTCCAGCTTCTCACATTATTTTCTCAGCATATATCTAGAATAAAGAAAGAATTCTCAAAACTCAACAGTAAAAAAATAATCCAATTAAAAAACGGGCAAAAGACATGAAGAGACATTTCACAGAAGAGGATATACAGAAGGCATATAAGCACATGAAAAAAATTTCAGTATCATTAAGCATTACAAAAATACAAATTAAAACCACACTGAGATATCGCTACACATGTATCAGAATGGCTAAAATAAAAAACACTGGCAATGCCAAATACTGGCAAGGATGCAGAGACATTGCATCACTCAGGCATTGCTGGTGGGAATATAAAGTGGTTCAGCCATTCTGTAAAACTGTTTGGCAGTTGCTTAAAAAACTAAACAGGCTGCTACCATTTCACTCAGTGATTGTACTCTGGATATTTATCTCAGAGGAAAAAAAAAACTTATGTTTACACACAAACCTGTACATGAATGTTTAGAACAGTTTCATATGTCACAGCCAAAAATTCAGAACAACCCAGATGTCCTTCAAGGGGTGAATAGTTAAGCAAACCAGTCCATACCGTGGGATATTACTAAGCAAAACAATGAAGTGACCTATTAATACATGAAACAACATGAATGGATCTCCAGAAAATTTTACTGAATAAGAATTCTGCTGAGTACATAATCTAATCCCTAAAAATTACTTATTGTATGATCCCATTTATATAACATTCTTGAAATGACAAAATTATAAAAATGGAGAAAAGATTAGTGGTTGCCAGGGGTTAAGGAAGGGGTGAGGTTGGAGGGAAGTTGGTGTGGTTATAAAAGTGTAACGTGGAGGATTCTTGGGGTGATGGAAATGTTCTGTATCTTGACTTTATCGATATCAATACCATGGTTGTGATGTACAATAGTTTTGCAAGATACTACCATTAGGAGAAACTGGAGAAAGGCTACAGGAGATCTCTTTGTATTATTTCTTACAACTGCATTTGAATCTATAATTATATTAAAATAAAAAGTTTATTTAAAATGAATCTTTAACATTAAAATGATTTTTAAATGTGAAAGAGATCAACTGAAGAAATAACTGGAAAGAGCACTGTGGTGCAATGATCGCTTTTGTGTAGCCTTTCTCTCCATGGTCTTATAACTCCCACCCAAGTGATTGGGTGGGACTGTGAAAATAAGGTAATTGTGGCCCACCAAAGAGATTAGCACAGGCTTAGTTGTGCTTACTTACTAATCTGTTATGAACAATTTCACTACAGATGATCTGGTAAGCAAAGTAAGCACTGTACCTAACTTGTCTATTGGATAATCTGCCCCTAATCCCATGGTTCTTCATGTGAGAACAACAACAACAAAAAAAATTGAAATCAAGTTGATTCTGACTCATAGTGACCCTACAGGACAGAGTAGAACTGCCTCATAGGGTTTCCAGGGAATGCCTGGTGGATTTGAACTGCTGACCTTCTGGTTAGCAGCTAAACTCTTAACCACTATGCTACCAGGGTTTCCACCCATGTGAGAGGGAAACCATTTGGCCATTGATAGCCTAAGGGGAAAGAGATAGAAGAGATAAAGCAAATATTAGCTATTACTGCTTTAGGATCAGAGGGTGAGGATCATTTACTCTATTGGACGTATTTGGATCAATTGGGATGCTTTTTGCTGCCATTAACTTTCACTTACTTCCATACAACCTAAACTAGCCTTTTAAATGAGGACATATGTAAGCTCATTTAATAGGAAGTCAGAACTGGTTGCGTTCAGCATTCCAATGTTGTTATCCAGGACATAGGTTCTCTACATTTCTTAGCTTTGCTATTCACATGTTTGACTTCATTTTTAAGGCTTGTTCCCACCAATGGACAATTGTGTAATCATCTATCTTCATTCAAATCTGGAGAGAGAAGAAAACTTCACTGGACTCTCTCTTAAGAGCCAGGCAGAATTTCCCCAGAAGTCTCAAATGACCCCTCCTCACATGAGTGGGTCGCGTGACTTTTTATGACCTAGCCACAGACAAGGAGGACAAGATAACCCTTAGTCCAACCAGATTCACTCCTGGAGCTGAAAGGTCAATTCCTCTGAGTCAAATGGGCTACATGAGCAGGACAGAGCACCTGAAAAAAAAACTAGGCTTCTGTTAAGTAGAAAAAAAGAGGGAAAAGGTGCTGTGTAGGCAGTTGGTGTTCAGTGATGCTGCTTTATGTTTCTAGAAACAGAAAACTCAACTCAGATGGACTAAAATAACAAACTGGACTTACTGTCACACATAACTGAAAAAGTCCAGAGATGGATCTGGCAAGGCTTAACCCAGCAGATCCAAAGATATCATCAAGGACCTGACATTCCTTGTCTCTTTGCTCTAGATAGTGCTGGCCCTTTCCTCCACATAGTGGTCTCCTGTCAACAAAACACTACCACAGATTTGAAGCTCACTCCCTCACAGCATGTTGGAGGGAAGTTAGGAGAGGATCAATTCTAACAGTTAAAGCAGAAGAAAGAGGAATCTTTCTTTTGCCAGAATCCTGAGAAACAATTTCTTCATATCTCATTCTGATGGGATCATGTGCCCAACCCAAACCAATCACTATGGCCTAGGAGTGGGATATACTCTGACAGGCTTAATTCCAATTATATTCTATGTTAGTAAAGGTAGGATAACAGCATTAACAAGCAGGCCCAAGATTCAGAGGTTTTAATCCAATAAGGTTTATTTCTCACTCTCGTTCAATTGTGAGAAGAGTGACTCTACTCCAGACAGAGATTCAGGGACCCAGTCTCCTTTCATTATGTAGCTTTGCCATGGGCTTCAATATCCTCCGCTGCATCTGAAATGCGATGAGTAACGAGAGAAAGAACACTCCATGGCCCCTGTGTAGCATACACAGCCATAGCAGAAATGTGGCTTCATTTCTCCTGACCTGTGACTGCCTTGTTCTAACCCATCCAAAGGGACTGAATAACATATTTCTAAGCAGTTGATGCTAAATGGTGCACATACAGGGCAGGGTTTGGCTTTTATAGTTTTGACTCTTCCTTCAAACTAGCTGTGAAATCTTAGGTAAGTCAAACTCTCAGATCCTTCATTTCCTTATTTCTGAAAGGAAATAAAACTGTGTAACCTTGGGCCAGTTATTTACCTTCTTTGTGCCTCAGTTTCCTCACTTGTAAACGCATTATCTGGCACTAATACTAGTTTATTCATAAGGTTGATATGAAGATTAAACGATTTAATGCATGGCTTATACTCATATAGTAAGTGCTCACTTAACATTAGCTATAAAAATATTACACCCACTCTTCACTTATCCACATAGTTAGGTTCCAAAGACCAGGTCATTATGTGAAAATCGGCTTTATGTGAAAATGGAGGATGATCACACTAGATCACAAAATGGAGGATAACTACATCATTACATAACTGCCAAATTACATCATTACATAACTGTCAAACTACTGAGAATCATGGCCCAGCCAAGCTGACACACAACCTCAACCATCATAGCCAGTGTTACTCTTATCTTACACCTTGGTGTTCATTACTGCCAGACGTACATCACTGATGTGCAAAATAGTGAGTATAGTTTTTACTGTTGTTGTAACTGCAAAATGTTGGATAATGAGACAGTTGATAAGTGAGGAGTAAGTGTATTTTTTCATTCATTTGAATAGACATAGTAGCAATAGTACGTAAAGTAGTAGCAGCAGCACTAGTAGGAATAATAACTGTTATGTCAGAAAGAAAATAACTTTTGACTTATGAAAGGAAAAGTAAAGACATACTTTAAAGAGAAATGAAGATGAAGAGAAATGGAATCTGTATAATTCCCTTCTAGTTACTATGGTTGGGTAAATATAGCGGCTTAAGAGCAACAACATTTATTTTCTTCATGAATCTGGCAGCTCAAGGGCTCACTCACATGTTGATGCCAGCTGTTAGCTGGGACCCCAGGTGAACACCTACATGTGACCTCTCTCTGTGGCCTGGGCTGCCTCACAACACGGTGGTTGGGGTCCAAGGACAAGCATACTAAGAGAGAAAAATAGTGGCACTTTTTATGACCTAGCCTCAAAAATCACTTAGTTACTTCTGCTGCATACTACTCATGGAGGCAGTCACAAAGGCTGCCTAGAATCAAAAGAAGGGGAACTAGATTCCTCCTTTTGATGGGGAGTGGCAAGGTTCTGGAAGAGCATATAAGATTGGAAATATTGCTGGGGCCATTTTTGCAAAGTACAATCTGCCACTCATTCCTACATTTCCACCTGAAGGTCTTTCCCTTTGAGGTTTCTTCCAGCAAATTCTGTTGGATTTGTGATTTTGTTCTGGTCAAGATTGGATCCATAGACTATCCTACTCAAATCCCATGGATCTGAGGATAAAATGCCACATTTGGTAGAAAACTTTTGAGAAGAGCTTTATAAAAGAGAACTCCCAAAATAAAGTGTGTACTATAATCCTCAGGAGGCAGTGGTGTTTCCGTGGAATCCTTACGTTCCATCTGAAAAACCCAGGATCGATTCCCAGCCAACGTACCTCAAGTGCAGCCACCACCAATCTGTCTGTGGAAGCTTGCATACTTCTACGATGCTGAACAGGTTTCAGTGAAATCTCCAGACTAAGACAGACTAGGAAGAAAGACCTGGCAATCTACTTCCAAAAAATCAGCCATTGAAAACCCTTATGGTTCACAATGGTCCAATCCCATTGTGCATGGGGTTGTCATGAGTTGGGGCTGACTTGATGGGCAGCTAACACCACCACCACCACAATCCTCTTCCAATCACACACACATAGGAAGAGGGTTGACTGTCTAATTTCCCAGATGACTTTTCCGTATTACGACTCCAGACACAATTCTGTCCCAGCCCTACATAGGAAACTCAGAGTTTCATCTCTAAAACAAAGGCTAGCAGTTAGATGATCAACAGTGTCTTTATCAGCTCCGACATTCTAGAAAACAAAAGAAAAAGAATTCTTAAAAATGTAAAAGCATTATGTGGATCTATCAAAGGGAGAAGCTGAGTTGCTGCTTGCTGCATATTTGATTGCTGTGCGTGATTTTCATGGTAGCAATAATAATTTATTGACAAAATGCTTTTATTAAGTTGCCTTTACTGCCTGCTTTTTCACCAACTTGCTACAATTAAAAGCAGCAGTAAACAGAGCCTTTTCTATTTATATTGAAAAGCAACAATTAAGCTTGCCCAGCTATAAATAGGAAGGAGCTTCACATTCATGGCCCCAAATGCAGGCATTAAAGACTCTAGTGCCTATTACCCCCAATTTATTTCTACAGGACAAACCAATAAATTGTCAAACTCTGACCTTAAAGCTGACAGTTTCTTAGAAAACGAAAGTAGGTATGTTATGCGTAATTCTAGATAATTACTGGGATGTCCATGAGGTCAGGAAATCAGTACAACATACTGGAAATCTAAGTTTTCAGGCTTCTAGCTTTTTCCTTTTACCATTATCAAGTGATGCTTTGCTTTGGGCAGCTGTCATGGCTGGCTCTCCTTTGCCTGGGAAGCGTGGAAGAAAATAATGGATTTGAGAATTAGAGTGGAGAAGATGCAAAATACAAAGTTCTTTCCCAAGAATCCTGTTAGTTGGAATGATTCAGCAAAGAGACCAGAACACGGGCAGTCAGTGTTGAATATTTTGAATGAAAATGAAAAACACAAACGTAATTCATCCCATCTATAAGCCATGGTTGTCTAAGATTCCAGAGTTGTGAAAGTACTTGGTCCAACCTCCTCATTTTCTGCAGAAGGAAACCAGAGGCTCAGGAGTCCATGTGAATTGTCCAAGGTTACAGAACAGTGCAGAGCTGGAACGCAACGGTTTGCTAACTGCCACTCCAGTGTCCATCGAATGGAAAAATATGTCCTCCTTTCATCCTCTTCAGTACAAAAACCCAGATTAGTGAAATCTAAGTAACGAGTCCAAAGGTGCTATATTTCTTTGAGTGTAAGACGATGTTCCAAAGATAACAGACCTTTCCCACTTGAAGGAGCTAGTCCGCTCTGCCTCTATATCCCCCATGTGAGCCCAGAGTTGCCAATTTCCCAAAGACTGAGTTTCTGAAATCTTTTGGAAACTTGTGAGTCCTCTTGATTTTCTGTTTGTGCTTCCATGTGTCTCTCAAGACTTTCCCACTGCCTGTGACTCCCCTGGGGTCTCTGTTGCCCCCTGTCACCTTCTTTACCCAGCTCTGTGTCCTAGGAAATTGACCTTAGTGGACTCATCAATGATGCCCTAGTCCTTTGACTACCCTTCATATTGGTCAAGGGTGGAGAAGCAGGAGATGGGAGAAGCAGGAGAGGGTAAAGAAGCCAGGATTTCTATTCCCCTGGCTCACTTCCTGAAGAGTGAAGCAGAGTTACCCCACTGATTACAGCCTAGGTTAACCAAACCCCAGTCAAACTCCAGACACATGAGTGAGAATAAATGATGGTTGTTTTAAACCACTGATTTTGAGGGAGGTACGTTGTTACGCAGCAATAAGCTGATTGATGTAAAGATTCTACCTTCCTCTCTCCTTCCTCCCTCCCTTGATTAACCTCCTTGTCTTAGAACTCAGTGGCTTACTTCCCTTAAGGATGGCATTGAAGATGCAAAAATGACAACCCAGAGCTCCTGGGCCTTATGATGGAGGACCACAGTCAGCCATAAAAGCATCCTCATGGGCTTTCTGGTTGGTCTGCCATTTTTCCGTTCCTACCTTGTAGCTTATACCTTTGCATTCCTTTGTTTCCAAGTCTGGATCTACAGGTGGGCAATCTGCCATAAAGATTATAACCAAGAAAATCCTATGGAGCAGTTCCACTCTGTAACACATGGGGTCATCATGAGTTGGAATCGACTCAATGGCAATGGGTTTTACCCCATCTTAAAAAAAAAAAAAAAAAAAAAAGCTTTGCCATGTATTCCAACTCATAGCAACCCTATAGGACGGAGTAGAACTGCCCCATAGAGTTTCCAAGGAGCACCTGGTGGATTTGAACTGCCAACTTTTTGGTTAGCAGATGTAGAGATTAACCACTACACCACCAGGGTTTCCTTTACCCCATAGCAGGCAAAAATTCCATTATCTACTGACACTTGGAATAATATTTATATGGTAAAATAGTTATTTTTTTTAATCTTTGCATATTTTTTAAATTATTATTTACGTGAAAGTTTATAGAGCAAATTAGTTTCTCATTAAAGTAACCATCAAAAGTTGCTTCTTACTGTGTGGAAACATTTTCACGTGTTTTTATAATAGATGTCTCTTACAGTATTTTCCTTTTGTGATCGACTTACTTTGCTCAGCATAATGCCCTCCAGATTCATCCATGTTGTGAGATGTTTTGCAGATCATCATGGTTCTTTGTCGTTGGGTAGTATTCCATTGTGCGTATGTGCCAAAGTTTGTTTATCCATACATCTGTTGATGGGCACTTAGGTTGTTTCCATCTTTTTGCTATTGTGAACAATGCTGCAATGAACATGGGTGTGCATGTGTCTATTCGTGTGACGGTTCTTATTTCTCTAGGATATATTCCTAGGAGTGGGATGGCTAGATTGTATGGTATTTCTATTTCTACCTTTTTAAGGAAGCGCCAATCGTTTTCCAAAATGGTTGTACCATTTTCCACTCCTACCAGCAGTGAATAAGAGTTCCAATCTCCCCGAAACCTCTCCAACGTTTGTTATTTTCTGTTTTTTCTTTTTTTAATTCCTGCCAGTAATGTTGGGGTGAGATGGTGTCTCATTGTGGTTTGGATTTGCATTTCTCTAATGGCTAGTGATTGCAAGCATTTCCTTGTGTCTGTTAGCTGCCTGAATGTCTTCTTTGACGAAGTGTCTGTTCATATCCTTTGCCCATTTTTTAACTGGATTATTTGTCTTTTTATTGTAGAGGTGTTAGATTTTCCTATAGATTTTAGAGATTAGGTCTTTGTCGGGTATGTCATAGCCAAAAAAATTTTCCCAGTCCGGAGGTTCTCTTTTTACTCTTTTCATGAAGTCTTTCTTTTTTTTTTTTTAATTGTTCTTTAGGTGAAAGTTTACACCTCAAGTAAATTTCTCATACACAAATTTATACACATATTATTATGTGACACTAGTTGCAATCCCTATAATGTGACAGCACACTCCCCCTTTCCACCCTGGGTTTCCTGTGTCCATCCAACCAGCTCCTGTCCCTTCCTGCCTTCTCATCCTGCTTATGGACAGGAGCTGCCCATCTGGTCTCCTGTATCTGCTTGAACTAAGAAGCACACTCTTCATGAGTATTATTTTATGTTTTATAGTCCAGTCTAATCTGGTAAAATAGTTATTAATTCTTGAGTACATCTTATATGCAATTTTGAAAATGAAGAAATTGAGATTTAGATACGAAAATTAACTTGCTCAAATTGACATGGCTAATAAATGTTTAGGTCTTGCCACCAACCGGCCAAGGATTTGTTGACCCAGACATGAGCCCTCAACCTCCATGTATCCTGCGAGTCATAGCACTTCCTCCTACCCCAGCTTTGCTGACCGAGGCTTCAGCCCTGGTTTATCTTTGGTTTTCTTGCAAAGTACTCCGGTTGTACTTTCCTGGATAAGACCCTGACACCCATCCCCTCCACCCCTCACCCTCAGGGAACTGACACCTGCTCCTTAAACAAAGCCTTCAAGCTCTACCCACCATCCCCCTATATACACACAGCTGGAGGATTTTCCCTGAATACACAGCTACTACTACTGCTACAGGGACTTCCTGCTTTAAATTCCTCCCTGCTTCCCACCAGACTGAGCCATGGCAATGGGTGCCTAAACCCCTCAGTGTTGTTTTCGTTTGGGTTCCCTGAAGCAGAACCCAGGACAGGAAAAATCAGGTGCCCATGAGGGTGGGCTTTCAGGAGAACCCTCTAAGCGAGGAGAACAGACAGGACAGGGGAGGAATCCAAGCAAAGATGTGGGTTCAGGTAAAAGCTAAACTTGGGCTGAGTTATGAGAAGCTCCAGAGCGTGAATCACAGCACAGAGCTGTCCCAACTTAGGGCAAGGGGGTGGCCTTTGAACTCCTGTAGCAGTCAGTCATTGCTGCAGTCTGCCTCTGGTTGAGGGGAGATTAGAACCTCCAGGGTATCACTTGAAGGCAATTCTGGGGGAGGAGGGGAGGGAGGCCTCTGTGAGCCCTTAGCAGCCAACACTCATAGCAGCTGGGAGATGGGGCACCTGCCTGCCCGACAGAATCTGCTAAAAGTGTTTAAGCCTTGACGCCTAACATGGAAGCTTCAGCAATCAGATCCCCTTTTCACCCCAGCAGCCCACATGGCTGGAGGGCCCCCATGCCAGCTCCCCATCCACAGGTGATTTGATTTCCTGCACAGAGTCCACCACCTTGGCTCCCAGCACTATGTTAGTGTTCTACATCTTTGTTTACAGTTACCAAGACTCCCCAGGTGGCAGCAAAAAAGTCAACAAGGAAATAAAACTCCAAACAGCTGGCTTGTTAGTTGGTGGTAAAATCACTGCACAGGTAACTGGTGGGTATGTGCTCCCAGCCTCCGAGCATTGCTGGCCCTGAGGCTTATCCGTCATTGCGTGTTTTAATCCCCCTTTCCAGGTCTGCTTATATGACTCCTCCGTGTCTTCCAGTTCCTCTGCACCGTGTGAGCCTCAGGGAACTGAGACAGTAATGAGCTTTGAAGTTATTCCACTGCCTTTGACAACCCATAGCCATTTGATCCAATTACTTGTTGCTATCTCCAGTAATCTCTTGGTGAAATCTGTGCCATTACATCCCTTTCTCTCCTTATCTTAAATCTCACATCTCCTAATGCTAAATCCTCTCCATTTCCTACTGCATGAAATTAACACTTATTGTAGCCCTGAAAGAACTCTCCAGCCTATGATCTCTGGGTCTAAAGAAATTGGGGTGGTCCCAAAGGAAGTCATGCAAAGCGGCCAAGAGAATTATTCTAGATATTGCCACTCCTGCTTCATCCTTCCTGGTTTGATTTTCCAGACCACACGCCTGTGATCCACAGGCCAGAAACCCTATGAGGGTAGAAAGAAGCTTGGGCTTTACGGCTTGCTTTTGAACCCTTTTAACAAGTTCGGATCTTGATGATTGGGGAAAGAGCCTTAAAATTTTCATGCATTAAATTTCTCCTCTGTAAAAATAATAGTACCTATTACATAATTGGGAGCCCTGGTGGTGCAGTGGTTAATATTTTCACTAGTGTTAAAGGGATCCCAGTGAT
This sequence comes from Trichechus manatus latirostris, assembly GCF_000243295.1. Classification (NCBI taxonomy): domain Eukaryota; kingdom Metazoa; phylum Chordata; class Mammalia; order Sirenia; family Trichechidae; genus Trichechus; species Trichechus manatus. The sequence goes on from NW_004444040.1 coordinate 8,877,828, forward strand.
CCGCAATAGGTCAATGAGCCCAGATGGAGACCATTGCATCTGCCTGTGAGGCCTAAGCCATACACAATTGCTTAAGAAACCACTTTTTTTTCCTATGCCCTAATAATCTCATCTCCTGAGTACTCATATCCACCAAGGGCAGAACAGAATCAGGACAGCATGACCAAGGACAATCTCTAAATTGTGATTTCAAACAGGGGAATGTGAGGCAATTGTTTGAAGACTTGGAAAGTACACACCGTTTAGGAGGTTGACCCACAGCCATCCTTAGGAGGTATGATGGTCCTAAAAGAGCCACCCATTCTTTGACACTGCTCCTACTGAAAAATTGGGTCTGCGTTCCCACTCCTTGAAACTGGGTGGGCTTTGTAATTACCTTGTATGTAGCAGAAGTGACACAGTGTGACTCCCAAGGATAGCTCTGAAAAGGTCATGCAGCTTTCTCCTTGTTCTCTTGAACACTCACTCTTGATGCCTCCAGCTGCTGTGTAAGAAATCTGGCTTCCCTGATACTGCCATGCTGGAGAGACAGTGTGGAGAGAGGAAGATAACCGATGAGCCCCAGCTGTGCCATCCCCCCCCCCACCGCCCCGTCAGAGTCTTCCTAGACAAGATGCCACACATGTGAATGGAGAAGACTTCAGCATGTCTCCAGCCCTAGCTGATGTCCAACTACAACCCCACAAAATCCCCAAGCTAGAATTGCCCAAGAAACCTAGTCAACCCAAGAACCATGAGAGATACTAATAAATTTATTCTTTTAAGCCACTGTGTTTTGAAGATGTTGGTTGCATTGCAATAAACAATCAGAACAGGAGGTAAATTGTACATAGTGTGACGCAGAGCACAACCCAGATAATTCTCCTGTCCACTACTGGATGCATAGCTAGGATAGAGAGCACTGATGTAGGCACACAGAACCCAGGCAATGTCTCACAGGAAGGTAGAGCTGGAAGCTGTCTGCACACTGAGATTAACGGAGACTCACTGGAACCTCCGCCAGTGGACTGCTCGGACTCCTGACCTCTCCAGAGTGATTGCTTCAGTAGGATTTGCAACCTCACAAACTTGCAGAATGTTAGTGACCCCATATCCGGTGGGGCTCAAGCTAGGAATACTCAGAATTTTTACGGGGAGTTGCTAAGGGGGAAGGATGGAAAGAAAGCCAAGTGGATACAGCTTATTCCCTTTCTCTGTTCTCAGGGGCAGGGCTTCTTCCCAGTCTCAGGGTGGAACATGTATCCAGGGTTAGGGTTATTATCTCCATTTTACAAACTATGAAACTGAGGCACATAAAGGTTAAATAGCGTCCCTCAGATCACAGGTAGTAAGTGCTGAAGCTAGGATTTGAACCCAGCCTATTCTTTTAAGTATTACACTTTCGTCAGGTAGAAGGTGCTGATTGATCAACCTCTGGATTCTGGGTCCCTTATCTTTCCAGATTGCCCATGTTCTTAAAGCATGCGACCCAGAAGGCCCCTGTAAAATGCACTTGGGAGAATTTCCATTACTGTGCACTTGCCTCAATCATCTGTTCTTATTCCAGCCACAAGGTCCCTAACTTACTCATGTCATCTTGGTTCTGACAGCTTTACTAGACGTGAGAAAAGGCAGAGATCAAAGGGAGGAAGACATCACTTAAGTCATCAGCTTGCTTCTGCTTCTATAATTTCCTGTGCTTAGGGTACAATGCTTTACTCTCCAAAAAAAAAAAAAAACAAACAAAAAGAATCAAATTGTCACCGACTCCAAGTCCCTGTTTCACAAGGAAGTTTTGACCTCAGTCATTAAGCTCCTCCTCCAACCCACAGCTCCCAAAATGACCAGGCAGCCTAGAATTTGGGTGTAAATTCAAATTCTATGCCACCTAGAATTTGGAGGGAATTCTCCATAACATTTGGTCACCCCGTATGCTCATTGTTCACACCTGGGTAGTCCCTGGAAGGAAGGTGGCTCTGACAGTTCTCTGTCATTCTTGGGTACAGGACACTTTGCTGCAGCTGGTTTCCCTGGAGCCTGAGGTCTAGCTTTCCTTGATGGACACCAAAACCAAAAAAAAAAAAAAAGACAAGCCAGTTGCCATGGGGTTGATTCTGACCCATGGTGACCCTATGTGTGTCGGAGTAGAACTGCTCCATAGGGTTTTCAAGGCTGTGACCTTTTGGAAGCAGACTGCCAGGTCTTTCTTACTAGGTGCCTCTGGGTGAGTTCAAACAGCCAACATTTTGATTAATAGTCAAGCGCTTAACTGTTTGCATCACTCAGGACTCCTGATGGATATTATGTCCATTTTACTCTAAGGAGATGCTAGGATGCAAGCTCCAAAACCTCCAGCCCCTTCCTCAACTCCGTTAATCTCTAACTCTTTGCTTATGCTATTTCCACCTATCCCATCCCTTTGAGAAAGAACACAAACACTTTTACAGCCCCTGCACCATTTCTTTCTCATATTGCATGAATTTCAGCCTAAATTAAAGTGGGCCATTACAAGAATTATGGGGCTTTTAAACATTCAAGCATCATTTATTTTAATATCTCCTTAAATACCTTTTAAAAAATATCTTAGAAGTTCAGTCAATTTAGGGGTTAGTTAGTGTGTATTTTAATTGACCATTCAATTTCAAATAAACTTGGAGGAATGTATAACCCACTTCAACAGCTCAACGACAAATTAAAGAGAATGAGACCTTGACTGAAACCATTAGGAACATAGAGACCAGACTCTGATGTGGTAGGAAGAAACAGCCCAGAGATTTTAAAATCCTCTCTCATTTTGCTTTTAGGAAAGACTTTAAAACTACAAAACTAGGAGAGAAGTTACCAAAATTTTTGAAACTATTTAATAAACAGATTAAATGCAGTTATTTTAGTTGTCATTGAGAAATGGTAATAACTAAAAGTTTTATTACCATTTTTAAAAATTAAAATGATAATTCTCACCCAGGTTGTAGGCTTGAGGCTAAGAAAACCTTTCAATGTCCTGTCACTTATTAACATATGTTGATCAACACATACAATCAGACAAATTCGTGATCACAAGTGCCATCTGCAAACTCCCTGAGAACACCTTCTTCTATTGACCCCATTGTATTGATTCCCTATGTGGCTCTGTGAGCACAAGTAGGAATGTTCCAAACTTGCCCATTGGTGGTCTGCAAATAGCTGGGGGTCTGTAGACCACCCTTGCATGCAATCAACTGAATTACGAACAAGAATAAAAAACAAGAAAGAAGAAACCTATTATGCATCACATACTATGTAAAGACTTTTTCACAAGCCATCCCATTTACTCTTCCCAAACCCTGAGAGAGAAGACCAGCATATTATAAATGAGGATCACGAGGCTAACAGAGGCTAAATAACTTGATGAAGACTGCATAGCCCATTAGTAGTATACCAGTACTAGTTGTCATCAGTTCAATTCTGATTCATGGCGACCCCACATATGTCAGAGTAAAACTGTGCTCCATAGGGTTTTCCTTTGTTGATTTTTCAGAAGTATATCACCAGGTCTTTCTTCCAAGGCACCTTTGGGTGGACTCAAACCTCCAACCTGTCAATAAACAGCTGAACACGTTAACCGTTTGCACCACCCAGGGACTCCAATGAGCAGTATAAGTAGGACTTATGCATTCATTCATTCATGGACCATTGACCAGTAGCCAAGCACCTTACTGTATTGCTGTATAAGTGCTTCTAAAGTTTAGTGTTCATCAGAATCACCTGGAGGATTTATGAAACACAGTTTCCTGGGCCCCACCTTCAGCGACTCTGATTCAGTACATCTGTGGTGAGGCCTGAGCATTTGCATTTCTAACAAGCTCCCAGTGGGTGCTGCCAATGGGAAAACCCCACTTTGAATGGCACAGCTATATACGTGGGTGAATGCAACACACATCGTCACCACTTATACCATCAGAGCTGACGGACCAGTGTAGGATACAGACCCATAAACAGGTGATAATACAACTTTTACACAATGATGGGGGGAGGGAGGGAAATAGGGGACTATGGCAGAACATGGGAGGGGCCTCCATCTGGAAGTTTGGGAATCAGATTTACTGGGTGCAAATTTCAAGCTAGGATGAGAACTTTAGATTAGGGAGGATTTCTTGCCATGTGAAAGCAACTGGGAATTGGGGAAGGGAATAAGGAAGTGGGTTCCAAGACAAGGCGACAGCATTTGCAAAGACTCAGTGATGAAAAAGGATGTTCGAGAAGCAAAGTGTCATTGAATATGACAGCACCTAAAGAGACTGAATATTACCAAGTACCTTGTAAACTATTTTAAGGAGTTTAGAATTTATATTGGCAACAGGGAGAAGCCCTTAAAGGGCTTTAAGCAAAATAGTGTCATAATCATATCACAGTTTTACAAGAATAATTCTAGCTGTAAAGCAAATAAGCAGGGCTTCAAACAGGTTCTAAATGGTTCAGTCATTGCTGATGGAAACAAGGGCAGCGTATGTGTTATATAGCAGTCAAATCTCTCGCTTCAGCTTTTGACCCAAGTAGGAAACAGGCAGCGGTGCCTTGCTCAAAGATGGCGGCCGACCGTGCCACTTTGAATGTGTGTCCCTCTCCATAGTCCTGCCAATAATCCAATCTCCTGCATCAGGAAACTTTCAGGGGCCTGATGAGGGAGATTGGATTACTGGCAGGAGTGTGGAGCATGACACACATTCAAAGTGGTGTGGTCTGCTGCCGTCTTTGAGCGGGACACCACTGCCTGTTTCCTTCTTGGGTCAAAAGGCAAAGAGATCTGGTTGCTATGCAGTGCATACGCTGCCCTTGTTTCCCTTGGCCATGACTGAACCACTTCGAGCTGGTTTGAAGCCTTGCCTTTTTTTCCATCAGCCATGACTGAACCATTTAGAACCAGTTTGAATCCCTGTGTCTTAGTTATCTAGTGCTGCTATAACAGAAATACCACAAGTGGATGGCTTTAACAAATGGAAGTTCATTCTCTCACAGTTTAGGAGGCTAGAAGTCCAAATTCAGGGCACCAGCTCCAGGAGATGCCTTTTTCTCTCTGTCGGCTCTGGGGGAAGGTCCTTCTCATCAATCTTCCCTTGGGTCTAGGAGTTTCTCAGTGCAGGGACCCCAGGTCCAAAGGACGCACTCTTCTCCTGGCTCTTCTTTCTCGGTGGTATGAGTTTTCTCTGCTCGATTCACTCTTTTAAATCTCAAAAGAGATTGACTCAAAATACAGCCTAATTCTGTAGACTGAGTCTTGCCTCATTAACATAACTGCCTTTAATCCTGCTTCATTAACATCGTAGAGGTTAGGATTTAGGACACATGAGGTAAATATTATCAGATCACAAAACGGAGGACAACACAATACTGGGAATCATGGCCTAGCCAATTTGACACACACTTTGGGAGGACACAATCTAATCCATAATACTCTGTAAAGAAGGAATAGCAGTGTTCAAACCTTGTGGTGAAGAGGATTTTTAAGAGTTTGCTGAAGTTATCCCACTTTTAAATTCAGGTGTTCTCAACATTTTAGAGGCCAGAGCTAGTGCCACAAGTCCCCTTTGTCCTGTACCCCAGAGAGGCCCCTTCTGTCCAAAGAGGAGGTATCCCTCTTGTCTACAAGAGAAAGGCCCCACACCAGTCCTGCCAGTCCTCATTGTTCCCACAAACTCCATCTCTACATGGTGACTCACAATTACCCTCGTGTTGGCATAGTCAACTGTGTTGGTGCAAACCCTCCCCAAATCTTACTAGATTTATTGCAGGCTCTATGATGCTGCAGCTAATCCCCAAACTTCTACTGCCTCCCAGTCATACCAGCTCCCCCCCACCAACTCCAAGTCTCTTCCTTCTTTGATTCTAGATCATGTACATCCCATCTTCCTCGGGTGCTGATCCTGCACCACAAAGTGCTATTATTTTGATGTCATATGAGCATATGCTTTGCTGTCTGCAATAAAAGTGGTTCAACCCCTTAAGAGGTAACCTCCCATATCTCTTAAGGCCAAAGTAGGGTACCCACAGATGCTTAGCAAATACCAATTGAATGGAAATGAAGTTTAATAAAGTATATAATGCCACTAACAATGGCCAATTGCCTACTAGACAAATGGTCACTTACTGTGTTATCAAAATAATGATCATTATGGCTAATATTTGAGCAGTTACTATGAACTAGGCACTAAACTTTTCCAAATATTATCTCCTTAAATCTTCACAACAACTGAATGAGGTAAATTCTATTGCTATCTCCATTTTACAGTTGAGGCAAAGAGAGGACATCACTTGCCAGTGGCCACACAACTAGTTGAGATGCCGGAGGTTGTATTTATAGCCAGGTCTGCTTAACTACAGAGAATGTGTCATTAGTTACATTTCATAATGAAAAATTATGCTCTCATAAACTGAATCAAGAAACATATAAAAAGGATTTTACACCATGACCAAGTTGGATTTATTCCAGAAATGCAAGATCACTTTAAGATCTGAAAAACCAGACAATGTAATATACCATATTAATAGAACAAAGAACAAAAACCACATGATCATCTTTATAGACATAGAATAAATATTTGAAAAAATTCAACACATTTTCGTGAATAAAACATTCAATAAAAAATAGAAGGGAACATTCTAAATCTGATAAAGTCCATTTATGAAAAGCCCACAGCTAATATCTTACTTGGACCCCTGATGGCACAGTAGTTAAGAGCTTGGCTGCTAACCAAAAAGGTTGGCAGTTCAAACCCACCAGCCCCTCCCTGGAAACCCTATGGGGCAGTTCTACTCTGTCTGATAGGGTCGCTATGAGTTGGAAATGACTTGACGGCACCTAACAACAATATCATACTTAATGGAGAAAGATTGAAAGTTATCCCCATAAAATAAGGAACAATACAGGGAGGTCCGCTCTCACCACTTTTACTGTACATTATATTGGAGGTTCTAGCCAGAGCAATTAGACAAGAAAAAAAATAAAGATCAGCTAGATTAGAAATGAAAAAGTAAAATTGTCTCTATTCACAGATGACATAATCTTGTATATAGAAAATCCTAAGAAATACACACACACACACACACACAAACCTATGAGAACTAATAAACGAGTTTGGCAAGATTACAAGATAGAAGATTGATGTAGAAAAATCGGTTGTATTTCTACAACTAGCTGTAGTCTAGTAGCCTCAGAAGTTGTGTAACTTCAGGGAGAGGCGAGAGAATCAAAATCAGTCCAAAGCTGAATTCTATGAGGTGGAGATCAAACATGCCTTCCCTCTCCAACTGTTTACCAGTTCTGACACCAGCTGTTCTCCCATGGCACCCTCTACTTCTCTGCTGAGTTTGATGGTTCATTGCAATGGCCTTACAGAACTCACAGGCCATACTTATGATTATGTGGTTTATTAAGGAAGTAATGGGATCAGAATCAACTTGGAAGTAACAGGAACAACTCAGGAGACAGGATACAGTTCATCAATCAGGACAGCTTCCAACCAAGACAGCGCTCAGCTCCTTCTTAGCTGTGCCCTCAGGCAGGTGCTTTGCTTATGCTTACTACCACCAGCCCCTCTGGGCCTGGCCTCTGCCACCACTTGCCCTCCCTCCCTCCCTCCCCCGACTCGAGCCTGGACTCTACTGCCAAGCCCCACTGGAGTGTTACATTTCTTTTGGCTCTACTCTTAAGTGCCTAGAGGCAACCTACTCCGCCAGCAAGCCTCCTGCCCGAAGACGATCAGCTTTCTTGCTCCATGGGTCAGCGAGCCCACTGCAGCCACCTTGCTCCATGGGCTGGGAAACTCACCATAACCGTCTGGGGCTGATCTGGTTCTCACCGCTGATGTTACCTCAGACTATCTCCAGTGTTACAGCTCTGTCTGTCTTCTGGATCTAGGAGGTTCTCAGTGCAGGGACCTCAGGTCCAAAGGACACAATCCACTCCCAGCTCTTCTTCTTGATGGTAGTGAGGTCTCCCTAAACCTCTGTGGTATTGGTCCCTGTAAGCCTAGAAGAATGGCAAAATTGACCAATTCCCTAGGTAGGCCACAGTCATCTAGTTCACATGGTAATCAACCATTACCCTCAAGAGTTTTATGTACCTTATTTGCATAGTAAACTGACCAGTTCCTTTGCAAGACTGTGGCCAAGTAAACCATCTTGGCAGAACTACAAACTTAGGGCCAGAAAGGCCATACATGAAGAGAAACCCATTGCCCTACACTAGCAAGGAACAGTCTGAAAATTAAATTCAGAAAACTATTCCATTTACAGTAGCATTGTGGTGGTTAAGATCGTGTTTCAGCTTGGCTGGGCTATGATTCTCCATGTTTTAATGTAATCACTCCCATGATTGAATATACTGTGAGCAGCCAATCAGATGAAAGGGAGTCTCCTTGGGGGTGTGGCCCGCATCTGTATATAAGCAGACGTTCTGGCTTTTTGCTCTCTCTAGATCCTGTGGTTGCTTCCTGTCGTCTCATCTCCTGTTTTTGGGACTTGAGCTGTCAGCTTATCTGCCGAACCAGGGATTCGTCGATCTGCACAGCCTGTGAGTGGGAGCCCTGCTCTCCGACCTTCTGATCTTGGGCTTGCCAGCTTCTGCAGCTGTGTGACTTGGGAGAGGCCTCTACCCTGATCCACGGACTTGGGACGTTCTAGCCTCTACAATTGCGTGAGCTGTTTCCTTGACATAATCTCTCTCTATATATATATTTATCCACTTTACTGGTTTTGCTTCTCTAGGGAACCCAGCCTAAGACAAGCATCAAGAAGAATAAAATAATTAGGAAAAAATTAACCAAAAATGTATAAGACATATATACTGAAAACAGCAAAATATTGTTGAAAGAATTTGAAGAATACCTAAATAAATGGAAAGACATCCCATAGTCATAGATTGGAATACTTAACATTGTTAAGATGGCAATATTCCCCTAATTGAGCTGCAGAAACAGTACAAGCCCTATCAAAATCCTAGCTGCATTGTTTCAGAAATTGACAAACTGATCTTAAAATTCACATGGAAATGCAAGGAACCAGAATAGCTAAAACAATCTTGTTGAAAAAGAACAAACTTGAAAGACATATACTTCCCCATTCCAAAACTTAGTACAAATCTACAGTGATCAAGACAGTGGGGTGCTTACATAAGGACAGACACATAGATCAATAGAATTTAATTCAGAGTCCATAACAGCAATGGGTTTGGTTTGGCTATAAATAAAACCTGACTTCTGTGGTCAATTGATTTTTGACAAAGGTGACAAGACAATCTTTGTGACCTCAGACTAGGAAATGGTTTCTTAGATATGACACCTAAAGCATGAGTGACAAAAGAAAAAAATATATATATATTGGACTCCATAAAAGTGAAAAACTTTGTATTTCAAAGGTCACCACCAAGAAAATGAAAAGACAATGCACAGATTGGGAGAAAATATTTGAAATATTTTACCAGAGACTTGTGTTTATAATATGTAAAGAACACTTACAACTCAACAACAGAAAGACACACACCCCTATTAAAAATGGGCAAAGTTTCTGAAGAGACATTTCTCCAAAGGAGATACACAAATGGCAATAAGCTTATTGAAAAGATGCCCAGCATCATTAATAATTAGGGAAATTTATATCAAAACCATAATGAAATATCAGATGACTAATAGAAAAAGGACAGACAATAGCAAATGTTGATGAGGGTAGAGAAATTGGAACCTTATATATTGCTGATGGTATTATAAAATAGCACAGCCACTTTGAAAAAACAGTCTGGAAGTTCCTTAAAAATTAAACATAATTAACCCAGCAGTTCTTTTCCTAGGTATATATCCAAGAGAACTGAAGACATATATCCATGCAAAAACTTGTACATAAATGTTCCAAGCACCACTGTTTCTAATCACTAGAAGTGGAAACAACCCAAATGTCTATCAACTGATGAATGGATAAAAAATATGTGGTATATCCATGCAATTAAGTATTATTTGGCCATAAAAAGATATGAAGTACTGATACATGTTACAACATAGATGAACCTTGAAAACATGCTAAATGAAAGAAGCCAGTCACAAAAGACCACATAGTACATAATGCCATTTATGAAATGTCCAGAATAGGCAAATTCATAAAGCAGAAATAAGATTAGTGGTTTCCAGAGGATGAAGGGAGGGGAAAACAGACAGTGATTGCTAATGGGTCCAGGGTTTCTTTTGGGGATAATGAAAATATTCTGGAATTAGATATTGGTGATAGTTACACAACTCTGCAACTATACTTAACATCATTGAATAGTTCACTTTAAATTGGTGGATTTTATTGTATGCAAATGATACTTTAATAAAGCTTTTCCAAGAAAAATACATGTAATATGTTAAATATTATATATAACTCTTTAAACCTCCTCACTTATCGATTATCTCATTATTCGACATTTTGCATTTACAACAATAGTAAAAAAGCTACTATCCAACTATTTTGCTCACTAACAACATACATCTGGCAGTAATGAATGCTGAGGTGCAAGGTGAGAGTAACGCTGGTTGTGATGCTTAAGGTTATGTGTCAGCTTGGCTGGGCCATGATTCTCAGTGGTTTGGCAGTTATGTAATAATGTAATTTGGCAGTTATGTAATGATGTAGTCATACTCCATTTTTGTGGTCTGATGTAGTCATCCTTCATTTTCACGTAATGCCAATTTTCACGTAACGACCTGGTCTTTGGAACCTAACCATATTGATTAGTGAGGAGTGAGTGTATAACCAATATAGTGCATCACGTTACTGTCGAGTCAATCATGACTCAGAGGGATCCTATAAAATGGAGTAGAAATGCTCTATAGAGTTTCCAAGGCTGTAACGTTTACGGAATCCGACTGCTACATCTTTCTCCCGTGAAGTGGCTGGTGGGTTTGAACCACCAGCCTTTAGGTTATCAGCTGAGCACTTAACCACTGAGCCTCTAGGGCTCCTTAATGTAGTGTATATATATCATACATTATGTGTTATTAATTGTATATTATATATTATATAAATACATATATGTATAATTATATAGTATAAAATTATAACAAATAATTATATATGTTATAATTATTAATGATCCCTATGCCTCTCCTGGCCCATTTTCAAAGCTGAAGGCATCTGACTTTTATGATCCCCACAAAACTTCCTTCTTACATAAATATTCCCCCTCAACCTCCCACCATATATGAGAATGAAAACCAAAAAATCATCCCTGAGAATAGTCCATCCCTGTGCCAAATTTTTTGTTTGTTTTGTCTTGTTTTGTTTTGTTAGTACATCATGTGGTTAAGAGTTCTGGAGTCATCCTGCTGTGCTTCTTATCCTGACTTCACCACTTACTAGCTTTGTGATCTCAGATAAGTTACCTCATTCTCTTTGCCCAGATTCCACATGTGTAAAGTGGAGGAATAATTGAATCCATTACACAAGATCATTAGGTAAATTATATGAGACTTAAAACAGTGACTTTTGCTCAATGAATAAAAATAGTAGTACTGCTTTTATAGTTGTTACACTGTTCTTCAGATTCTCAAACACAGCTCAAATTTTAACTACTTAGTCAGCCTCATCCCTAATTGAGGAAACACAAGAAAGTGAAGGGCAAAGCCACAAGAGAGCCAAAACCTATAGAGTCAGGCCTGAAAACCCAAATTTGGGACATCCCTTTTGGCTGGTCTGCAAATGGCCTTTATCTGCTTTTCCTGTCTAGCTTCAAGATTAATTGCTGAATTTGAAGGAAGGGCCTTGGAGTTTGCCCATAAATTTTCTGAGTGTAACAGGAAGATTTTTATCATTGAATATTCTGGAGTGAGCATGAGTCAGGGAGAGTGACTCAGGCCACCTTCTGAGGTAGCTGGCCATAAATCAACTTTTGCAGAAAATTAATCTCTCCAACTGCTTTGGAAAGTTAGCAATTATTAATGGACGGTGTGAGAGATGAGTCTTCAATAGAAGAATGGGAAGACAATTTCGCCTTGAGTTTCTTCCAAATTCATTGATATAGAAAAGAGAAAAGTTGTTCCCTTAACTAAGCACTGAGGTCCTGGAGTGATCCTAGCAGGTAGATGGAGTGAAAGGAAGGCATTGGTGCCTGAAACTCACTAAAGTAAGTGAACTGGATCCCAAGAAATACCCTAGCACTTTCAGAAGAAGTTCAGATTTCATAAAGCTTTTTGACCCAACAAAGAATTGTTTGTACTCACTGCCGGACTATCTAGGAAACCATGAAAATATTCATCCAACCATTTTGAGAGTTGACTATCTGGCACCCAACAGCTGGATATGGATAACATCTCTGGCCTGGTGTAAAGTTTAGCGTCACAGAACTAGAAAATTCAAGAAATATGCATTGAAATGTCATCTATTCCAACCCCTCATTTGAAGTAGCGTTACACTAAAACCATCACTGACAGTGTTCTCTCTTTCTTTTGTTTCTCTATGTCAGTGATTCCAATTCAATGTTGTATTGGAAGTCCTAGCCAGAGCAATAAGGCAAGATAGGGAAATAAAAGGCATCTAAATTGGTAAGAGGGAAGTAAAGCTATTCCTATTTACAGATGACATGATCCTATATGTAGAAAATCTCAGAGATTCCATAAGAAAGCTACTGAAACTAATAGAAGGATTTAGCAAAGTGTCGGGGTACAAGATTAACATACAAAAATCAGTCAGATTCCTCTACGTCAACCAAGAGAACTCAAAAAGGGAAAATAGGAAAACAACACCATTTTTAATAGACCCCCAAAAGATAAAATACTTGGGAATAAACTTAACTAGGGATGTAAAAGACTTATACAAAGAAAACTACAAAATACTACTGCAAGAAACCAAAAGAGACCTATATAAATGGGAAAACATATCATGCTCATTGATAGGAAGACTCAACATTATCAAAAAGTCAATACTACCCAAAGCAATCTATAGATACAATACAATCCCAATCCAAATTCCAACAACATTCTTTAATGAGATGAAAAATCTAATCACCAGCTTTATATGGAAAGGAAAGAGGCCTTAGATAAGTAAAGCCTTACTGAAGAAGAACAAAGTAGGAGGCCTCACACTCCCCAACCTCAGAGCCTACTATACAGCCACGGTAATCAGAACAGCCTGGTACTGGTACAACAATAAACACATAGACCAATAGAACAGAATTGAGAACCCAGAAATAAATCCATCCACCTATGGACAGTTAATTTTCAACAAAGTGTTGAAATCCTTTAAATGGGAAAGAGATCGTTTCTTTAACAAATGATGCTGGCAAAAGTGGATATCCATTTACAGAAAAATAAAACAGGATCCATACCTCACACCATACACAAAAACTAACTCAAGATGGATCAAAGACATAAATATAAAACCTAAAACCATAAATATCATAAAAGAAAAAATAGAGGTAAACCAAGAATCCCTAATTTATGGCTTAAATAGGCTATCAAACATAACTAAAAGAAAGCACAAACATCAGAAGATAAACTAGACTATTGGGACCACCTGAAAATCAAATACTTACGCTCATCAGGATTTTTCCAAAAGAGTAAGAAGAGAACCTACAGACTGCGGGAAAAAAAAAATTGGCTATGACATATCTGACAAAGACCTAAGCTCTAAAATTTATAGAAAACTCCAACAACTCAATAACAAAAAGACAAAAGACCCAATTAAAAAATAGACAAAGGACATAAACAGACACTTCAACAAAGAAGACATCCAGGCAGCCAACAAATACATGAAGAGATTCTCAAGATCAGTAGCCATTCCAAAAACCCAACTCATTGCCATCGAGTCTATTCCAACACATAGCGACCCTGTAGCACAGAGTAGAACTGCCCTATAGGGCTTCCAAGGAGCAGCTGGTGGATTCAAACCGCCAACCTTTTGGTTAACAGCCGAGCTCTTAACCACTGTGCCACCAGGGCTCCTATTAGCCATTAGAGAGATGCAAATCAAAACTACAATGAGATATCATCTCACACCAGTAATAATGGTACTAATCAAAAAATCAGAAAACAACAAATGCTGGAGAGGCTATGGCGAGATTGAAACTCTCATACACTGCTGGTGGGAATGTAAAATGGTACACCCACTATGTAAAATGATATAGCACTTCCTCAAAAACTAGAAATAGTACTATCATATGATCCAGCAATCCCACTCCTAGGTATACATCCTAGAGAAATTATAGCCTTGACATGGATAGACATATGCACACCCATGTTCATTGCAGCATTATTTACAATAGCAAAAAGATTAAAACAAGCCTAAGTCCCCATTAGTGGATGAATGGTTAAACAAACTGCAGTACATATACACAATGGAATACTACACAACATTAAAGAATAAGGATGAATCTGCAAAACATCTCACAACATGGATGAACCTGGAGGACATTATGCTGAGTGAAATAAGGCAACCATAGAAGGACAAATATTGTATGAGACTACTATTATAAAAAAGTCAAGAAAAGGTTTTCACACAGACAGAAACATTCTTTGATGGTTGCCAGGGATGGGAGTAGGGGAAGGGAAAATCACTAGCTAGATAGTAGACACATACTAACTTTGGTGAAGGGAGACATAATACACAATATGAGGGAAGTCAGCAGAACATAATCAGGGTAAAGGAAGAAACTGAAAAGTACCCAACAGTAAAAAGCAACAACAGTAAATACTAATACATATATGATCCTGCAACAATAGTAATAACGAACAGTAATATGATTGGATACATAGGTAGATATGTATGCTAAACAGGGGTGGGATGGTGTATGCAAGTACACTCATGTACATATATATGTGTACATCCTGCAAATATACCCATGTATGCAATAATGTACACAGGGGACACAGTCATGAAAATGTCTTAGCCATAACCATACACCTCCTGGGGCTGACATACTGGGTTTGAGGGCTAGCGACCATAGTCTCAGGAGACATGTAGGTCAACTGGTATATCATAATCCATATAGAAAATGTTCTACATCCTACCTTTGAGTGTAGCAACTAGGGTCTTAAAAGCTTGCCAGTGGCCATCTAAGATACAACAACAGGTCTCTTCCAGTCAGGAGCAAAGAAGAGTGAAGAAAATCAAAGACTCAAGGAAACAATTAGTCCAAAGGACTATTGGACCACATGAACCATGGCTTCCACTAGCCTGAGACCAGAACTAGATGGTGCTCGGCTACCACTACCCAAAGCTCTGATTGGGACCACAATAGCAGGTCACAGACAGAGTGGGAGAAAAATGTAGAACAAAATTCAAACTTATAAATAAGACCAGGCTTACTGGTCTGAGAGAGACTGGTAGAACCCCTGAGACTATGGCCCTTAGACATCCTTCAAACTTGGAACTTAAATCACTCCTGGAGATCACCTTATAGCCATACAATAGACAGGTCTATAAAGTGAACAATAGCATCAATGAGGAATGTATACCTCAGAACAATCAACTATACGGGACCTAAAGGGCAGCATTTGCCCAAAGGCAAAGTTCAGAGGGACAGTAGTGGCGGGAAAGCTGGGCAAATGGACACCAGGAACCCAGGGAAGAAGATGGGAGAGTGCTGACACATTCAGGGGTTTACAACCAATGTCATCAAACAAGCTGTGTATAAAGTGTTGATTGAGAAACTAATTTGCTCTGTAAACTTTCACCTAAACTACAATAAAATGTTCAAAAAAAAAAAATGTGTGGTTCCTAGACCAGCAGCATCAGCATCACCTGGGAACCTGTTAAAAATACTAATTCTTAGGTTTTCCCCCAGTGAATCAGAATCTCTGGGGTTGTGGCCCAGATATTTGTATTTGAACAAGTCCTCCAGGTGATTCTGACACATACTAACATCTGAGAACCCCTGCTCTAAATATTGCCAGTAACAGAGCTACTTTTAAGAAGTAAGCAGATAAACTAGTTGGGATTGTTTTGAACTGCAAGAACAGAAAATGGACCACAATGGTCTAACCAAATAGGGGTTTATTTTTTGTCACAAAAAGATGAGAAGTTGGCAACTCTGGGCTGGTGCTGCAAAACTGTAACGTTATCACTGTTCCTGACTCCTTCTACCCTTCCACTCTGCCAACCTTGGCATGTAGCTTTTGTCCTCAGGTTCATCACTTCAAGGCCACAAGATGGGGGCTCCACCTTCACCTCTCATCCATGTTCAAGGCAGGAAAAAGGATCATGAACGGCAAGGGGTAAAATGTACATGCGCGCTGAGTTTCCCCACTCTCTAAAGGTCTCCTGGATGTTTCACCTACTGACCTCCACTCACAGCTACAAAGGAGGATGGAGTGATGACATGCTCTGAAAAAAAAAAATCAGGGTTCAGTTAGTAAGGTAAAAGGGGAGAATGGATATGGGTAGGGAATTAGCAGTGCTGCTAAGTGAGCTTTGTAAAGAAGGGCCGAATGCTTCGGGTCAATATAAATATTAATCATAGACATTTAACCATCAGGCCTGGAAGAAATAAGAAAGCAAGAAGGGTTTTAAAAATTAGTGAGCAACTTTTATTGTATAAGGCCCAATTTTGGGAAAATGTTTTTAAAATACTTGATTTTATTTTGGCAATTACTGCTCTTCAGACCAGAAACTGCAACCTTTGCAATTGTATTTGAGCCTTCTTTTATTATTTCTTAATCACTAGACAGTTTTCATTCTTGACTAAATTTCAGAAGTTGCATGGCTAGCACTGACTGCAAGATTTGCCTGTCATGCTGGTCACTGTGGTTGAATCAAATGGTTTATATTGCCTTTTCTTGACGAACTTCATGTCACTTAATTATGGAATGCGTTTCATATCATAGTATTCCTTCTTGACTGGAGATTTTTACTTTGCAGGCAAGACAAGCAAGCAGCAGTATCTTTACCACAAATCAGTACTCTTGCAGCTGCTTACTTTGAAATATACAACTTTCATCAGCTGCTTTTCTCTTCTTGGTAGCAGTCAAGTGTTGGAAGTTAATTGGGAAAGTATCCCACTCCCACTCAGAGCAGGCGCCTTCCCAGCCAGCTCTTTTTCTAGTCCCAAGCCAAGTCACTTGATGCTCCCTGGCCTATCAAGCATCCTAATGGGTGAATGGACATCATGCTTGGTAAACTAGAGGGTCAGCGAAAAAGAGGAAGACCCTCAATGAGACGGACTGATGTAGTGGCTGCAACAATGGGCTCAAGCATAACGATTGTAAAGATGGCATAGGACTGGGCAGTGTTTCGTTCTGCTGTACATGGGGTCGCTATGAGCTGGAACCAACTCGATGGCATCTAACAACAGCAACAACAATGGGTGAATGCTTCTCTCCGTCCTCCCCTCCCCACCCAGGACCTAGCCAGAAGAATGCTAAAGCACCCAATCAGCATGGGTGGGATAGGATGGGGGATTAATTTAGAAACTTCCTATTCCAAGCGTGGTCATTCCAACAGCAGCATCAGCACCACCTGGGAGCTCGTTAGAAATGCAGAATCTCAGGCCTCACCCTGAATCTACTCAGTCAGAACCTACGTTTTGACAAGATGTTCAGTGCCTGGTGTGTGCATTAGTTGGATGAGCACTGGCCGAAAACAGTGGTTCTCAAAGTGTGGCTCCAGACCTGCAGCAGCATCTCCTGGGACATGGTTAAAAATGCAAATTCTCACACCTATTCCTTGATGTTGTTGTGTGCGTGGAGTCAATCCCGACTTATAAAGACCCCATGTGACAGAGTAGAACTGCCCCCATAGCTGTTTCTTGGCTGTAATCTTTACAGAAGCAGATCCACAGGTCTTTCTCCCGGGGAGCCTCTGGGTGGGTTCAAACTGCCAGCCTTTCAGTTAGTAGCCAAGCGCTTAAACGTTGCACCCCTAGAGCTCCTTTAGGCCCACCTAAAACCAAGATAACCCACTGACATTGAGCCGATTCCCACTCATAGCAACCCTATAGGACAGAGTAGAACTGCCCCATAGGGTTTCCAAGGCTGTAATCTTTATGGGAGCAGACTGCCATATCTTTCTCCCGTGGAGTGACTGGTGGGTTCGTGCCACCAACCTTTCAGTTAGCAGCTGAGCTCTTAGCCACTGCGCCACCAGGGTCCTCCAGGCCCACCTAGACCTATTGAGTTTGACACTCTGAGGGGTGGAAACCAGAAATCCGTATTTTAACAACCCCACCAGGTGATACTGATGCATACTAAGGTTTGAGAGCTGCTGCCCCTAGAACAATGGTTCTCTAAACCTAACTATAGATTGAAATCACTCACCTAGGGAGAACTAAGAACTACTGATATCTGTCTCCCGCCTCCAGAACTTCTAATTCTATTGGTCTGGAGAGCAGCCTGAACAGTGGGATTTTTAAGAGGTGCTCAGGTGATTTTACTGTGGACCCAGCAGCCTAGAAGCATGAGAAAATTCCACTGCTCTTCTGTAGCAGCCACAATATTTTCATTTGAAAGAATATCTCTAATAAGACTCAAGGCCATTACTTGGCCATGGAGCATTTGCAGAGAGATACACAGTGACTCTTCCTCTTAGGGCCTATTTTGGTCTTTCTCTTAGGATCTCTCTGTCTTTTCTCCTGTGTTGTTATTGTTATTGTTTGTTAGGTGCCATCAGGTCAGTTCTGACTCATAGTAACCCTATGTATAATAGAATAAAATACTGTCTGGTCCTGTGCCATCCTCACAATCGTTGCTATGTTTAAGACCATTGTTGTAGTCACTGTGTCAATCCATCTTGTTAAGGAGTCTACTTCTTTTTTGCTGATCCTCTACTTTACCAAGCATGATATCCTTCTCTAGGGAACTCTTGATAACATGTCCAAAATACGTAAGATGAAGTCTTGCCATCCTCACTTCTAAAGAGCATTCTGGCTGTACTTCTTCCAAGACAGATTAGTTCTGGCAGTCCATGGAGTCCATGGTATATTCAATATTCATCACCAACACCGTAATTCAAAGGCATCAATTCTTCTTTGGTCTTCCTTATTCATTGTCCAGCTTTTGCATGCATATGAGGTGATAGAAAATATCAGGGATTGGGTCAGGTGCACCTTAGTCCTCAGAGTGACATCTTTGCTTTTTAACACTTTAAAGAGGTCTTTTGCAGCAGATTTGTCCAATGCAATACATCATTTGATTTCCTGACTGCTGCTTCCATGGGTGTTGATTGTGGATCCAAGTAGAATGAAATCCTTGACAACTTCAATCTTTTCTCTGTTTATCATGCTGTCGCTTATTGGTCCAGTTGTGAGGACTTTTGTTTTCTAAATGTTTATTTTTGTTTTAGGATTTTGTTTTCTTCTCCTTTATCAAAACAAACAAACAAACAAAAAAATACAAACCTATTGCCATCAAGTCGATTCCAACTGGTAGCAACCCTACAGACAGAGTAGAACTGCCCCATAGGGTTCCAAGGAATGGCTATAGGCCAGGGATCACTCTGATTGCAAGGAGGCTCCTTCTATCCGTCTCTCACCTGGCATGTGGCCCAGCCAGCTAGAGCTGGAAATGTGAACGAGGGGTTGAAGCCAAAGCCCTATGTTAATAAAAGGGTGCATTTACCCGGAACGTCCACTTTGCACACCTCCCTTTCGAATCTCTGGCCAGAATATCAAGGATTCAGGGAATTGGCAACTCAGCCATCTCTCCTTCTTTCTTTGAATGGTCTAACTAAGCCCTATACTATTTGTCCATAAAACGGATTGTCTAGTCTTTTTTAAATACCTCATGTGGTGAGAAACTCGCTACTCCCCAAACAGGCCTCTTCATTTTCATATTATTCTAATTGCTACAAAATAATCCCCTTATATTGATCCCAAATCTGCCTCTATGGAGGATCCAGTTGTGAATCCTATGTCTGTCCACAGAATGAGTTTCTCAACATAACATCCCAATTCTTCAAACATTTAGAGAGACAGTCATGTCTCCTCTGAGTTTCCTCTTTGAGTTCCAAAATCATTTTCTAAATAGTGCCTCTCTGTAGTAGATGCTTTTGGAGTCCAGCCCAGACCCCCTTTCCTGGACCGAATTCTCATTCCCCAACTGCTCTGTTTGTCAGTTGTTAAGAGTTCACAGCTGCACCCTGCTCTGAAAAATTGTCCTCAACCGATGGGAGCCACAGCAATGGAGACCTGTGCCACCCCTCACCCCAGGGGCAGCCCACAACCAAAGACTGACTGATGTGGGGGTACAAAAGCTCAGTCCTCTGTTTCAAGGTGGGACCACTGAGCTCCAGGGAGGCTGCATCCTTCACTAGCTCCCTCGTCTTCTCCTGAGAGCCCTCCTTCAATAAGTCCCTTGGCAAGAATACCCATTACAGGCTCTTCTTCTAGGAAAGTTGACCTAAGACACTCTCTCCATGAACAGAAACTTTTAAGACTGCTCTTTTTAATGCTCCCCCATCTTGCCATCATCACACATTTGCTTGACCAGTTAGGATTAAAACAGTCTGCTGAGCCCAAAAGGAATAATGCATAAGCTAGATCTGGAGAACAGATTTGATGGGTTTTGTAGGGTCTGGACCATGGGTCAACATAGACTCGACAGCAGCAGGTTTCGTTTTGGTTTTTAGTAGGGTCTGGTCAGGGCTGCAGCCTGGAAGAAAAGGGCTGAATAACAGCTGCTAACCCTATAGGGCTGTGTTGAGGAAAGGAGAAGACCCAATTGCCAAATGTCATTGTTTTGATATCCAGCCACATGTGGAAGATTGATTATAAAAATGGCCCTGATTCTCCATCCCTCCCTCTTTCCACACTCTTTATAGTGTGATTTTGTAGGTGGGGTGGGGGTGGAGTGCATTTCTCCACCCCTTGGATTTGGGAAGATCTGTAACTTGTTTTGACCAATAGGTTGTGGCAGAAGAACAAGGTGCCAGCTCCAAGCCCAGACCTCCAGAAACCTTGAGTCCTTGAAAACCTCTACTCTCTCTTGGACTTTTTATTCCACCAAGTGATGATACCCAGTGTTTAAAAGGCAGCTGGAGGATGGGAGACACGTGGCCCAGACAACAGCCAAACATGTGGGTAAAGCCATCCTAGAACAGCCATCATCCAGCTGACCACTGACTCACCAGCAAGCTCAGCTGAAATCAGCAGAGTCTTGCCCAGAGCAGAAGGACCACCCAGCTGACCCATAGTCTACCGAGAAATAATAATGGTGGATATTTGAAGACATTAAGTTTGGAGTGGCTCATTAGGCAGCATTGTTTTGACAATAGTTAACTGATACCCCACAAATTTCAGACCATTGTTGGAGAAACCCAAATATGAAGCAGAAGCATGAAGCTACACACAGCCTTCCACACTTGCTTCTGGAGTTGGGGAGAGCTGGTTTGCAGCTCAGGGACACAGGAGAAGCCAGGACCATTGGTGGCCAGAGAACACAGCATCCGAGCCCAGGGCAGGCTCAGAGCTTAGAGGGGACCCTGTGAGCTGCAAACAGCACAGCCCAGAGCCTTTTGTGCAGTCACAGGGGGAGAAATTGATGAGAAGGCAGGTTCTATTTTTGTTCTGTGATCTAGAAAAAGTACCTGGGAAGCCAGCAGGGAGCAAATCAGGGAAGTTGGCTTATAGGGCCAACCCCTATTCCCATTTTATTAGAAGTGTGGACTATAAGGCGAGAAGAGAGAAGGGCCCAGAAATGTGAGATTCTAGGGTAAAATTAGAACTAGGCTTTCTCTTCTTTTGCTTCACAGTTTTTTCTCTATTGGTATAACATTAGGTTGTACCAGTCTTAAGAGTACAGCTCCATGAGTTGGGGCTGTGAGCACCCAGATCAAAGTAAAGAAGCTTTCCAGCACTCCAGGAGGCTTCCTGGTCAACACCACCCCATCCTCCAGAGGTAACCCTTATTCTGTCTTCTACCTCTGTAGATTTGTCTTACCTGTTTTGAACTTCATACATATGGAATTAGATATATATTATGTCTGGCTTTTTCTGCTCATAATCTAGCCTGTAAAATTCACACATGGGAGTACGTATGCAGTATTTTTTTTTTTTATTCTGTAATTTATTCCATTCTACTGCTATTGGACATTTGGGTCATTTCCAGCTTTTGATCTGATAATAGTGCTGCCACGAACATTCTTGTACATGTCTGTTGGTGCACCCAGGTACTTTTTCTCTTGGGAAAACAGTCTCTTTTGATCAACTCCTTTTTTGTTCATCATCTGACCACAGTAATGACCAGAGACCCTGGGTCTCTGTTGTCTACAAGCTTAGGTAAGAATCTGCATCTGAATCCAGAACCCACTCTTGGAGGAGAGGAAAGAAAAGGAAAAGGGAGAAGGGAGGAGGAGGCAGCTTTGGTGACAACAGAAACGATGATCAATTCCTCCTAACTTCACATTTTCTC
The DNA here is from genome assembly GCF_000243295.1 of Trichechus manatus latirostris. Classification (NCBI taxonomy): domain Eukaryota; kingdom Metazoa; phylum Chordata; class Mammalia; order Sirenia; family Trichechidae; genus Trichechus; species Trichechus manatus. The sequence continues at coordinate 8,900,147 of NW_004444040.1, forward strand.
TCCAGTAGCTATTTGAGATGCCTAAAATAATGGTACTCATTTAGACTAAAGATTTCAAGATTCCATTTAAGATACATACGTGCTTTTTTAGAAGGACAAATACATAAGCTGATTAAAAGATTACATTTGCCTGGTGTTTTATAATGTAAATTGTCCTCCTATTTACTGGCCTTCTTCTACTCTGAGTGGTCCCCAGACCAGCAGCATCCAGCAACCAGGGAATGTTAGAAATGCAGAGTCCCAGGCCCCCCAGACTAATGAATCAGGATCTGCATAGCATTTTAACAAGTTCACATTAAATTTATGAAACCCTTTAATATCCCACTTGATACTCACAAGACTCTATGAAACAGATAAAGGAGGAATAATTGTTCCCATTTCACAGATGGGAAAATCAAGACGCAGAAGAGTGAAACTGATGTGCCAAGGACACCCCACTGGTTCTGTGCCAGAGGTAGGTCTCTAGATGGAAGGTCTGCTAATTTTCTGGGCATGGGTATCTCCACTGTTTTACACTGATACCCATTGACACACCACACACTTCATTAGGTCAACCAAACTGCTTTTTCCCAGAAAGCAGTATCCTGCGGGAGTGCACCATGGTCTGGGTAACTTGGATGTTAGCATGAGGAGCCATTGAGAAGGACACAAATGTGGCAATGTGGTAAGCACCAGGCCAGGTGGTGAAAAGGAAAAGGCATGAGGAACCCCAAATCCCCACCTCATGAGATAGAAGGAAAGGGCATGGAAAGAGGGGTATAGCAGCCCCCGAGACAAATTTCCAGTCCCGGCTTTGCTATTCTGTTCCTCCCTTGCCTGTAAGCAAGACGTCTGTGCTATGATGCAGTCTGCAAGAGGCAGCTGGCAGCCTGCCTGGAGCTGGCCCATGTCCTCACTGCAGAGCTCTCAGAGATGCAGGGAGATGAGAGGCTGCCTGGCGCACCTTTGCTGGCCCCGCACCAGAGGGAAACACTGCTCTGCTTCAAAGCCAGTGAGACTGCAGAGCTGGCTGGAAAGCTTAATGCAGCGACCAGAGACAGGTGCAGCTCAGGGTATGCCTGTATGCACCTGAAGAAGCCAGGCACCCTAGGGCTTCACTATCCCTTTCTGTACCCCTGCTGTCTACCCTTCAGGTAGCAACTCTGGATCTCAGACTTGCCCCACCTGGTTGGGAGACTTCTGGCCACTCCTCCATTGACCCTGAGCCCCTGTGACTGCTACAGCCAAGATGACTCCCATTCATCAAAGGTTCAGACCAGTGAAACTTACCTGGACTCTATTGCCTTCCCTCAAATCCAGCTGGAGGGGGCTGGAAAATGCACCAGGGATTCTGGATGCCTGTGTGCTGACACGGGAAGACTCCAAGAAAACCTACAGCCTTCTCCATGCCACCTCACCTCATCCTACCAGCCCTACAGGTGCCAGACATCAAAAGTGTAACTACCAGTGGCCTTCCAAAGTTGATGTCTGTTTTGTTTCCCCAACCCAAAGGGATAGCTGTAATGGTGATTCCAGGACAGGCCAAGGGAAAGGAGTGCCACAGGCTCATAAGGGAGCTACTTAGGACATGTGAAGAAGCCTGTGGGGCTATATAACCACATTGCGTAGCGAGGTGCCCAAATGTAGCGTAACCGCAATCAACCTCCAAAATCTAACGAGTAGGACTCTTGCTGCTGGTTCTCCCAGCTGCCCAATTTGCTCCCATAAATTTCATCCATCTGTCAGTGCAGGCTTACGTGTTGCTGTGTTGCTGAACAGGTTTCAGGAGAGCTTCCAGATTCTGATGGACTGGGAAGAAAGGCCTGGCGACTGACTTCCAAAAATCAGCCAATGAAAATCCTATGGATCACAATGGTCAGATCTCGTTGCACATAGGGTCACCATGAGTCTGGGACCAACTCGACGGCAGCTGACAACAACAGCACCACCATCAAAGGCTTTCCCTCTCCAATGTTGGGAGAAGGCTGCTCCTCCCCATGAACAGCTGTGCTCTGCTTATTTATTTGGGGCCCAGTGGTGTGACAAGGGCCCTGAAACCAACCTCCAAGCAGACAAAGCTATGCGGGAATGAGTCAAGTTTACAGGTCAAAATCAAACACTGGTCTTCGTGTTGGTGTGTATGTTGGTGGATGGTCAGAAAAGGGAAAACAAGGCAGAGGTCACTGAAAAAGTATTCATCAAAATCATTGTTTGAGGATTAACCACTTAACTTCTCAAGCATCCAGCAGCTCCCTTTCCAGGGAGCTTTGCCAGCATGAATCACCTTCTTTCCTACTTCCTGCTATGTATGTTTACCGAAAGCAGGCAAATCATCAAATTCACTCAAAACTATATCGTGATGGTGGAAATTAAAAAAAAAATCTCTATAACAGAGAACATTCAGTAACATGTTAAATGCCACATGGTGAGGGAGTAAATGAGTTCATTCTAGACATCATTTTTTCTGACTTTCAGACCATTTTTTTCTCAGTTGATTTATTCAAGCCGGTAGAGCTTTAAAAATCCCACTTAGAATTAGTTTCTCCTTTTTATTATTCTCTCACCAGCAACCTACATATGGCAGTTCATTCATTCATTCAATTATGAGCATATATTGTATGCAGGTCATTGTACTAGTGAGGAATCAAACATAGTTTCTGCCATATAGGAGTTTATTGATTCTGCAAATATGTATTGAGCACCGACTGCTTACACAGCACTGTGCTAGGTGCTATGGAGGAAGCCAAGAAAGAGAGCAGAACATACAAACCCGAGAAGTTTCAGATACATTTGAAGGAACAAGCAAAGTCACAAGGCATCCCAATCCTACAGCCAGAGAAATGGACTGGACGCTTGCTACTATAAGCGCAGTTGGCTGACCTGCAGCGTCAGCATCCCCTGGAAGCTTGTTAGAAATGCAGAGTCTAGGCCCCACCCAGAACGGCTGAGTCAGAATCCGCATTTTAACCAGCTGTAGACAAGGGAACTTCAAGGAGTTCAGGGAAGAGAGATTATTGTGCACTTCAGTGATCAAAAAAATCCTCATGCAAGAGCTCGCCTTGGATGAACGACTAGGCTTTGGATAAGTAAAAAGCAGCTCAAGAAACAGTAAAATTTTCTATCCTGCAAACTGTGGAAGGCAAGTCAAATTTTTCAGATACATTTTCCACAACAACAAAAACTTTCAGCCAGGTAGGATGAGTCTGTAAATTTCTGTGGCTGACGGTGTCAGGATCCCTGAACGGGCTGCTTCAAGGTCAAAACGTCTGGTGTCCAGGAACAGATCAGCCCACAGAAGATTCCTGGCCTTGCCCAACTGGCTTGTCCGTCCAGTAGATCAACCAATAAGAAAGTGGCTCATTATTTTCCCAGCAGTTACTCAGCCAATGGGCAGCTTCCAGTAAATAGAGTCTTAGAGTGGCATCAGATGATCATTGGCCGATAGCTGCTTCATCAAGACAACCCAGGAAGGGAGATAAATCACTGTGAAGTTACGATTGGAGACTGTTAGCCCAGCAACTACTACTCGATATTGGATCAGCCCGAGCGGGTGCCTCAATTTTTCTTGCTGTCGGATTCAATTTAAGAATTAAGATTTTTGTTTCAAATATAAAAACTGAAAACAAGTGAATAAAAAGATCGAAACATGACTCTCTTCTAATAGTAGTTACCAGAGGTGGGGGGGAGGTGGAAAGAGGGAGTCTTCGCTTGGGGGTGCACTGAGCTTAAATCAAGGGTGATGGAAAAATCTGGAAATGAATAGTGGTAATGGACGCACAACATGATAAAAGTACAGTAATTAATGTCACTGAATTGTACATGTAAAAAATGTTGAAATGGAAAATGTTTTGTTATATATATGTACTCACCATATTTTTTTTTTATGACTGTCTTTACTGTCATTTCCTATTTCTACCTACCACTCAAAAAAAATCTGTTTGCCCAGAAATTTAATCACAAAAGATTATACAATGCTTGTCTAAAAATTTGGAGCCCTGGTGGCGCGGTGATTAAGAACTTGGCTGCTAACCAAAAGGTCAGCAGTTCGAATCCACCAGCCGCTCTTTGCAAACCCTACGGGCAGTTCTACTCTGTCCTATAGGGTCGCTATGAGTCGGAATGGACTCACGCCAACGGGTTTAATGGGGTCCGAAAATCTAAGCAGAAAAAGATTATAGAGAACTTCACAACCCCATTGAATGCACTATTTGAAATTCAGGTAATGATAAAAACCTGTCCATCTGTTCAGAAGCCATGCCAAAGGAGTAGCTGAGAGATAAGCTGTAAAGACAACATGCCCAGTTCATCTACCATTGCAAAGATTCCACCGCAGAATTATTTTTCCGGCAGCAGGACTGGGTTTGTGTGACCCATTCACACTCTCTAACCCTTGAGGCCATGGCTTGTGTTTATGAGCAGCTGGCAGGGGTGAGGACTTGGGCTGTGGTTGGAGCACAGGACCCAGCTAGCTGCTCACATAAAATGGGACCAGGATTTGACTCTTCATCTTTGTTCTAATCCCACTGATCTGATCAGTTAATAACAGGGCAATGACATCTGCCTTGAACCCTCTCACTGCTACCCCCAACACCCCTCTCTTCTCTTCTCCACCCCAGTCTCCAGGAAGTGGAAAGCACTGATGAATCTACTTATTCTGTTAACCATTACCACAGATATGCTTTCTTACTGGTGCAGCCTGTGGGTCAGGACACCTGAGCAAGATGGCAGAAAGGGGCAGCCACCTACCGAGAACGAGTTAACTACGCTCCCTCATCTCAGGACCCTGCTACTCAGAAAAGGGCCTTTGGATGGAGAGATTAGAGCCTCAAATGCTAATCTCACCATTTTTGTCTGAGTCTTTCCGAGACTGAGCAGATTGTGTTTTGAGAATGTTAAAATGAAAGTGTGAGAAATCTGGAAGCCATACAGATGAGGAAGGGCTGAAGAAACTGATCAAGCTGAGATGAAAGTTATTTCGCATGTTGGAGGCGTTGTCGTGCAAGAAGCGTAGGTATGTTCTCTGTAGTTCCAGAAGGTAGATGTAAGTTCCATGTAAGAAGGAACTTCCTCACAAAGGAAAACACCCAACGGTAGGAGGTAACATTCTGCTTCCTGATGTAGGAGCTCCCCACCATGGCAAGTACTTAAGCTGAAGCTTCATGACTATGTTAGGAGACATCCTGCCTTATAAGGGAAAGATGTGAACAGAACATCATCATCATCCTTTCGACGTTGAGATTCTGCAACACATGCAAAGCTAACACTCATAGGGTAGTTTCTATGCTCTCACTTTTCATTAGTGTCTCATTTAACCTCCGCAGCAATCCAATAAGTTAGGTATGGTTGTTTTTTTACATTCCCCTGCTGCTTGGAATGCTCTTGTCACAGATATCTGTGTGGTTCCTCCCCTCAGTCATTCTGATCATCTCAGTATTACCTTCTCCAAGGGACCTTCCCTCTCTTTCCTTTAATACAGCCCCCATTCTACTGTTTCTCCATATCTTTCTCTGCTTTATTTGTCTTTATGGCATTTAGCACTACCTGATTATGCCACAAATATCTGTTTATCATGTCTTCTCCACAAAAATAAAAGGACTCAGTAGGTTTTGCTGAGAACCCATGCCCAGCATATGGAATCAAGGCCTGGCACAAGATCAGTACTCAGAGCATATATGTGGAATGAATACATGAGTCCCTGTTTTACAGATGAGGAGACTGTGCTTTATACAGGTGAAGTAGCCTGTTTAAGGACATGAAGTGACTAAGTAGAAGACCCAAGATCTGAGCAATTGACTCCAGAGTCCACATACATAACTAGTATACTCCACTGACCCTTTCAAGAAACCATGTATGTTTTCTCAAACAAAAGCTGAGGGGCCCTCAAAACTTCATCCTCTGGCTCTGGCCAGAATTAGCTTTCACTTTATTACTTCAAATAACTTACTCTTCTAAGCAAGTGTCCACTGGTTGCCACCAATGTTGGTGTCAACAAGTCCAGGGAAAGAAGCAGCAGGCAAAAGGCAGAGGGCACAAAGCTACCTTTGGTTGGGATGGTCCTTGGCTGCACAGTGATTCAGTGAGTGGAGCAGATGGGTCAGAAGGGGACAGGGAAGGACTCAGTGGTCAGCTGGTCCTAATCTGTCCCTGAGCAGATAAATTGACTCTGACACACCTCCCACGCCTGGAGTCTTCAAAATCAAATTTGCAAACTCAGAACAGATTCCTTGCCTCTTCAAGCGATGTGAAAACCATATGTGATGAGGCCCTTTCATCAAAGGGGCCGACTTTAAGTTCCCTGCTTCCTCCCTCTGGGTAGGGCTGGTACTTTTCCATGACAAAAGTTATATTTGTTTGAATAGTTTCAGGTCTTAAAAGATAGCCCGTATTGGCTTTTGTAGTTAATGAAAGAGAATATGGACTTGAAAATCAGACAAACCCGAGGTAGAATTCAGCTTACTTAAGCTCCCTGAGCTACAGTTCTCTTACCTGAAAAAAAGGAATTAAGTCTACCTCACAAGGTTTTTGTGAGGCTTAAATGAGATAACATAAAGGAGGCATCTGCCACTGGCCCACTCTTTAAGTGTCAGATCATTGTTTTCTTGCTGACAGTACCAGTTGCCATTGCGTCAACCCTAACTCATGGCAATCCCGTGTGTCAGAGTAGAACTGCGCACCACAGAGTTTTCAATAGCTGATTTTTCAGAAGTAGGTCACGAGGCCTTTCTTCCAAGGCACCTCTGTGTAGACTCCAACATCCAACCTTTCAGTTAGCAGCCGAGCGAGCTAACTGTACCACTTAGAGACTTCATTTTTCTGCTAGCCGCCTTTGAATCTTTCTGTAGCTGGTTACAGAAAAAGCATTATCTGAAGGAGATATTGGGGTTGACTCCAAAATGGTTAAATCAGAGTGCAAAAAGATATGGGCATTCTCATTTATTGTGGCCAAGGAAGGGCTACGTTCAGGCATTGTCTGAGCTCTTCAGATCTGTGGATCAGGCTCTGAACCAGCTTCCTGCTTGTGTCCTCAGCCCTCCAAACCCTGGCTCACTGGGAAGCCACCCACCCAACATGGATTCAAAAAATAGAGATGAAAGAGTCGCGGAGTGGGAGCTTTCCTAACCAGAGCCTGCCGTGGCCAAACCCTCCCCTGGAACTCACAGAGGGAGGGGGACATTTTTGCTCTGTTAGAAATTTTTGAGGATCTAGCTGGGCCTAGGAGGGACCTGTTCCTGGAGAAGGACATCATGCTTGGTAAAGTAGAGGGTCAGTGAAAAAGAGGAAGACCCTGAATGAAATGGGTTGACACAGTGGCTACAACAATGGGCTCAAACATACCAATGACTGTGAGGATGGCACAGGACCGGGCGGCATTTTGTTCTGTTGTACCATGGGGTTGCTATGAGTTGGAACCGACTCAACGACACTAACAATACCACCATTAGCTAGACCTATGGATCTTCCATAAAATTTGTTCTATTTAAGATGAATAAAAGCCTGCGGTCTAGCAGTTTCAGGTTCAACCTAATGAGTCTCTCTTGGGGTTACCATGGTTCTTTAGCTTCATATCGTTATTGCTCATCTAGTGGTATTGGATTCTACTGGTATGTCTCTTACTAACAAAGCATACAGAATATTGCTTATAAAATGTGATATTAACTTATAAAATACACTGAGGAAGATGCCTATAAAGTGAACCTGTATGCTTACGTGGTTACCACCAAAATGTTTGCACCTACCTCTAGCCATCACCAGAACGTGTTCCACTAGCTTCAGCTAAAAAGTCCTCTAGTCCTTGGCAGTTGTATATGTTTGTTTATAAGGGAGGGTGGGAAAATGCATCTCAGATATCTCTAGTGGAAGACATAACACGGGAAGGGGTGTTCAAAAGGACAGGGTGACCAGAAAGTTGTTGTTCACTATGGGGGTGCTCAGAATCAATGTGAACTTTCATGCACTCTTGTATACTCAGTCTGAAACAAAACAAAGACAAAATTAAACCTGACATCTTGGGAATGATAAGTCCTACGAGTGCCTGGCACGTAGCTGATGCTCCTCTGTACATAGTGTGAACGGATGAGAGAGTAAATGAATATCTAAATGTCTTAAAAGACTGAGTTATGGGACCTCTAATATCTGAGTGATGGAGAATTTTTCTGAAGTGCCATTGAAAAAGGAAAGCTTCAGTGAAACCTTCTGTTCCAATAAAATTTTTTAAATTTTGAAAAGGGAGCAGATAATTACTTTCACTTTCCGTTTTCAATGGGTTAATAAACAATAGATAAATTCTAGTCTCTTCTCCGGGGCTATCAATAATGGTATCATTTCCTTGGCCAAGTGTTCCTGTTTGTGCCTAATGAATAATGCCAGTTTTAATGCTGTGCTGCCTGAAGATAATATTTTCTGTGCTTTCAGAGTCAATTACACAAAGAAACATACATTTAGCCCCGGGTTTCTCAACCTTGACAGTATTGCCATTTAGAGCTGGATAATTCTCTGTCATGAGGGGTTGCCCTGTGCATGTGGGATGTTTAGCAGAAACCCTGGCCTCTACCCGCTAGATGCCAGTAGCATCCCCACCCCAAATCAGGACAATAAAAAATGTCTCCAGATATTACTAAATATCCCTAAGAGTCAAAAATTGCCTCTGGTTTAAAACCATTAATTTAGGCGTTAAAAATGGGTAACTAGCAGAGAAGTAAAACTGATTTCTGAGCTATTTAAAAATGGTAAATTAATTTTTCTCGAACTATACCACCACCACCACCACCACCAATTGTCATCAAGTTGACTCTGACGCATGGTGACCCCATGTGTGTCAGAGTAGAACTGTGCTCCACAGGGTTTTCAGTGACTGATATTTTGGAAGTAGGTTGCGAGGCCTTTCTCTCATGCCACTTTTGGGCGGACTCGAACCTCCAACCTCTCAGTTAGCAGCCAAGCACATTAACTGTTTGTGGTACCCAACGACTCTTTTTTACATATCACCCTGTCATAATGTCTGCTCTGCAGTCTACTAGGCCCTGAACAGAGCTGGTATCTAGCGACCTGAGACCTCAAAGGGTGTTGAGAAAGTTGTTGTACCAAATGGTACTTTCTCTGTTAGCTATTGGCATCATGCTGCATAACAAACCACCCTGGAATTCAGTGGCTTAAAAGGACAATCATTTATTCTTATGCTTCTGTTTAGCTGTGGCCTCTGTCCTTCAGGGTCTGGGTCTGTGATTTGCCTGGGGCAATTTTGTTCCATGAATCTTATCTTTGGGGCCCTGACTGAAAAAGCAGCAGCACTTGGGGGGAAGCTCGACTTGCAAGGGAACTAGCAGAAGCACGCACTGTCTCCTGAGGTCTAAGATGGCATCTGGCGCACCATCACTGCTGCCCACATTCCATCAGCCTAAGCAAGACACACAATCAAGGTCAACATCAGTTGGGCTGGGAAATACACTCCTCCCATTGAGGATGGGGGCAAGGAATGGAAACATTCTAAATAGTAATCTACTACAGTTATATGCATCGACTTCAAAGATATTTTCAATACCACCACTGTAAAGGACCCGTGGGCTTCCATTTGTCACTGGCTCCTCTTCTTTAAGAGACAACGAAAGGGACGTCTCACTGGCATTTGAGTCAAATTTACAAAGTATATTAAGGTCTTAGTGGTAAAAAAGACACCACATAAATACAAAAATTTTTTTAGCTACCTTTAAGAAATCTTACTATTGAATCAATAGCCAGGTTTTGTCATTTGTTTTATTTTCAGGACCTGTGGTGAATACTGTACTAATTTTGGTTACTTTTTGAGAGAACTTCAAGTGTTGATACAAATGATTTAACCCTGCTTCTTTGCAACCAGAACACTAAATAAATAACTAACAGCTTGACAACAGCCATCAGCCTACGGCAGAGATATAGAGTCTCTATTTTGTTCCGCCTTCTTATGTTCTCTGCATTAGTCATGGCTATATTGGAGAGTTCTGTGTACTCTTTAGGTTTCTACGTGTTTTAAAGGGTAGAGGAACTGGAATGAGACCAACAACAAAAGTATTATTGGAGTGGAATAGAAATTGGCTACTTTTAGAATCCTCAACAAATAGTTATAGTTGATTTCATTAACTCATAAATGTTAAAGCAAAAAGATCATTCAGGTACTCCGAATACAGAGAACTGATTTAGATCAACACCATAGTTTTACAGACGAAAACTGAGTTCAGAGAAAACTCATGTGTTGTTCAGGGTCACCCTTTGGCAGTAACAGACCCTAAGTTAAATGAGCTAGGTCTTCTGGCTCCCAACTGAAGAATTTTCCAGCACAGCATGTTTGTTTAATAAGGTAAAGGAATTGTGGGTATTTGGCCTGAAGTTGTCATTGTTGTTAGTTGCCTTTGAGTTGACTCTGACTCGTGGCAACTCCATGTACAACAGAATGAAACACTGCCCACTCCTGTACCATCTTATTGGACAGTGTTCTGTTGTCATCCATAGGGTTTTCATTGGCTGATTTTTGAAAGTACATCATCAGGCCTTTCTTCCTAGTCTTTCGTAGTCTGGAAGTTCTGCTAAAACCTGTCCACTGTGGGTGATCCTGCTGGTATTTGAAATACCTGTGGCACAGCTTCCAGCATCATAAAAACCAAACCAAGCCCATTGCTGTTGAGTCAATTAACCTGTCAGTTTGTTGTACCGTGGTGACTTGTGTCTAGCATCATAGCAACACACAAGTCACAACAGTACAACAAACTGACAGATGGGTGGTGGAAATAGATACAGCGATCGTGAATTTTAAGTAAATGAAAATATATTTCATCATCCATAGTGCAGAATTCTGGGGTCTCAAATGAAGAGGCAAAATCTTATTTTGAAAACAACATGGCACTATCCACTGGTCCCATCCATGGAGAAGCAGGATGACACTGCAAGTAGAGACCTTAGATTTTCCTGACAGAACATCTGTTCTGCTCCCTGGCCCTCCATATGCCTAAGTCCAGTGGTAACATTTCATTCCTTGTGATGGTTTGTATCTTTCTGACATTTGACGCTGTTTGCTTCTCTCTTTGAAAATTCCCTTGCCCCCATTTTCTTCCCACTTCTCTGATTGTTCTTTGTTAGTTTCCTGGGCAACTCCTCCTGGTCTATACTTACCCCAGATGATTGTGTTCCCCTTGGCCCTCCCACTCCTCGCTCTGCATACTTTCCTTAGGAGCCTAGGATTATAGCTCTCAAATCTTTACCTCCAGCCTAAATTTCTCTTCTAAGCCCCAGAGCCACATAGTCAGACTTCTGATGAACTTCTGTTGGCCCATGGATACCGGATGCTGCATTCATCTCTCCCCACACTCATCTATCAAGCAACTTTCTCCTTCCCCAGTGTCCCCATCTCAGTAAGCAGCAGCAGCATCCACCCAGTTGCCCAGTCCAGAAACTAAGGATTCAATCCAGAGTCCACGTTTCCTACCACACCTCATATCTAAGTAACCACCACATTCTGAACTCTATATTCGCAATATTTTCTCATTGCCCCCCTTCCCTTCACTTACAGACGCTGCCTGAGTTCAGTCACTCTGTCATTTCTTGCCTAGATTATGCACTGGTATCCTAATTGTTCCCCTCAGCCAACTCCAGCCCTTCCCACCCTTCCTCTCCTATCCCCAAGCCATTCTCCACATGACTGCCATCAGAACAGAGCATAAATTCTTTGGTGAGTTTTCTCTAATAAAGAGTGAGTTCATGTGTTATATAGTAGCCTGGTTTAAATCACAGGAGAAATTTATTGTATTCTTCACATATGACATTTATTTACTCATTCAACATTATTAAGTGCCCATTATGGGCCAGACCCGGGCAAGATAGTATCAAAATAAATGAATAAAATCTTTTTTTTGTGAAAAAAGTATCCCTCTCATGGTGCTTATAACCTAGCAGAGGAAAAGTCTATGTAGATATTAAATAGACATATAATAAATTTTTTAAAATCAGTGAATTATATATTAAGTTGTTGTTAGTTTCCTTCTACTAGGGCTCTGACTCATGGTGACCTCACGAATAACAGAAGAAAAAGTTGCCCAGTCCTGTGCCTCCTCCATGATCATTGATATGTTTGAGTGCTGTGTTGAGGTTATTGTGTCCATCCTTCTCAGTGAGGATTTTCCTCATTTGGCTGACCCTCTACGTTACCAAACATGGTGTCCTTTCTTAGTAATTGCCTTTCCTGATGACATGTCCAAAGCAAGCAAGAAAAAGTCTTGCCATCCTTCCTTGTAAAGAGTATTGTGGTTGTATTTCTTCTAAGACTGATTCGTTTGTTCTTCTGGCAGTCCATGGTATATTCAATATTCTTCACCAACACCACAATTCAAATGCATTGATTTTACTCCTGTCTTTTTTTTTTTTCTATTGTCCAGCTTTTGCATGAATATGAGGCAATTAGAAATGAAAATTGTTTTTGGGAAATATAAAGCAGAAAAGGGAGATTGGGGTATCGTGGTGGTCAAGGGGCACGGTTTGAAACATCACATAAGGTGGTCAGGAGGGCTGCACTCAGAAGATGGCTTTTAAAGACCCCAGGTTGAGAAAAGTGAGCTATGTGGATAACCTGGAGGAACAGTGCTCCAGGTCGAGGAACAGCAAGTGCAAAGTTCCTGACTCAGGGATGTGCCTGTTACATTGAAGTAATAGTGAAAGAGGTTTGTGTGCCTGTAATAGAGTGAGCATGGAGAAAGATAGTAGGAGATGAGGTCATAAAAGTGACAGCAGCCAGACAGTATAGTATCCAAGAATAATTGTCCATGGTTGAAACAGTGCTTAGAAATCAGCTTCATTAAAAAAAATTTAAAAGGAGGTCAGCACTGAAATCTAATGTTTCAAGGTTTCCCTGGGATCTCTAAGAAGCTGTCAGTACAGTATAGCTATTGTAAGAACAACCCACTTCAACAATATATGAACTAGTCTGTATTTTGCTGTGTAACAAAACCTCAAAATCCCGGTTGCTTACAACAACAAGCATCTGTTTCTCTTACTCATACACCTGTGGATCAGTTGATCTTGGTTGGCCTCATAATGGCTTGACTCCAGGCTGTAGGTTGGGCTCAAATCTGACCCACTTATCTCCTCATTTTCCCTGGATCAAAGGACATGTGCTTCTCATCATGATGGCCTAGCCAAACCACCAAGCACTTTTAAAGCCTCTGCTCACATTATACCCACTAGCACGTCACTGGTCAAAGAAAGTCACATGACCTATCCCAACATCAAGTAGACAGGAACTATATTCCACATCCCTTAGTAGGGGGCACTGCAAAGTTCACGGCAAAGGGTGTGGGTGTATAATTTTGCAACCGGGAGGAAGTGAAGAATCAGGACCCATCATCTAATCTTTTACATATAGATGTCCTGCCTTGCATCTCTACAGGTTACAGCCTTTTCATATGCCTTTTTACAACATCTATTAAAAGACCCTGTACACGGTAGACACTCATAAAAATACTTAGTGAGTGATGAAATCCATATACAAATGCCTTATTTCATTTGATGTATGCAACAAGTAAGAAAGTGAGAAAAAATAAACTATCTGCATTTTACGGATGAGGAAACTGGGGCTTAGAGAGTAAAAGTGACTTGCCATCCAGGAGTATGTACAGCCAAGGCCCAAGCCCAATTCCTCATCCTCTAAGACAAAAAGAGGAAAATATCAACATTATCTCAAAACTGAGTTTACAATGACATAAAGGCTTTGATATGATTCCCCAGCTTGAGTTACCTGGTGTTTTGAAGTACATTCAACTGAAAATAATTTTGATCAACCTGGAATTTTGTGAAACACAGTAAAGTCCAAAGTGAGGCTGAACTGGGTCTGGGCTTCTTTCTGGGGTTGACCTGGCTAAGTCAGGCAAGCTGACTGCTCATTCACTCATCTGTTATTCATTCAACCAACATGAATTGAGTGCCTACTTTGCAGTAATCAGTTATTCTAGATGCTAGGGTTTTAGCTTTGAACAGAATAGGCAAGTTTCAGTCATCATAGAGCTTGTATTCTCTTTGGGAGACAGACAGTATTATGCAATGAGGCTGGTATGGTAACTGCTTTGAAGAAAAATATAGCAGAGTTAGGGACAGGACGCTAAGGTGCATGCTGACCAAGATGAAGTAGAGGAAACAAAGGAGAGAGCTATGGTCCCCATGGCAGGGAAACCGCCAGAGAAGGGTTTGGTCAGCTGGCAATACGGCAGATGGACTCAAAGAACTAGAAGAGGAACCAAGTTAATGGGAAATGCTTGTCCATGGCTGGTGGCCAATCTTCAGGAGTACCTCCAAAGGACAATAAGGCCCTATCTTTATACTGACTATCGGTTTTTATTTCAACCTCTGAATTGCCAGTCATTTTCCCTGACTTCCTTCCTAGATTTGGACAGCTAGGTTGGATCCTCTGAAGTATGGGGACAAAGGATAGCAAAGCACTTTCAAGGTGCTTACAGTCTAATAAGGAGCCCTGCTGGTGCAGTGGTTAAAGAAGTCAGCTGCTAACCAAAAGGTGGGTGGTTTGAACCTACCAGCTGCTCCATGGGAGAAAGATGTGGCAGTCTGCTTCCCTAAAGATTTACAGTGTTGGAAACCCTATGGGGCAGTTCTACTCTGTCCTATGGTGTCGCTATGAGTTGGAATCGACTTGATAGCAATGGGTTTGGTTTGGTTTTATAGTCCAATAAACTGTTTCCCAAAGTGATCTGCTGTGTCCTACTGGTGAAACCAAGAGGAGGTGCTGTATGGTCCTCTCAATCACCCAACCAGGAAAAAAAAAAAAAACGCCTGAATATGACTTGCATAGAGACCTGCCATAATTGAAGATATGGTCTATAACTGAATTGCAAATATTGACTTTTGCTTCACACAAAGTGGATAGATGGGGGCACCATGGAATGGTGCAAGGAGAAGAGAGCCTCTAGTAACAAGTAGCGGCTAGAAGAGCCTTTTTTATAACCACTATTGTCTTAGGGAGAAAAAAAAATCTTTGGGAAACTTAACGTGAACAATTTCCTTGTATTTATTTGACAAATACCTATGCTTATAGCAAGTGATCCTGGATTTTCATTCACAGTATGCATATAGTATTATTATTATTATTATTAGGTGCCGTCGAGTTGATTCCAACTCATAGCAACCCTATGTACAACAGAACCAAACACTGCCCGATCCTGCACCATCCTCACAATCGTTATGCTTCAGCCCACTGTTGTAGCCACTGTGTCAATCCACCTCGTTGAGGGTCTTCCTCTTTTTTGCTGACCCTCTACTTTACCAAGCATAATGTCCTTCTCCAGGGACTGACCCCTCCTGATGACATGTTCAAAATATATGAGACATAGTTTCGCCATCCTTGCTTCTAAGAAGCATTCTAGTTGTACTTCTTCCAAGACAGATTTGTTCGTTCTTTTGGCAGTCCATGGTATATTCAGTATTCTTCATGAACACCACAATTCAAAGGTATCAGTTCTTCTTTGGTCTTCCTTATTCATTGTCCAGCTTTCACATACATATGAGGTAATTGAAAACAGCATGGCTTCGGTCAGGTGCACCTTAGTCTTTAAGGTGATATATTTGCTTTTTAACACTTTAAAGAGGTTTTTTGCAGCAGAGTTGTCCAATGCAACGCATCTTTTGATTTTTTGACTGCTGCTTCCATGGGTGTTGATTGTGGATCCAAGTAAAATGAAATCCTTGACAACTTGAATATCTTCTCCATTTATCATGATGTTGCTTATTGGTCCAGTTGTGAGGATTTTTGTTTTCTTTATGTTGAGGTGTAATCCACACTGAAGGCTGTGGTCTTTAATCTTCATCAGTAAGTGCTTCAAGTCTTCTTCACTCTCAGCAAGCAAAGCAGGTTGTTAATGAGCCTTCCTCCAATCCTGATGCCGCGTCCTTCTTCATATAGTCTAGCTTCTCGGATTATTTGCTCAGCATACAGATTGAATAAGTGTGGTAAAAGGATACAACACTGACGCACACTTTTCCTGATTTTAAACCACGCAGTATTCTTTCTCATTCCAATCACCGGTAATTATCCAGTGCACCTTGATTGCATGTTCAATCAATTTCAGACTGCAGAAGCTGGTAAAAATCTTCAATTTCTTCATCTTTGGCCTTAGTGGTTGGTGTGTAAATATGAATAATAGTCATATTAACTGGTCTTCCTTGTAGGTGTATGGATATTATTCTATCACTGACAGTGTTATACTTCAGGATAGATCTTGAAATATTCTTTTTGATGATGAATGCGACGCCATTCCTTTTCAAGTTGTCATTCCCAGCATAGGTGACCGTATGATTGTCCAATTCAAAATGGCCATAGCAGCCCAAGTAAGATCTCCTTTAAAAAAAAAAAAAAAAAAAAAACTTTAATTTGTAATTTGAGCACAGGTGGTGTCTGTTTGGATTACTTCTTTCAACTCCTCCTCTCTCTCCAAGAGGTTAGAAATCTTAGGATTATGCTCTCCAGACACCTTTGCAGATAGGTTCTGGATATAAATTATGTTGTGCCAGTTAGACGAAGTTGTGTGAGTTTTGTAAGAAATAAAGTGGAAACAGTCTTGCTTTAGTAGAGGCAGCTGATTAGTGAGCTTAGAGAGATTTGAAGGTGTGCAGGAGTTAGACTTATGGTTCTACTTAGTCAACATTGGCATGCAAGTGAGGCAGTTATGGTGGCAGGAAGATTGACAAACATGGTAAAAACAGTTTCTTGTCTTTGACATTGACACCAAAATTCCACTGGTACATCTGACTTCCATTCTTCCCACCATTTTGTATGCATTCATTTCCTTTTATTAAATTATCTTCTGCTTGAAATACCTAAAGTGGTTTCTCTTTCCTTCACTGAACCCTATCGCACATGTGACAAAAATCATGAAGATGCTAAATGCAGGTCTCATGGAGCCATAACTAGAAACACATATTCTCAGAATTCATACACAAAGGAGAAATGACTAGATTTCAGAAATGTACAGTGGGCAAGGCAAAGTAAAGCTACAAATGATGAGGCAAACATTCATCAGCTGATACTCTGTGACCTCAAATCATCTGTTCAATTCCTTTTATGAAGTATGTTTTCAATTAACCTAATTGTTTTGGAGTCTTTTAGTTGACTAATTTGATCAACTAGTGGGGAGAAAGTTTTGGGGCATCTTGGAAGAATGTGGGAAGGCGAAATTTGTCTCTTTGGTTAACATCATCACATAGTAAAAGCCACACACTTGCCTGAAGCCACTACCTTATTTGATTTGCCATTCCATTGCCCTGGCACTTGAGCTTTGAGGAAATATTGGACTTTTTGGATGTCTCCTTCAATAAACATGAAGACTGTCTTCAAAAAACTACAGATGAGCTGATGGGCACTTTGGTTTCCATACCAATGACTGGGGAGTGTGTGGAGGAGAGAAATATGGCAGTGGGTGCCAGTCCTGCGAGCTTTCATGCACCTAAAAAGAAGTCAGTTCAATTTCTAAGGTGGCCTTGGGAAAGTCTAGCTGCCTAAGAAGACTGAAAGAGTATAAGGAGAATCATTTAAAACATATATAAATATTAGTGCTGTCAGTACTGTAAGCAGAGTTTTTTGAATGCTGAACTGATAAATATTGCTCTAAAGTTGATGTGCCTTAGGTTTTAGGGGGATTTCATAAGCAGAAATGGTCTATTTGGCTACAAGATTCCCTTTTTCTTCTTTCACTTTGGTAGTAGATTTTTGTTGTTTTGCCTGATGCTGTCCACCCTACCACCTTCTGCTAACCACTCCTCACTTTTCCTTTGGGAACCACTCCCTCCTCCATTCTCTGTTCTTAGACCATGTTCTCTGTGATCACGTTAACGTGTGTCAGCTTGGCTGGGCCATGATTCTCAGTGGTTTGGCAGTTATGGTGTAGTTTGGCAGTCATATGATAATGTAATCACCTCCATGATGAGATCCAATATAATGTGATCACCTCAATGATGGGATATGCTGTGAGTAGCCAATCAGTTGAAAGGGAGTTTCCTTGGGGGTATAGCCTGCATCCAATATAGATGGGCTTTCTGGCAAGGCTCACAGGCTTTTGCTCACTCTAGTTCCTGCAGTTGACTTCTGTTCATCTGACCTCTGGTTTTTGGGACTTGAGCTAGCAGCTTACCTGCCAATCTTGGGATTCGTCAGCCTCTGTGATCTTGATCTGGGGTTTGCCAGCCCCTGCATCTAGGTGAGTTGGGAGAAGCCTCCAGCCTGACCCATGGACTTGGGACTTTCCAATCTCTACAACCATGAGAGCTATTTCCTTGATATAAATTCCCTCTCCATATATGTATACGCTTCACTGGTTTTGCTTCTGTAGAGAACCCAGCCTGAGACGTTCTCCATTGGCTGACTGTCCTGGTCCTGGATTATGACCGAGCACATGACCCAACTGGCCAACTAGATCATTTTATCATCTGGGCCACCCTTATTGGTTCAGACGTAGGAATGTGATGGAAACCCGGATATTCACAGCCAACAGACTTTTGATAAAGGAAACTTTATGTTGGTGTTAATAAACTTAAAGGTGCAAGCTTAGAACTGCTGAGGGAACTCCGTGTAAAGAAAGCTTGCCTGCAAATAGAGCCAACATGAAGGAAAGATGAACAAATAAATGGAAAGAGAAAGAGAGACGGAGACAGTGACAGAGAGAATCCTTTAAATACCACATGAACCCTGGATCCAGCCATACCTGAAATCAGCTCCCCTTTGGACTTAATTACATGGGTCAAGGAATGTTCTTTATTGCTTAAGTCAGTATAAACTGAGTTTCTGTAGCTCATAATCCAAAGCATCCTGACTCATGCTTTGGCTTTCCTTTCTCAATGTTAACATAGTGCTAAGTATAGAGCAGTTACTTTTTCTTTCTCCCAGTCTCTACAACCTATCAGAATCTCCTGATTCCCAGTTTCATCATTTATTCATTCAGCAAACATTTATAGAACAATTTTAGGAAAAATTAATGAGATGTAGACCTTGCCCTTAAAGAATTCAGAGCCAATATTGCTTTCCTAAGATGCATCTCAAGATAATAGACTGGCCACTTCATTTTCACCAAAATCTTTCAAATATAAAAGTAAATAAATAAATAAAACTGGTTTAGCTCTCAATTTCAAATGTTTGTAACTTACCCATAATTTCACTTTATTACATATAAATAGTTTGGACTTAGGAGCAGAAGTTAATTTGCTCCAAACTCCTTCATGTCTTCATTGTGTTTAATACGTCTTCTCCTCAGTTACTTAATCTCTCTGAGACTTGATTTTCTCTCTGTAAAATGAAATGGTGGACTATAGTGATTCATTTGGTATCTTCTCAAACTGAAATTCTGATAATTTTCTCACTTATGTTGACCCCTTCCTTCCTTTGAAAGAATTTCCTATTCTACCCTGTAGCAGCCTCCACAACATATATTTCCCCCATCAACCAACTCCAAAGAATCAAATGAGTTTCTCAGACTCAGAATTCAGGGAGACTGCCCTGCTTCCACTCCTAATGCCTATAAATCACTCTATGCAGCAGCCAAATTGATCTTTCTAAAGCAATGTCAAATAAAACCACTCGCCCAGCTTACAATCCAGTGTCATCCCATCATCACTAAAATCCAAACTCCTTACATGGCCCTTGTCTTCTTCTCCCTCTCTCATCTGGCCTCCTTCCCTCCTCCCCATCACTCACTACACTCCAGCCACACTGTCATTCTTGCTCTTCCTTGCATTTGCCAATCATGTTTCCTCCTCAAAACCTTTAGTCTTGCAACTCCCTGTGCCCAGAATACTCCTCACCCCTCATCTTGGCAAGGCTTGCTCCCTAACTTACTCGGTCAATGCACATATCACCCATTGAAAGAGATTTCCATGACCACCACTCCCATCTAAACTAGCATTCTGCTCTCCTTCTCCTTGCCTTGATTTACTTTCTCCCTAGTTCTAATCATTGCCTGAAATTAGAGTATGTCATGTTATGATGGTAATACATTATATAATTAATATTTAATTTTAATAATATAATGTTTAATTAAATGTCTTCGTTGTAAATTACATTAGCATAAACCAAATCTGCTGCTGTCAAGTCAATTCCAACTCAGAGCACCTCTACAGGATAAAGTAGAGCTGCCCCATAGGGTTTCCAAGGTTGTAATCTTTATGGAAGCAGACTGCCACATATCTCTCCCTCGGCGAGGCTGATGGGTTCGAACCACTGACCTTTTAGTTAGCAGTGGAGTGCTTAACCACTGCGCCAGCAGGTTTCCTTCCATATTAGCATAAACCAAAATCAAACTAACCCTTTTGCCGTCTGATTGATTCTGACTGATAGCAACCCTGTAGGACAGAGTAGAACTGCTCCGTAGGATGGCTGGTGGATTCAATTGCTGACCTTCGCTATCAGAGCTCCACCTATATTAGCACAGAGAGAAACAAATAGTAGAGGCTCAGTTGGTTTTTGAAGAATGAATAATTCCACTCTAACTCCTATAATAGCCATCTGTTTAACTGAGGCACATATGACAATAACTCACATTGGTTTTGATATCCTGTTTTAAGCATCTTTCACTGTAATGCATGGACAGTTTTTCTATCCAAGGGGATTTTAAACAAGTTGAGAATCCCACAAACAGACATCCTTTCTTTTGTGAATTCTCACATAATGTTGTTAGCTAGTAGAATTGTAATAATATTCTCACAAGGGACTGTATATTTGATAGATACAAATACGCTTCCCTGACATTCTTAAAAGATTCAGTTGGGACAGGGCTGAATTAATTTCTAAATTAATCCAGAATGAGTACTAGATATAATTTGGTTTACCAAGTGGAAGCACAAACCATTTGAGAGAAGGCAGTCCTTCGTGTGACCCAAGTGGCTATAATTACTCCCCATTCCTTCTACCTTGCTAACATCTTTGGGCTTCTGAACAAACCATTGCACCTCCCCCTCTGAATCCTAATGGTTTGTCTAAATAAACAGCGAGGCTAAAGAGATACAATCCAAGGCTAACATTTTTGTGCTGGTGCCTCTATGACTGACTACCCTTTTCTTCAGGTGATCAGGCAGGAAAATCTGCACTGCACTCTGTGCAGTAAAATATACAACCCCTGGAATATAAAACCAGGTGAGCTCCTCAGGGTCCTTTGATCATGGTGCAAAGAGAGGGGGCACCTATGGAAGTTTTCCATCCCTTCTGGCCAGCTTTATAGCCAGGGAGGATTGCTCATGATGAAACATTTCCTGTTGTACACTGTCTGTTGTCTGTGAGTAATTAAAACAGCTCTCACTATTGCAATACCGTTTATGTGTCTCATATGTATGACGTGATTAGGATAAATGAACATAACACCTATGGGATGGTTGGTACCACTGGGTGGAATTCTCATCCCAGTACTCTAGTGGGTATTTGGGATCTAAAGACAGGCTTTAAGACATTCTGTGTGTGCAACGCACCAGTGTTCAAAAATCAGGATACAGACCCAAGGTTTAAGTCAAACCAAGGTCATGTACCAGTGAGGTCTTTCCGCCATTTTATCAAGCTCACCCTGTCTGACCACTAGAATCTATAGACATGGTCCAAAAAGACCACAGTCATCTGGACAAAGTGTTCCCAGCTCATCCCAAAAGCAGCTCATGGAAACCATCTCAGGGTCTTATCTGTATGTGATCCAAATTAAGAGATCAAAGACCACCACCGACCACTCTGACAGGGATCACAATAGAGGATTCCAGACAGAGCAGGAGAAACAAGTAGAACAAAATTCAAATTCACAAAAAAAGACCAGACGTACTGGTCTGACAGAGACTGGAGGAACCACCAAGACTATAGCCCCTGGACACCCTGCTAACTCAGAACTGAAGCCACTCCTGAAGTCCACCTTTCAGCCAAAGATTAGACAGGCCCATAAAAGAAACAATAACACCTGTGAGAAACGTGCTTCTTAGTTCATTCAAGAATATGAGACTAAATGTGAGCAACACCTGCCCAAAAGCAAAGATGAGAAGGCAGGAAGGGACAGGAAACTGGACTAATGGACCCGAAGAACCTAGGGTGTAAAAGGAAAGTGGGAGAGTGCTGACATATTGCGGGGATTCCAACCAATGTCACAAAACAATTTGTGTATAAATTTTTGAATGAGCAACTAATTTGCACTGTAAACTTTTACCCAAAACACAATAAAATTAAAAAGCAAACAAAAAAACAAACAGAACTAATCCATGGGATGAAATGTCAGGATAGTGGTTATCCTTAGAGGGTTAGTGACTCGACATGAAAGAGGCATCAGGGTGCTGACAATGATCTGGTTCCGTATTTGAGTTCTGGTTACATGGATGTGTTAACTTTATAAAAATTCATTCAGTTATATACTTATAATATATGCATATTCCCTTATTTATTTTATATTCCAATAAAGTTAACTAAAAAAACTTCCTCATATGTTTGAGAAACTTTAAGCCAAGAAAATTAAGAAAGCTCTCTCTTGTAAGTACTCACAGATTTGTATGCCAACTTTCAAACCCATCAGAAGCATGTGTTGAAAAGAAGTTGAATCTTTAGACGAACTTCATGAAAAGAATACGTTTAATTCAGAAGATGTCACACATCCTGAGTTTGTTGGAACAAAATGACTCGATTTTCAGGATCCCAAGTTATATGTTTTCCAAAATCTCACACCTTTCCTCCTGGCTATTCACCAAAATGAAGGGGAGGTGTTATCTTCCTCTAGAGAGGAATTTTATTTCCTCTTGACAGCTGCCTGGGACACAAGCAGTCTGAAGTCACCTTTATCCTAGATTATCTGGACAAACAGATGACTCAAAGCTAGGCTGTGTGTGAGGGCCGTGGAGCTTTGGACTCCAACTTAACTGAAGGGGGAGGCTGATGATGCATAGATGTATTTTTCCCCTTCTGGCTCAAGTCATATAAGGCTAAGGGAGTTCTAGCTGCATCATAAGTGTGATTCACTGGGGAGTTAAGAGGAGGAGGGCAAGAAACAGCTGTGAGAGTGAAATGAAATATAGCAAGGTGATCATCCAAAGTAGGTAACAGAGAACTATCTGAGGAAGGTGACAGTTTAGAGATTGTTCTCCCAGGCAGTGTATGCATACCCAGTCCCTGAAGTTTATACACAGGCAACTGGTTTATAAATCACATTAGTTGGAGAATTCTACCTCCAGTCATGGAATACTAGATCATTTGAAATAACCTTCCAGTTGAGGACAACTATAAAAAAAACTAAACTATATATATAAATGATAATTATAAAAATCTGCTCAAAAGCATAAAACAGAAAATAAGGTAGTGAAGAAGTTGGAAATCCAGAGAGGTAAGCCAATATTTGGTGTCACATTAGCCCCAGGGGCACTGGTCCTTATAGAAGAGGTATCTGAGAGGTTGAGAAGGGTTTTGTCAGCCTCACAGGGCCAGGGGACAAAAGTTGGAATCCAAAGCCCCATGGCCCTCACACACAGCCTAGCTTTGGGTCATCTGGTTTGTTCAGATAATCTAAGTCCCTAAAACTGGATAAAGGTGACTTCAGATTGCTTGTGTCCCGGGTAGCGTCAAAAGGAAATAAAATTCCTCCCCGGAGGAAGATAATACCATTCTAGGCTAAAATTACTTCCACAAATATTTTTTCAAATATAATGTCCTACATAAAATGAAATCAGGTAAAAATAACAGAAGGCAAAATAACGTTAAAAGGAAGCAGCAAAAACTTCAGCAATAGAAACAGAATCACAGGATCTCCGTATATCTGAATATAAGAAACATATTTTAAAATAACTTTTTACTATATCAAAACAGATAAAAATTAACACTGCAAATTTTGACAAAGAATTGGAAGTATTTTTTTAAAAAAAGAACAAAATGAAATTCCACACTGAAAGATACAATAGCCAAAATAAAAACTGAATGGATGATTATACTAGCAGAATAGGCCATGCTGAAAAGAGAATTTGTGAACTGGAGGACAGCTTGGAAAAAAATAACCTGAATGAAGCATAGAGACATACAATGGTAAATCACACCAGTTTCACTAAGAGACAGGCTGCTTCATATCAAAATTTTACACATCTCCCCATTCTATCCACCACCGCCTTCTCTACCATCATCACCATCAGAACCCTGAACCCACATGCTGTAATTCTGTGACTGTTTCTGTAACCAACACTACAATTTTTGACAATATTAATTTTATTTAATTTGTATTAAAAGATTCAGAGATGACAAACTTGGAAGGAGGTGGATATAAGCTTCATTTCACCTACAGATCAATTTCATTTAGTCCTCGGAGGGTGTTTATAAAAATTTTGAATGAAAAAGCCTTTAAACTGGGCAAACAGTTGCCAGTTAATCATGGTCCCTCACTGCTATTTGATGTTTAACCCCCTAACACTACACTTATGTATTCTGTCTGGAGTAGAAGACATTTACATTTTCTACCTTTGAATCGGAGCCCTGGTTGCAAAGTGGTTACGAGCTCAGACTGCTAACCAAAAGGTCAGCAGTTCGAATCCACCAGCTGCTCCTTGGAAACCCTATGGGGCACTCTACTCTATCCTATATGGTCGCTATGAATCAGAATTGATGCAATAGCACACAGCAACAACCTTTGAATTAGTTCTTAGGAATCCAAAAATGTTCTCTACCTCTACACCTATCCAAGGCCAAGAAAGTCTCTCATGGGGGAGCAAAAATTACGTGAAGGAATACAGGTGTTTGTATCACTATCCCTTTCCTCTTCTGGTGTTCCTGAGGTACCAGAGTTTATTGGTTCATTGATGTGTGTGTGTGTGTGTGTGTGTGTGTGTGTAACAGAGAGAGACAGAGATACAATGCTAATAACACAGAATTACTCAGGTCCATGTCTCAGCCCTATCAGGGACATGACTGGATATGCTCCAAAACCCCATCCCTCAAACTAAAACTGTCCTTGGGATAAAAAGCCACCAAGTCAGAACCCCAACCACTCCTGATTTCACAACTTACCAAAAATATTACGACTATTGAAAATTATCTCTAAAAATGAATCAAGTTGGTGATGAGAAAGAAAAAAGAAAAATAAACAGCTCCATGCTAAAAGTCCAACCACATATGAAATTAGCAAGTACCTTGGGAGCAGTCCAGCCGTGTTGCTTTCAAAGATGCCAAAGATGAAGAAATTGAAGATTTTTACCAACTTCTGCAGCCTGAAATCGATCAAACAAGCAATTAAGCTGCATTGACCATTACTGGTGATTGGAATGCAAAAGTTGGAAACAAAGAAAAAGGATTAATAGTTGGAAAATATGGCCTTGGTGATTGAAACGCCACAGGAGACCACACAAAAGAGTTTTGCAAAACCAACAACTTATTCACTAGAAATACCATTTTTCAACAACACGAACAGTGACTATACACGTGGACCTTGCCAGATGGAATACACAGGAATCAAATAGACTGCATCGGTGGAAAGTGACAACGGAGAAGCTCAATAAGTTCATCAGAACAAGGCGGGGGCTGACTGCAAAACAGACCATCAATTGTTCATAGGCAAGTTCAAGTTGAAGCTGAAGAAAATGAAAACAAGTCCATGAGAGTCAAAATACAACCTTGAGTATATTCCACCTGAATTTAGAGACCATCTCAAGAATAGATTTGGTGCACTGAACATTAATGACCAAAGACTAGATGAATTGTGGGATGGCATCAAGGACATCATACATGAAGAAAGCAAAAGGTCATTGGAAAGACAGAAAAGACCAAAATAGATGTCAGTACTGACTCTGAAACTTGCTCTTTAACACCGAATAGCTAAAGTGAAAGGAAAAAATTATGAAGTAAAAGAGCTGAACAGAAGATTGCTACGAGCAGCTCAAGAAGACAAAATAAAGTATTATAATGAAATGTGCAAAGACCTGAGTTAGAAAATCGAAAGGGAAGAATACAATCAGCCCTTCTAAAGCTAAAAGAACTGAAGACAAAATTCAAGCCTCAAGTTGTAATACTGAAGGATTCTCTGGGCAACCTCCCCATGTGTCTGTCAGTTTGTTGTACTGAGGGGGCTTGCGCGTTGCTGTAATGCTGAAAGCCATGTCACTGATATTCAAATACCAGCAAGGTTACAATTGGACCAATAAGCAACATCATGATAAACAAAGAAAATACTGAAGTTGTCGAGGATTTCATTTTTCTTGGGTCCACAATCAATGTTCATGGAAGCAGCTGTCAAGAAATCAAATGACGTATTCCATTGGGCAACGTTGTTGTTGTTAGGTACTATTGAGTCAGTTCTGACTCATAGCGACCCCATGTACCACAGAACGAAACACTGCCCGGTCCTGCACCATGCTTACAATCATTGTTATGTTTCAGCCCATTGTTGCATTGGGCAATAGACCTCTTTAAAGTGTTAAAAAGCAAAGATGTCACTTTAAGGACTAAGGTGCACCTGACCCAAGCCATCGTATTTTCAATCACTTCATATGCATGTGCAAGCTGGACAATATATCAGGAACACTGAAGAAGAATCAATGCATTTGAATTATGGTGTTGGTGAAGAATATTGACTATACCATGGACTGCCAGAAGAATGAACAAATCTGTCTTGGAAGAAGTACAGCCAGAATGCTCCTTAGAAGCAAGAATGGTGAGTCTTCCTCTCACGTACTTTGGACATGGTATCAGGAAAGACCAGTGCCTGGAGAAGGGCATCATGCTTAGAAAAGTAGAGGGTCAGTGAAAGAGAGGAAGACCCTCAACAAGATGGATTGACACAGTGGCTACAACAATGGGCTTAAACATAGCAATAATTGCAAGGATGGCACAGGACCAGGCAGTGTATCATTCTATTGTACATAGGGCTGCTATGAGTTGGAACAAACTCAATGGCACCCAACAACAACAACAGCAACCCCTCAACTGAAAATGTTCATCCAGAGGCCAGAAAACCTGATCTGAGAAATTATACCCCTTTTGGGACCTTGAAATCATGATTTTCAGTAACTTCTGCATGGCCTGTTGTCCTGGAGGACTTTATCTTGAGAATAAATAAAGAAAAGCTCAGATTTGTCATGCATAAACTAGTTTATTGCAAAGTAGTCATGGCAAGGCATGCAAGTAAGACCTCAGGACATCAATTTAGCATTGGAGAATCAGCATTAGCAATTACAATGTTAATTTAAAGGTTAAAGTCCAAATCTTTAGACTGCAGGCTTTTACCTTTAACGAGTCGTATCAGGGAGGAGTCTTGACCACCCCTCGAACTCAGAGGAAGACCTCTGTAGCTAGGGTCCGAGGTCGACTGTGGTGAGCAGGATCTCAGAAGGCTTCTTAGTCATGAGACTTTCTGTCTTCTCCAAAAATTAACAGAAATCCACGGGTTTATATACCAGGTGTGTTGTCATGTTCAACTGTAATTGGTATGCTTTATTGCCAACTGAGGGCATTGTTGTATGATGTGTTTATGCTTTGCTAATTTATAGAGATTTGTATTATTGCCAATTAGGGCATGACATATTTATGTTCTTGTTTACTATGTATGTTTCAAGGCCAAGTTGATTAATTAAAAATTACGGGAATTGTTTAGTGACATATTTATGCTTTGCTATTTTATAGAGATTTGGTTAATGTTATATTCCATTATCACAGAGCGCAGGTGCACAGCCCAATTTAGGGAAGTTATTTATGACTCACTTCACATAATTTTATTATTTATTTCCAAGATCAGAACTTCTAATGACTTATAATTAATGGCTACAGAACATGATAGAAGTATACATGATTCTATTTCCAAGTTCAGAAATTCTCTAACTTCACATTATAAGTGACTTATACACAGATGTTTAAAAGCATTATAAATAGCACCATAACAGTGTCAAAAGCATTATAGACGCATACATAATAGTGAAGTGATTTGAGAACATTACAAAAAGCACACACAACACCTGTGTAAAGACAGTTTCCAGTTCTGAGCCTCAGTCTCTTCATCTGTGAAGGGAGTGCAAACCAGGGGATTTTTAAGGTTGCTTTTAGTTCTAAATCCCACTTTCTAAAATGCAACTTTCTATTTCTTAACCTGGATAGTGGTTCCACAAATATTTGCTTCATAGTTATTCTTTAAGCTGAATGTATATGCTTATACAACCATCTAAATAAAAAATGTTTTAAGATGTGTTGAAAGGGGGAAAATCCCATCAGAGGAAGCCAGTCTAGTACCATTCTTGAATTTATAAAAGTAGGTGTGAAAGTAGGAGGCATAAAGCCAAGAGCAGATTGAAGCTTATAAAACTCCTGAGGCTTCAAACTATTTCAGTGATAAGATAGAATCAAAGAAAGTGGAATGAATGGGAACTTACAGGGCAAGTAGGATTGTTACAAGCTCGTAAAAGTCCCCACAATGGTTCCTGGAGGAAATTGAAATCCAAGGGTTGTTACTTAATGACTAAATGTCCTCTTAGTCAAATGTGACCGAAGGCATATATTGGGTAGCCTAGGAAACACTTTCTTCTAGTTTACAATAAGTAACATTTTAACATTCTACAAATTACTTGGTTGCAAAAATTTTTTTTACAGTATTTATTTCTTTTACCAAGCTTTGTACTGCACCACAGCAATACAGAGATAACTAAGACACGTCTACTTTCAAGGAGTTTGCAGATGTAAAAGCCTTCATATTATTTACAATAAATTCCAGATTCCTTACTTCTGCTGAGCTCTCTGACTTCATCTAATAATATTCTCCCTCTCCCTCACTGGCAGGGACAGATTACCCAATACACCTGTGCTTACTTACTGATCTGCAGTGCACAATTTCACCTGTTTTTTATCACATCAAAATGTGGTGAAATCCATGTGAAATTGTGCACTGCAGATTAGTAAGTAAACACAGTTAAGCCTGTACATACCTTGCTTATCGTAAGCCTGTGCATAGCTTTCTTACTGGTTACTGCCCCTGCCCCACTCACTGGCCTGTCTTCCTCAGCAAGTTCTTACCTTGGGCCCTTGCACTTGCTATATCCTCTGTCTGACATTCTCATACCCCAGTCTTTACCTGGATGTCTCCTTCTTACCATTTAGCTCTCAACTCAAATGTCAGAGATGCTTTATTTGATCTCCAAACTAAAAAAACAAAGTTCTTCCCTCCCCCCCCAGTCATTCTCTACCTCATTTTTCAAAGCAATGTTCTTCCAAGTACTCTATATTTGAAAATACCTGCTTTTGTTTTTACTTATTTCTTGTCTGTCATCTCTCAATATAAAAAAAAGTTTCATGAGAGGAAGGGCTTTATCTGCCTTGTCCACTACTATGCTCCAGTACCTAGATCAGGGCCTGTCATACAGCAGTTGGTCAATACATTTTTTTAAAATTGTATTATTATATATTAATGAAGAAATAAAATGAGGCAAACTCAAAAGAGGCCTTACAAAATGATCTTTAAGTTCTGTTTATTCTTAATATTTTGTGATTCTAAGTACTAACAAATAGATAAAATCTTCCGAGTTTTGTAAGGTAAAGAAAAGAGAAATCTTGACTGTGTTTGTGTGATCTATATTGGGTAGGGTAATAGAGGGATTCGTAGAAGGTGTCACAAGTGGGATTGGAAAAGATGCATATGATTCTTCAAGGTAGAGAATTAGAGAAAGCATTGCAGGTTGAATGAACGTTTGGAGAGAAAACATGGAGAGATAAGAGCACACAGAAAGTTTCTAGAACAGAAGATAGATGTAAGGGAAGAATACTGTGTGCAATGGTCATGGAATGCTTTGGATTTTATTCTGGAGGTTACAGAAATTAAGAAAATAATATGACCTTACCCATCTTATAGAACTATTTGTCTGACAGCAGTATGAGTAATGGGTTTCTGTGGGTATGAGGATCAATGAGTACTTTGAAATCATAGCCAAAATTTTGAATATGTGTGTGTGCATTTGTGTGACTTGTGGACATTTCACTGGTGAGAGAGAACCCATAGCTTTTGTCAGATTCTCTAAGAGGGTCAAAGCTCAATATAAAAGAAATAAAATAATGAATTAAAATATAAACACTGCTGTAAAGAGAAAACAAGAAATACCCACACTGAACACATAGAGATGTAGCAGAAGAAACATTTGCCTTCTTAAAGGTGATATCTCAACGAGAATTATACACTCCTATCAATTGAGTCTTGACACTGTTGGCAAATGCTCAATTATACATACCCTAAACATTCAGGTAGATTGAAAGTTTTCAGAATATAGGAAGAGGGCAATTTTTTATTGGAAATGTATGAAAAGCTTGGACTTCATTATAAAAGACAGTAATTGCTTAAAGGTAGGAAATTGGCAAATTCAGGTCATAAGAGCTAAGATAAGATACAAAAAGAGAAAATAACAAACCATACTCAGATATGTTGAACATGATTTTTGCTTCTGCCTGTGTCATCCACTCGTTTGGGATGGATTATTCCTCCGTGCCAAGCAGTTTCTTCCCCCATGCCGGTAGATGAACAGTCACTTCTTTGGTCATTCTTGATCCAGCTCTATGGTGATATAATTGGCACAACTGCTTGTAACTTAAAATATCAGAGTTAATCCATCTGCCCTAAGTTATAATAACACTATTCTAGTGTGGTAGAAACAGCCCCAAAGCAGAGAAGGTGGTGGAGTTGAGGAAAGAAGCATTAAGATGAGATGGTGACCAAGAAGAAAGCTCAGTGCAAATCAAGCCAATGACCATGTCTTCATAGGGACCAACTAGGGAAAAACTGAGGTCAAATAAGGGCATTGGCAAGAGAAGAAAACCGGCAGTGAAGTCAGATGGCCTTGTCCTTGTGGAAGCTAATCACGCCCATTTGAAGAGGAGGAAGGCGGATTACAGAAATTGGCTCCAGTTCAGCAGGAAAAAGTTGCAGGAGCCAGGAGACTGAAAGATGTCTGCCATCTGGAGAAACTGGAGGAAGGACAATTGGAAGTCAAGCAGATCAGAGGTGAGGACAGACAGGCTATTTGGCAGGAATACCTTGGGTGGGGTCAGATGCCTCCAAGATGCTCTTATTCTAGTATGCAATTTGCATAGTCTTGACAGTAGAGTTAGCAATAAAAGGAAATAATTCATCTTCAAATCCTAATAAATCTATATTTTGAACTGATATTTAGCAAAGCTGTCTTTTAATATGTAAGTGCAGTGTTTCATACGTGATCTGCTAAGAAAAAGCATCAAATTTCTAAAATCATTGACAGAAATTTTACAAAATTCAATATATGTATGACTTTTTTGTTGGGGTAAATGCAATTATATAAGATTTCTCAGGGTATAGCATTCCCTCTTGGAGAAGCAAAATCCACTGGAAGCCACTAAAACCCTAGCAGGGCTGAGAAGGAAAAGTGAAGGCTAATAATGGTTACAAGTGCAGGCTTTTGAATGAGACCATGTGAGATCAGATCATGGCTCCACCGTTTATGAATTGTGTGATCTTGGGAAAGTTCATGAACCCTGTAAACCTCCACTTTCTCCACCATAAAATGGGAATTGTACCTACATCAAACAGTTATTACAAAGATTAAAATTAAATAATGATGCATTTAAATTATTAGCACAGTTCCTAATATATTTTGAGAGCTAAATAATTGTTATCCATCCATCACCACCACCATCATCATTATTATTTGTTAATTAGAGAGGACCTCCAGAATTATTCCTGGACAATGCTGATTAAGATTGGATTTTTCTTCATCAGTAAAGAGGGTTGAACACAACAATCTCTAAGGTTCATTTGAGTTCTAACATTCTATGATTCTGCAACTACTGTTTTAAATTCAATGCTTAGGCAGAGCTAAACACAACATAACTCCCAGTTGCTGGTATTGGTCTACACTTATGGGTACTGAAAGTACAGAGTGTGTGTGTGTGTGTTGTGCGTGTGTGATTCCACAGGTAAGAAGTGTGTTGCCCTCTTCAGCCTGTTGTCTCAAAACAGCCGTTTTGTTCTGCCCATGGCTGGCAGCCTCTCCAGTAATTTTCTGCAGCTAACTCCACCCCTCCACCCTTATCGGAGGCAGTGAGAGGAAAACGAGTTTGCCCAGCAGTCCCAGACATCCCTTCGGATGTGGCAGGGAGATAGCACACCAGGCATTTCACTCTTAATTATCAGCAGCCTGGCTGCTGTGGCCCTTTGCTGTGCCAGTTTGAGAGATGAGGCTCTTTACACTGCTTATTAGGCTCAGCTAAAGAAATATTACCCTACACTAGTGTTGTCAAAGATACAGTCTGAATTCAGCTCCCTGGCGTGCCAGTTGGTACCCAAGCTTTTCACCATCAGTTTTCCCTCCTGGCCCCCTTACCATTCCACAGCTCATCTCTTTCTCTCCTCCCTGGACATTTTCTGACATCAGGGGTCATTAATTTAGCTCTTTTGCTTAAGGTTATCATTCACCTCTGCTACCAGATTTAAGGGCTCTAGCATTAATTCCTTCTTATTCTTGCTTTAACAGGTTTAAAATTTCTCAGTCCTATATTCTGAGTTAGAGCCACCACCTCCCTCCAACCCTCTAAACAGTCAGGAGAGGGTGTTGGGAGACTTAAGCCTTTGACTACAGTGATTAGTTTAAAATGGGAACATGACCCTAATCAGGCCAATCATGGGTAAAACAATTCCAGGACTTATTTAAGTTGTGTGGAAAACAGGCTTTCTCTTCTTGGTTGGATCCTCAGTCTAGAAGATGTAGCCCCAATAGCTACTGTTAGCTATTTTGCAACCTTGGAGGTAGAAACTTCTAAGAATGGAGCCAATGTATTATAAGTGGAACAAAGTAATGGAGAAAAGGAACACACATCTGATTGAAACAGTTAAGATCCTGGATCAAGCTTTACCTGAAGTCACTCCAATCTTTGGATATTTCAGTTTTGAATCATTATGCCTCTTTTATTATTATAGTTTGAGTTAAAAATTATAATACTTTCATATATATATATATAAATGACATATATATATATATATATATATATATTTTAATGTGGTCTCCTTGATGTGTTCATTTGTAGCTAGTACAGGTGGTTGGAACTCTGTCCATATCCCTTCAAATCTTACCACTGTAATATTCTCCCTCCGGAATTCTTACTTCTCAGGGCTTACTCTAGTGCTTCTGTCTTAGCAGAAGGCAGGCCAGAAGTTCTGGCTAATTAACACCCCCCAACTCCCACCCCACAAGCAGCCTTCAACCAATGACTGGCAGGAACTGGTGGATCGATAGCTCAGCTTCTTGTTCCCTTGGGATAACTTTGAGATGTATGTTCTGTATGGGCTACCAGAGTTCCCCAGTGGGATTGAGCCTCCATTGCCCACAGTGTTAACTCGGTTTGATAACACACCCTTGATCGGCTGCCTCTCCTTTCCTGTCTCACTTGTCCACTATTGGTATTTTCCGGCATCACCTTCTAACTAAATTACTTGAGTCCTCCTTTAAGCTAAGACACCATTTAACCGAGCAGCATACAAAAGCTACATTTATCCACAGCAATTTATAAAAAGTAACATCTACTTACGACTTTAAATTGCATCCCTGAGTTGTTTGGCTTACACAGTTTTCACCTCCTCACCCCTAAAACAGACTGATGGATACACACATAGATTTAGCCTGGAAAGAATTCCAGATACGAATTCAAAACCCAGAAAGCCAAAGTATTCTTTTCTGTCAGTGCTGGCCAAACAGAGAGTGATATACTAGATGGAAGATTTTAGGAGAAAAAGAGAAGTAAAACCGTGAGCAAGCCAAGGTGTGGAGGAAGCTCATTAATCCTCAGACTTCAAAATGTCAGTGAGGTGTCTAGAGTCTTCCATTGGAAGAATCCAAGTCAGTGAGGTTATTCATTTTGTGGTCCTGAAAGATGAGCAACACACACGTTTGATCTCTGGATTCGCTTCCTCCCCAGCACAGTCTCTCTCTCTCAGTTCCTAAACCCTCCACAGTAAGAAAAACATCACCAGGCTTGGGACTTTCCCAGAAACATGCATTTGCACTTCAGACAGTACTGTCAGATGAAGAACACACTTTTAAATAATGCCTTCCCTGGCTTGTCTCCCTAACGGGATACTGTCTATTATTTACATGAAAACATGTTAAAATGCAGACTCCTTTGTTTTTTATTTACTTTACTTTAATGTTTGTGGGAACAAAGTCCATTTGTCTTCCATGTTCCTTTCTGTACCAAAGAATACGTATGATGATTAGAGCTCTGTTTCATTACTATTAGAAAGAGCAATCATGGGATTAAAGAGTAAGAAGCACTTTCGAGCTAACATGGTCTAACTTCCTCATTTTACCCGTAAGACTAGAGAAAGCATCAAAGTCTTAGATGACAAAATAGACAGGACTTTAAGGTCATCGGGTCCAACCCACTTCTGTCACAAATGAGGAAACTGAGGCATAAATCGATGAAATGCTTTGCCGAAGACTTCATAGCTAGTTAGGGACAAAGTTAGGGCTGGAACTAAGGAATCTTGATTACATGTCTAGTGCCCACCCAGCCTAACACTATCCTCATTAATTTTGGTTTAACTTTGAGTTTTTAAATGACATACAAGTTTATTTTCTCTTAAGCTCACATTTCAACCCTATTTTGGATGGCATCACCTATTTTGGAACATGACCCTAATCAGGCTAATCATGGCCAAAACAACTTAATTCCAGGACATGTTTAAACTATTTGGAAAACAGTCTTTTTCTTTTTGGTTGGATCTTGAACCTAGAAGATGTGGCCTGAATAGCTACTGTTAGTTATTTGTCATACTGCTGTATAGCATTACAATGGTAATGAGATATTTCTTCTCAGAAAACCTGAGGTTGTACTGCTGCATTTTAGCAACTTTGCCTAAGGAGTTACAATGTAGAGAAACTTTCCTACTTTCTGAGTTCAGTCAAGGGACATTGCGAGACACATTGCATGGTCTTTCCTTTTCCCTCCTCACACAGCCTAAAAAGTCAGACTATACTGCAGATCAGACCTTAGTCCACTGGGTCTGATGCTCATCCCTAATCCCTGACCATTTCCTGGACCTGAGCCCAGGTACTGGTGTGGCCAGGAAAATGCCAGAAGCCATATGGACTCCCCAGGCTACCTCCTGGATGAGGTTGGATAGCACACAACCTAGGAACCAACTCTCTCCAAGAGACAGAACAGATGGTATTCCAGATATGAATATGCATAATGTAGACTGCTAAGGCTGTTAAATAAGTATGTATTTTAGGTGGATTCACAAAAATAAAGAATTTTTATAACTGAAATGAAAGTCAAATGAAGGAGACCACAAGACACTGTTCAAAGCTGTACATTATTCCATGTTTATTTGCTGGCGTTGGCCTCCACAACACGCTTCAGCCTTCAGAGTAACCAATGGAAAGTAACCAGGAATAAATAAGCAAAAAATGAAATGAAAGAGGTCAACTTCAGAATTCCATTTTATGAGACTCTGGAATGGGTCACTGATGGTAGAATTAGCCTTCAGCAGAACAAGAAATGGGCTGAATTGCTCCTTGGCTTTGCTGCTACTTTCCATGGACATTTATTGATATTTCCACCCTGTCCCTCCACCCCCAACCCAAACTACTTATGCTTCAATCTGGCTGCCCCAGGAACAAGGACTAACACAAGTCATTGGATCAGAGGAATTGGATAAGAAGATATTGTTCTTGTTGTTGTTAGGTGTCGTTCAGTCGGTTCTGATTCATAGGGACCGTATGTACAACATAATGAAACACTGCCCAGTCCTGCACAATTCTCACAATCTTTGCTATGTTTGAGCCCATTGTTGCAGCCACCGTGTCAATCCTTCTTGTTGACAGTCTTCTTCGTCTCCTCTTCACTGACCCTCTACCTTACCAAGCATGATGTCCTTCTTCAGGGACTGGTCCCTCCTGATAACGTGTTCAAAGTGAAACATGAAATGAAGTCTTGCCATTCTAGCTTCCAAGGAGACTAATGGCTATACTTCTTCCAAGACAGATTTGTTCATTCTTCTGGAAGTCCATAGTATATTCAATATTCTTTTCCAACACCATAATTCAGAGGCATCAATTCTTTGGTCTTCCAAATGTCTTAAGCTAGATTCTCTAGAAAAGTAAAACAAGTGAAGTGTGTACATATATATATATACAGAGAGAGAGAGACAGACAGACAGATTTATCTCAAGGAAATGGCTCACACAGTTGTAGACGCTGGCAAGTCCCAAGTCCATGGGTCAGGCATCAGGCTTCTCATGTAGCTGCAGGGTCTGATGAACCCAAGATCAGCAGGTCAGATGGCAGGCTGCTGACTCACAGGCTGCAGAGGTCGATGAATCCCAAGACCACAGGCAATATGGCAGGCAATTGGCTCAAGTTCCAAGAACCAGAGGTCAAATGATGATGAGCCAGATGTAGACCCAGAGTGAGAAAAAGCCAGTGAGATTTGCCAGAACATTCATATATATTGGATGCAGGCCACACCCTGGAGAAAACTCCCCTTACAACGGACTGACTGATCACATCAGATCACATCATGGAGGTGATTACAGTGTATCACAAAATGGAAGATAACTACATCACTACATAACTGCCAAACCACTGAGAATCATGGC
This sequence comes from Trichechus manatus latirostris, assembly GCF_000243295.1. NCBI lineage: Eukaryota > Metazoa > Chordata > Mammalia > Sirenia > Trichechidae > Trichechus > Trichechus manatus. The sequence goes on from NW_004444040.1 coordinate 8,936,713, forward strand.
CTAGCCAAGTTGACACACAACCTTAACCATCACAGTCCACTTCTTGTCAACTTGGCACCTGTACACATCTCCTTAAACCATATACAATCTCTAAATAAAGACAATTATAAAGTCATACTTGCACTTAACATGATACAACTAACATGTGTATAGCCAAAAATGCACTAGTCTTGTTTACATCTTATATTTTATAAGGGAAGGAATCAAAAATATTTGATATACATACAAGGAGGGAATATTCATAAGAATTATAGTTCTCATTTCTACAACTCATCACATGGTCATGACTGGTATGTAGAACTACCTTCTTCCACCACCCATTTGGTATTCCCTTTGCCCTCAGCAAGCACCTCAGCTCGGTGTGGTTCTTTCCCTGGTGGTGTAACCCAAACCTTCATCCCTGAAGGGTCTGGGCCATTAGTAGTCATGTCGGAAATGGGTTGCTGTAGTTTTCCATTGACTTCTACAAATCTCCAATGCAAGCAGTACCCACCAGAAGGCTTTGAAATGTTTGCCATGTAATAATAATACCTTGCATGTACATAGTTGTTTCCAGTTTACAGAGCATGCTCATATTTATGATTCCATTTGATTTGATCTTCACAACAATCCTGAGATAAATAGTGCATGAATCATTACTTCCACTCTCCAGATGAGGAAGTGGAGGCTCGCAGAGGTTAAAGGACTGATTAAAGTTGCACAGATGATAAATGGGGCCTTTAGAACTTGAACACAAGACCCTTTGATTCCATGTCTAGCAATGCATCTGACTCATGAGTGAATCGACAGCCAAAAAGGCCTTCATTGGGGAAGATACTCCACCTGTTGCCAGAAACAGCTTAATCTATGGATTAACAGATTCTGATGAACTAAAACATCAGAGAGTGGAAAAAGGGGATTTTTCCATATTCTGGGAACAAATGCAGAAACTGGGTTCTTATGTATGCATTATTGATACCAGTGCTTCACCCCTTCCTGTGTCTGTGACCTTTGTAATTCATCCCATTAGACACAGAATATATTCTGCTGCTCCACTGATGATGGACATGGCAATGTGACTTGCTTCACCCACTGAAATGTTAGCAAATGTGATGTGAGCAAGACTGGAAATGGACTTGCTCGTTTGGACCTGCCCTCTGTGCTCCTATGATCTGCCCAAGGTAGCTCACTGAACCAAAGAAGATAAGAGACATGTGCACAGTTCCAGACACAGTCCTCATCTTTGAGCCAAGCCCCACTGAGACTGGCCTAATCATCCAACCTCCAGCCAACCACTGACACAGAGCAAGAAAAAATAATCGTTGTTTGCAGCTACTGAGTATTCAGGTGATTTGTTACATAGCAATAGCTGACTGACATACCACCTTTTTTTATCTTCCTGCCTCTAACTCAATGCAACTTGTGTCTGCCTGCGTTATCTTTACTCTGTTTCTTTCTAGGCACTGAATTACTGCCTTTTCTTGAGTCCCATATTAGCAGGGTTTCATTATCAGATCTGTGTCATCACAGGATTAGGGAAAGCTATTATTAAACATCCAGATGGTAGTAAAAATAAAGTAAGTGAAATTATACCCACAAAATAGAACCCAATAGGTATCAGATAAATATTTAATAAGTTATTGAAAACATTGTGCATTCAAAGGCTATTTTATGGTTAGCACATCAGAGTAAAATATTGCCATTTGACAATATTTCCTACACACCTCTTTACATAGTAACCTGGTGTTTTATGTGCAATTAAGACAGGCTGCCCAACCTCCAAGGCATTATTGACCAAAACAGACAACACAGAGGCAGGTAAGTAGAAAATATAGAATAGGCATTGGACAGATTGACAATAAAAGGACAGATTGAATGTTTTATTTGGTCTGATTCTGCTATTTCAGCTTTGCTGTTGCTGTTGTTTGCTGTTGAGTCAACTTCAACTCATAGTGACCCCATGTGACAGAGGAGAACTGCCTCATAGGGTTTTTCTAGGCTGTAATCTTTATGGCACAGATGGCCAAGTCTTAACCTCACAAAGCTGCTGGGTAGTTTCAAACTGCCAACTTTTCAGTTCGCAGTCGAGCACTTAACTGTTGTGCCACCAGAGCTCCTTAAGCTTTGCTGAATGCATCATAATTTCCAAAGTTCCAGAAAACCAAATTCTTCTGCCTCCCTGAGAACCTGTGACAGTTTCCATCTATAGAAAATTATATTCTTTCCCACATGTTTAAGGGTTTCAAATCTCCTGCTTCTTTAAGCAACTCCTCCATGCTGGGGGGAAATGGGTGTACTAATACCCGCCCACTTGAAGGAAGAAGGCCTTGGCCATTCATCACTTATCTGGAGACAGGTTCCTGGAGATAACATAAAGAAGACAATGCCTAGCACCTGGTCAGCACTCAATAATATTTACTAAATGAAAGAAGAAAGGAAGATAGGAACTAGCCCCCGCGCCCTACTCATTCTTTTATCCTTCCACTTTCAGTTTGATTGCAGTTTTAAATGTCACCCATTTGTCTGGTTCCTCCAACTCCCACCTGTCCTAACCCAATGATTCAGCCTCACCAACTTCCTAATTCATTCATTGATCACGTTTTCCTCCTGCCCCTGGTGTAGTGCTGACTTCAGACTTGACTCTTGATCTACAGATTTTCCGTTTTGGCCCTCGACCCTTTCTTAATGTGCCCCAGTGGGCTGTATTTTGGACACAGTCTCCACCCTAACTATACCCCAGAAAGATGGACTTTGGTCCTCAAATTTGTTACACACACACACACACATATATACATGTGGTGTCGCATTCAAGATCTATCCTGAAGTACAATGCCGTAAGTGATAGGATAATATCCATACACCTACAAGGAAGACCAATTAATATGACTATTATTCAAATTTACTTACCGATCTCTAAGGCCAAAGATGAAGAAATTGAAGATTTTTACCAGATTCTGCAGTCTGAAATTGATCAAACATGCAATCTAGATGCATTGATAATTATTGGTGATTGGAATGTGAAAGTTGGAAACAAAGAGGAAGGATCAAGAGTTGGAAAATATGGCCTTGGTAATAGAAATGACACCAGAGATTGCATGATAAAATTTTGCAAGACTAACAACTTATTCACTGAAAATACCTTTTCTCAACAACATAAATGGCAACTATACATATGCACCTCGTTGGATGGAATACACAGGAATAAAATCGACTACGTCTGTGGAAGGAGATGATGAAGCAGCTCAGTACCATCAGTCAAAACAAGGCCAGGGGTCAACTGCAAAACAGACCATCAATTGCTCATATGTAAGTTCAAGTTGAAGCTGAAGAAAATTAACATAAGTCCATGAGAGCCAAAGTACAACCTTGAGTATATCCCACCTGAATTTAGAGATCATCTCAAGAATAGATTTGATGCATTGAACATTAATGACCAAAGACCAGATGAGTTGTTAGATGACATCATACGTGAAGAAAGTAAAAGATCATTAGAAAGACAAAAAAGAAAAGACAAAAATAGATGTCAGTAGAGACTCTGAAACTTGCTCCTGAATGTAGAGGAACTAAAGCAAATGGACGAAACGATGAGGTAAAAGAGCTGAACAGGAGATTTCAAAGGGCAGCTCGAGAAGACACATATAATGAAATGTGCAAAGACCTGGAGTTAGAAAATCAAAAGGGAAAAAAATGCTCAGCATTTCTCAAGCTGAAAGAAGTGAAGAAAAAATTCAAGCTTCGAGTTGTAAAATTGAAAAATTCATGGACAAAATATTGAATGCTGCAGGAAGCATCAAAAGAAAATGGAAGGAATACACAAAGTCACTGTACCAAAAAGAATTAGTTGACATTCAATCATTTCAGGAGGCAGCATGTGATCAAGAACTGATGGTACTGAAGGAAGACGTGCAAGCTGCACTGAAGGCATTGGCGAAAAACAAAGCTCCAGGAATTGACGGAATACCAATTGAGATGTTTCAACAAACGGATGCAACATTGGAAGTGCTCACTCATCTGTGCCAAGAAATTTGGAAAACAGCAACTTGGCCAACAGACTGGAAGAGATTCATATTTGTGCACATTCCAAAGAAAGGTGATCCAGCAGAATGCTTAAATGATCAAACAATATCATTAATATCACACACAAGTAAAATTTTGCTGAAGAAAATTCAAAAGTGGTTGCAGCAATACATCGACAGGAAACTGCCAGAAATTCAAGCCAGAGTCAGAAGAGGATGTGGAGTGAGGGATATTATTGCTGATGTCAGATGGATCTTGGATTTTCAATCACCTCATATGCATGCGAAACCTGGACAATGAATAAGGAAGACTGAAGAAGAATTGATGCCTGTGAACTGTGGGGTTCACGAAGAATACTGAATATACCATGGACTGCCAGAAGAACTAACAAATCTGTCTTGGAAGAAGTACAGCCAGAATGCTTCTTGGAAGCAAGGATAGTGAGACTTCGTTTCACATACTTTGGACATGTTACTAGGAGGGACCAGTCCCTGGAGCAGGACATCATGCTTGGTAAAGTAGATGGTCAGTGAAAGAAAGGAAGACCTTCAACAAGATGGACTGACACAGTGGCTGCAACAATGAGCTCAAGCACAGCAAAGATTGTGAGGATGGCATAGGACCAGGCAATGCTTCGTTCTGTTGCACATAGGGTCACTATGAGTCGGAAGTGACTGGACGGCACCTAACAACAGCAACATATGTATATTATAATATATAATATATATTAGATTATATATATATACACAATACATTATATTATATACAATATATAATAGCATAATGCTGGGCATTGGATACCTAGTTTTGGACCACTTACATAGCACAGTTATCCGTATTAATTCACTTGACCCCCATGAATGAGAACGCTCTCAGGTGGACAGTATGACCCCAACTGTTCAAACGAGGATTTGGAGTACAAAGATGGTCAGAGTTGGCATATAGAGCCACCTAGACACAAACCCAGTTTTCCTATCTCCAACACTGGGACTCATTTCCTTACATCATCTACTTTTAAAAGTTCTAGCAGAGCTGAAATTCTTGGGCATCTTTTCTAATATTCAAAATTAGAAAAGAAAATAAACAATTGCTTAGAAAAGGAACTAGATGGTATTGCTCAAAAAATGTCCATGTTGCATTCCACAAGTTTGAACCACTCAGAAGACTTATCTTCACCCAAATGATCCTCAGCCATATTCCAACGCATCCGTATAGAACTTACGAGTCTAGGTTCAATTGGCAGGACTTACTCATCCTCTCGAGAATTCCAGTCTTAATAGGTAGAATGAGCTGCAGTCCATCCTAAACTCCATAAACCTTCGCTTTCCACCAAGCCTTCAAAAGCAACTAAAGAAGAAATGTCAAGAAAGCTCAGAAGTTAGTGCATCATGATCTTCTCTACATCTCCTGGAACTCACTACTTTTATAAACTACTTTTATATTTCCATCCTAGAGTAAAGCGAGGATGTCAAGTCTTTATTTCTCTTACTTTGGATACACTATCAGGACGGACCAATTGCTGGAGAAGGACATCATGTTTAGTAAAGTAGAGGGTCAGTGAAAAAGAGGAAGACCCTTAACGAGATAGATTGGCATAGTGGCTGCAAAAATGGGCTCAAACATACTTACTGTTGTGAGGACGGTGCAGGATCTGGCAATGTTTTGTTCCATTATACATGGGGTTGCTATGAGTTGGAGCTAACTCATGGCACCACCACCACCACCAACAGAGTAATGGGACATTTAGGCTTTTAGGGAGGTTGGAGGACTAAAATACTGCATCATGAGCCGGTATCTATCTTGCTTAGTGGCACTGTCCAACCTGATTTCATTTTGAGTTCATTTCTAAATAAACAGCTTGAGTGTGAGATAGTAGGTAAGTCCTAGGCTGGGAGGAGATGACCGGTGTTCAACTCCTGGCAGTCCCACAAATGGACTGTGTGAAGCTGAGCAAAATTCCTTGGCCCAACCTGACCTCATTCTTTCCACCAATATTTATTGAGCACCTACAGTGTGCCAGGCATGGGGAATAGAACAGTGCACAAGACAACATCCTTGTCCTCAGGGGACTCACATTCTAGGGGAGATATACAATAGACAGATAAATATATAAAGAGGAAATGCAAACAACAAAACAGTTCACGGGGATAGAGAGTGATGAAGCAGTGGGTGGGACGCTATTTTGGATAGGGTGGTCAGTTGGGCAGAGTTAAATGAAATAAACATCTGGCAGAAGAGAATCCAGGTGGGGAGGACAGCATGCGTGAAAGCCCTGAGTTGAGTGTTCTGGTGCGCAGACATTAACCTAAGCATTTGGGCAGGGCCAAACACCTCTCAAGGGAGAGATGAGGTGGCTGGAGCATTGGGGGAGAGAGCGAGCTGGGGGGAAGCAGAAGGTCATGAGGTCAGAGGTAATAGGGGCTCCAATCAAGGAGGGTTTTTTAGGTTTGGTGATGACTTTGGATGGGAAGCCATTGGAGGGTTCTGAGCAGGTGAGAGCGTGATCTGACTTATGTTCAAGGAAGATGACCTTGGCTGCTATGTGAAGAAGAGACTGCCACTTTCTCATCTGAAAACAAACTGGTTTGAACTAGAGAAACAAAGAGAGCTTCCTACTGACCTTTTATCAGCTTAGATTCCAAGTCATGCTTTGCTGAAACAAAGCACCGCACATCTTGGTGGAAGAACATCTAAGCCTGTGGTAGCTCTTTCATCCCAGAGGCATAAGGCGGTGCTATTCCTACTGTTAGCTCATGGCTACCGAAGATGGCCTTTGGAACCCACCAGCTGCTCCAGGGGAGAAAGATGTGGCAGTCTGCTTCCGTAAAGATTTACAGCCTTGGAAACCCTATGTGACAGTTCTACTCTGTACTATAGGGTCACTATGAGTCCGAATCAACTCCAGGCAACTGGTATGACTCAGGTGGTGCAATTGATTAGTCTTCTGCTGCTAATGGAAAGGTTGGCAGTTCCTGTCCACCAAGTGGGGCCTCAGAAGAAAGGCCTGACGATCTACTTCAGAAAAATCAGCCACTGAAAACCCAATGGAGCACAGTTCTACTCTGACGCTAATGGAGAAACCATGAATTGGAAGGGGCTATACAACAATTGTTTGTTTAGTAACTTAGGGTCGCTCTGAGTCGGAATCGAAGACAATGGGTTTGGTGCTGACAGTGGGGGCAGCGGGTGATAGCGTCCCTCTAGCTCAATCCAGCCACACAGCAGGAGCTCCCCTGGAACATGGTGACCCGCCTGCAGCCACTCAGAGCCCTGAGCGACTTTGCAGAGCTGGATCCTTTGGGTGGTTTGAGGCTGAAATGATCGTAGTTGTCATTGCCGCTCCGCATTTCAATCCAGCCTACTCTGGCCTTTCTTCTCGAAAGGTCAGTGGAAAGGCCAGTGGGGTTAAATAACTCACTCTCTGCCCAGCAGAGTGGTTATTCTGGAGATGCTCAAGGCTGTGAGCTCTTACTTGCTTTTTGTAGGTCACCTGCTTGATGTGAATTCATCCGAATACAACGGTTTGATGTTTTTAGAGCTTTGGACTATAACTACATTTCTACTCCCCTGCAGACATTCAAGCTAAGCGTTTGGGCAGGGCCACTGCATGTGAGGCGTAGACTCCCAAGACGCCTCGCCTCCCACCTCTTCTTCTGGAAGCGAGCGCGCTCGGTCTGCACCACTGTGTTTTCACCGCTTCAAGAATCCTGAGTCATCTGGCTGTTTCTGTTTCCCCGCTTTCCCCGGGCAACAACATTCTTGATGAAAAGAAACTCTGACGCTTGGCGTCTGCCCCCCTTCAGAAGGGTCACCCCACCCGCTTCCTCGCCCTCTAGCAACACGGCTCGGGGCTGCGGGAAGACGGTCCCTGAATCAGCTTCCCCGGCAAGCAGAGGGCGAAAGCGCAGGGTTTGAGAGGTTGGAGAAGGCGGGCTGAGGACGCGGGCGGGGGAGGAAGAGGATCTGCCGGCCGCGCCGCAGTGAATTGGATGGCCCTGATTCGTCGGCGGTGCTGGCTGGGAGGCGGGCTCCTGACTCACTGCGGCACTGTCCCAGCTGAGGGGTTGGAAGGCGGGGTGGGGGGAGCAGGGATGTTGTTGTGCCCTCCCCTGCCCCCCTGCAATCTGTTACTCAGGCGAGGGCAGCCAGCATGGCATCCCCTGAGTCAGGGGTCCTCATGGGGGCTGCGCAAACAGTCTGTGCTCTTTTCCGTAGGAGCCCCTGGGGCGCTGAATTGTCGCTGTTTATTTCCGCATCTGCCCCCAGGAGACTCCGCTAGGGCAGAGCCTTCTAATGCCCCCACTGATGAATCCAGGCCCTCGCACTTGGCACTAAGCCTGGCACGTCATCACAACTTGGGTGATTAGTAAACCCCAGAGGAAGCAAGGGGGGAAGAGGGGGCGCAAAGAAGGCGGAGGGCGAGGAGAGAGACACAGAGGGAGGAACAAACATGGAAGGGGCTTGAGCCTCCATATCTGCAAAATTGCGGAACATCTCCTTGTTTCACGTAGGAACTAAAACCGAGGATGGGAGGTGTGGGGACTTGGCTTGGCTGCTGCTGACACCCTTTGGGCACACACTGCTTATGCTCCTGGTATGGTTGGTTGGTTTTTTGGTATAAACACTCCATCTGCGCCAAATCATTAGTCGTCCCCAAGGCAAAGCAAACTGGTGGCCCCTCCGTGCTTCATCATAATCTCAACATTTGCAGAGCCTGTAGTATTCTCAGACAGCATCTAGTACCCCATTTAACAGATGAAGAAACTGAGGTTCAGAGAGGCTCTGTCATGTGCCCAAGCGGAGGAAGACAGGACAGGCATCCAGGTGTTAGGGGTGGGATTTCAAGTCCCCTACCTTGCCTACTGCACCACACGCCCTCTCCCTGATGTTCTCATCTCCTTGGTTTCTCCTAAACTAAAAATTCTGAAAGGAGCAGGAGTGTGGTTTGTCCAGGTCCTCACCCCTGGTAAAAGCAGGGGTGGGGTTCTGAGAGCAGACAGGGGCGGATAAACCAGTAAGCAAGGTATGCACAGGCTTACAGTAACATCTGTGTGGTGAAATCCATGAGAAATTGTGCACTACAGATTAGTAAGCACAAGTAAGCCTGTGTGTGTACCTTGCTTATTGGGAAATCTGACCCTAGGCGCAAAGCTCCAGTCAGTCAAACCCCCAGCCCCCCAGGGCTGTGTGCAGCTGCCAGCCACCGCCTGACAGCAAGCTTTCTGGGGCATCTCCGTGAGGCGAGAGGTGTGTTGTCTCCTGCAGCTCCAAAAACAGATTTTGCCATCTCATCCCCACGTTTGCAGTCTCAAGCTGGCTTCTTGTGATTGGCCAGAACTTTCCCTCACTAGAAAGATGAGGAGAATCCACCTCCTCATTCCAGCTGGGGCAAAGCACTACTGCAGCAAAGGTGGGAATGTTCTACCACAAACTCATGGGGTAGAGGGGCATCAGGAGTGGGCTCAACAGGCTGAATGAGGCCAGGGACCCCAGAGGGCCTCCACACTGGGCCTTGTGGCCTATGGCAGGGTAGCTAACCTTCTATGCCTTTCATTCTGTAATTGGGGGCATCATAATGGATTCTCTGACTTTCTGGAACAAAAGATTTCTCAAAATTTAATTTTAAAATTTGTCATCAGGGCTGGCTGCTTGTGTACTCAGCAGGTGGATGTTAATATACTCGAAACTGGGGGCCACGAGAGCTTCCTATCTGCCTACCCAGGCCTCAACCACATCAGCTGTACCACCTGACTCCTAAGCCTTCTCAGTGTCTGAAATTCTACCCGGAGAGATTCAGTCTTTTAGACTGACCCATAACACTTCAAGACATCTCCAAGATGAAGCCTTTATTAGCTATTAATATTCCAAATGCAGGGATTCTCTGCCTTGGCTGATCATTAGAGTCACCCGGGGTTTTTAAAATAACACTGATGTCCAGGCCACACCTCAGACCAAGTAAATCACCATTTCTGGAGATGACTTCCCAGCACTGGTGTTTTTAAAAGCTCCCCCAGCCAGGCTGGAAACCAGCTCTCATGGAAACTGCTACTTTGCATGCCCAGCATCTGTTCTCCCTTCTAGTAGCAGCACCTGATGTTCCTTTGGGAACCCCACTTGCTCACGTTTCATATAATTGAGTGATGCTAAACCCACACTCACCTCCTTACTCTACCCTTTTCCCAGGGGCTAGCAGGTTACAAGTTTGGCCAATTAGCATTTTCCATTCCCCTGGAGAAAGTAATTGGTTCAGGCAGAACATGTGACCCATGTGGTACAGGCAGAACATGGAGGTCCAACGAGAAATGGTCTCCAGACTTTGGCTGGAATTATTGGGAAGGGAAACATCTCTTTATGCTGTAGTTATTCAGCAGAAAACATGTCTAGTGCTCCCAACAGCCATTTTGACACCATATGGAGAAAGCCTGCCTGTAAACAAAGGCACAAAGGAAAAGATCATCAATGGAACAAAAAAGACTGAAACCTACTTTAAAAAAAACCATGCCTGAAACAAGATATCCTCAGTAACAGGAACCAATAAAATCTCCCTTTTTGCTTAAGCCAGTCTGAGCTGGGTTTCCTATGATGTGCCACATCATAGCAGGTGCCTTAATTTCCTAGGGCTACCATAAAAAGTATCACAAACCAGATGGCTTAAAACGTGTATTGTCTCGCTGTTCTGGAGGCTGAAAGTTTGAATTCAAGGTGTCGACAGGGCCATTCTCTTCCTGAAGGCTTAAGGAAAGATCCTTTCTTGCCTCTTCCTAGCTTCTGACAATTCCTTGACATTGCTTGGCTTATAGATGCATCGCTTCAATCTTTGCTTCCATCTTCACATGGTTGTCTTCCCTCTGTTTTTCTGACTCTCTGTGTCTCTTGTCTTTTTATAAGAACACCAGTCATATTGGAATAGGGCCGACCTTACTCCAGGGTGACCTCATGTTAACTGAAAACATCTTCAAAGATCCAACTTCCAAACAAGGTCACAGTCACAAGTACCAGGGGTTGGGACTTCAACCTATCTTTTCGGGTGACACAGTTCAAGCTATAACAGCAGGGCTAATCTGTTACATAACTAGATGCTACCTTGAAATGCAGAGAACAGAGCTCTGATCTGACGGGACACAGAACCAGCAAACTTTGATAAAGGAAGCCCTAGATGTTCATGAGGAAATGTCTGAGACATCTAAAGAAAACAAAATGTTGCTGGTCATCTTCAAGAATGGGGACCCTCAGAGGAAAGGAGACAGACATATCCTACTCCATTATTTTCTTCTAGTAAACCTCAAAAGCATAGGCATCTCAATCTTAGCTAAATATGAAAATATAGATGATAGACAGAGAAAGACAGACAGGTAGACAGTAGATGATGGATGGATGGATGGGTGGGTGGATGGATGGATGGATGGATGGATGGATGGATGGATGGATGGATGGATGGACGAATGGATAGATCATCTCAGGGGTAGGGTGTGGACTAGATTTCAACCATATCTGTCAGAGCTGTTATAATAGCCAATATAACAATGGTATAGGTGGTTACATGGTCAAACAAAAGCAGACAATAGATCGTCAAGACAGTGAATTGGGCATTTTAGATTTTCTTCTTGGTCAGAGGTTTCCTAAAGGGACAAGTGAGAAGAGTAATAGACTCACTGAATTTTAGAGCTGAAAGTTCTATCAGTTAGCAATTACTGTGTAACAAACTACCCCTTAACTTGGTGACTTAAAACAGTGATTTACTGGCTTATCATTCTGTGAGTCAGAACTCTGAGTTGGGGTCAGCCAAATGGTCGTGGTCTCAGGTGGGCTCACTCATGCATCTGCAGTCAGCTTCCGGTCAGCTAAGAGGATCTGTTTCTGGAATTGGCTGGCTGTTGGCTGGAGTGTTAGGGGTAACGTGCCCTCCGGCAGGTTAGACTGGGCTTACTCACATGATGGAGAGAGAGTTCCAATATTAAGATAAAAAGCACACAAGACCTGTTGACTCCCAGGCTCAGAACCTGCACATTGTGATTCCACCACATTCTATTTGTCAAAGCAAATCACAGCCTCACTTCTTGATGGAAGGAATTGCAAAGTCACATTGCAAAGAGCCAGTGAGAACTCGGAGATTACTTGACCCAACGCTCCCCATTTAACAAATGAGAAGCAAAAGCCAATGAGCTTACCCAAAGTCTCCCTCTGATTACAAATGGCTATTGTGGCCTCTGCTGCCCACACTGATGTTTTGTCTATCACATGCAATATGGATCAACATGAAATCTTGCAAAGTGACTAACGACGATACTGCTTAAATTTTCAGCTTTAAAATTGAAGAAACTGACACTCATTCTCAAGAGCCCTCATCAAATATGCTAGGGGTCCTACCCTGGGCTAGACGCAGGGGACACGAAAGAAAACAGGACAGGCATGATCTCCATCTGCATACAGCATAGAGTTTACCTTTTAAATGACATGGCTGCTGTTGCCTATATTGGCTTAAATAGGTATTTGTTAAAGTGAAGAATGATAATGAACAAAGAAGACACTGAAGAAAATAAGAGAATCAACATTTGAAAGTGCTATACCCTTTAAGATCCAAGAATTAGGCTCCTCTGGATTCCAAGGAACAGAGACGTGCTGAAGATTCACAGGGAAGAAAAAGAAGTCCAAGAAGCTCTGGCAGCAGGTCACGGAGGCAGGCAGGAACAGCAGGGAAAAAAACGGGACTCTAACCAAGATTATTTGATTCCTCTTATGGATGTACCTTTCATCCCCATTCACTGTTATGGTTCTCCTAAGGCTAGTTTGTATAATAACTTGGGTAGAGAAAGTTTAGAAGAAGCTGGAGGAAAGGAATGAGAGAACAGGAGAAAAGCAAGGCATGAGTGATGGGGCTTCAGAAAGAGTCAAGGTAGGGAATAGGAAGCAGGGGATTTGGAGAATGAGAGAATCAAGAAAAACTGCAAGTCATATGAAAACTAGAGAAAAAGAATTTTTTATGGATTAGATCTCTTAATTTTCTTCCAAATATGCAAGCAAAGACTGATCTACCTTTTAGTTTTATTACTTTTGACTACTAACTTTGTTGGGGTTTTTAATGTAACATCTGGCCAGGCCTAGACTCCATGGGAACTGGAATTTATCTGGGGCAAATTGAATTAAGAATCATTATGTCCCCTGGCAAGACAACCAAAGTTTGTACTTTCACCAGATAATTGGTCCAAATGAAGAAAATCAATTGCCCTTTTCTTTTAAAAATAAAATAAACTCTGAACTTTATTCAGATTTCATTGGATTTTCCCTAATGTCTTTTTTCTGGTTCCAAGATTCCTTTTAGGATACCACATTACATTTAGTTGCCATGTCTTCTTAAACTCCTCTGGGCGATGACAATTTCTCTGTCCTTGTTTTGGATGACCTTGACAGTTTTGAGGAGTACTGGTCAGGGATTTTGCAGAATGCTTTTTTCAATCTGGGTTTATCTAAGGTTGTTTTTGTTTTTTTGTTTTTTCCCTAAAGTGAAAGGAAGAAAGGATAAAGTAAAAGAGCTGAACAGGAGATTTCGAAGGGTGCCTCTAGAAGACAAAGTAAAGCATTATAATGAAAAGTGCGAAGACCTAGAGTTAGAAAACCAAAAGGGAAGAACACGCTCGGCTTTTCTCAAGCTGAAAGAACTGAAGAGAAAATTCAAGCCTCAAGTAGCAATACTGAAGAATTCTACAGGGAAAATATTAAATGATGCAGGAAGTATCAAAAGAAGATGGAAGGAATTCACAGCGCCACTGTACCAAAAAGAACTGGTTGACGTTCAACCATTTCAGGAGGTGGCAAGTGATCAAGAACTTCTGGTACTGAAGGAAGAAGTCCAAGCTACACTAAAGGCACTGGTGAAAACAAGGCTCCAGGAATTGACGAAATACCAGTTGAGATGTTTCAACAAACGGATGCAGCACTCAAGCGCTTGCTAGTCTATGCCAAGAAATTTGGAAGACAGCTATCTAACCAACAGACTGGAAGAGATCCATATACGTGCCCATTCCAAAGAAAGGTGATCCAACAGAATGTTGAAATTATAGAACAGTATCATTAATATCACATACAAGTAAAATTTTGTTGAAGATAATTCAAAAGTGGTTGCAGCAATACATCAACAGGTTACTGCCAGAAATTCAAGCCAGAGTCAGAAGAGGATGTGGAGTGAGGGATATTATTGCTGATGTCAGATGGATCTTGGCTGAAAGCAGAAAATACCAAAGACGTTTACCTGTGTTTTATTGACTATGCAAAGGCATTTGACTGTGTGGATCATAACAAATTATGGACAATATTGTGAAGAATGGGAATTCCGGAACACTTAATTGTGCTCATGAGGAACCTGTACTTAGATCAAGAGGCAGTCATTTGAACAGAACAAGAGGATACTGTGTGGTTTAAAGTCAGGAAAATTGTGTGTCAGGGTTATGTCCTTTCACCATACTTATTAAATCTGTATGCTAAGCAAATAATCCACAAAGCTGGACTATATGAAGAAGAACACGGCATCAGGATTGAAGCAAGACTCATTAACAACCTGCGATAATAAGATAACACAACCTTGCTTGCTAAAAACGAAGCGGACTTAAAGCATTATCGGTTAAGAATCAAAGACTACGCCTTCAGTACGGATTACATCTCAAAATAAAAACAAAAACAAAAATGCTCACAACTGGACCAATAAGCAACACCATGATAAATGGAGAAAATATTGAAGTTGTCAAGGATTTCATTTTACTTGTTTTCATAATCAATGCCCATGGAAACAGCAATCAAGAAATCAAACGACGCATTGCATTGGGCAAATCTGCTGTAAAAGAGCTCTTTAAAGTGTTAAAAAGCAAAGACGTCACTTTAAGGACTAAAGTATTTTCAGTCGCCTCATATGCACGCGAGAGCTGGACAATGAATAAGGAAGACCAAAGAAGAATTGATGCCTTTGAATTACGGTGTTGGCAAAGAATATTGGATATACCATGGACTGCCAGAAGAACAAACAAATCTGTCTTGGAAGAAGTACAGCCAGAGTGCTCCTCAGAAGCAAGGATGACAAGACTTCATCTCACATACTTTGGACATGTTATCAGGAGGGACCAGTCCCTGGAGAAGGACATCATATTTGGTAAAGTAGAGGGTCAGTGAAAAAGAAGAAGACCCTCAACAAGATGGATGGACACAGTGGCTGCAACAATGGGCTCGAGCATAACAACCGTGAGCATGGCGCAGGATTGGGCAGTGTTTCATTCTGTTATACATGGGGTCGGTATGAGTCAGAACCAACTCGACAGCACCTAACAACAACAACAATTTTTTTCACGGTTAGACTGTGGTCACAACCTTATGCGAAGAAGATGACAGAGGTGAAATGGCATTTTGAACACATCATATTAAGGGTACATACTATCAACATGACTTATCACTGATGATGCAAGTCTTGATCACCTGGCTAAGGCAGTGGTTACCTGATCTCTCCACTATAAAGTTACTTCTTTCTCCCTTTCCATACTGTACTCTTTGGAAGCAAGTCACTAAGTATAGCCCACACTGAAGAGATGAGAAGTTACGCCTTTCCTAGGGTAAAGAATTTTATATATTGGAGTTTAAACTTAGGAGTGGGAGGGAAGATGATTCTCCAAAGGACAAGGATAAGGGTGTGGGACAAGTTCACGTTTTGTAAGAATGGTGGGCAGGAGTATTAAGGGGTCTGAAATGAGGAAATCGGAAGCTACGTCGTGGTGAAAGGAATGTGTGGTGAAAGAGGGAGAAAATTTAGTGGTTGTTCTTGTGGGAAACTCAGCAGAATCTCGAGAGGATATTACAAAATTTTTCTGGGCAATTCACTGTGACGAAACCTACAGTGAAGATTTACATTTGTCTTTAAGGTATCAGAAGCTACACCGCTGTTTCTTTCAGGCAAAGACTAGACCACAAGAAAGCCTTATCATATTTGAGTTTCATCAACAAACAATAAATTGGGATGAGTCTAAATCTAGAGTGGGAAATCTATAATCCAATGGCCAGATCAAGCATATTGTTTAATTTCTTCAAAACCATGAAAATATTTAAATAGACAATGGTAATAGGTTTTTGCAACGGCATTTGTTAGTTCCACAGCAATGTGTATTTATTTATCTGAATATGTAAATAGTAGAATGGCAGATGGTGACATCTTTGCATTAACTTGAAATTAGATTCTTTTGTGAATCATGTAGTCCTTAATTGTTCCTTTTTACTTATAGTGGACTCCGTTGTGACTCTTGTATTCTTCTATCATTGCTTTTTACTTATATTAGCTCATAATTGTCTTTTTATATATTTTCCTTCCACAGAGAGAAAGATCGTTCCCCACTCCACAGTCTGTTAACTGGTCAATCGCTTTGTATTTGCTGTTTACATCACATATATCTATGTCAAAGGATAAAGCCTCAGTAACTTATACTGAGCAGTATAGTGTGTTGCAAAAAACTAAGTGTAGGATCCATGTGTTTCCTCAAAGTATAGGCAAGCTCCCACTAGAAAGATGATTAAGTGTTTAGGGAAGAAATAAACATGTTCTAATAAGAAGCCTGCGGTCAGCAAAGCAAGGTGTATGGTAAGTAGGTCCTTGCTTGGGAATTGCCAAAGCCCAGGGCATGTGCTGCTGGGCCAACCAAGGAGACCAATTAAATTAACAGTCAGGCAAGTATCCACAAAGATCTTAGGGTGGGAAGTGAAAGCAGAGACACTGAACAGGTGCCCCTTTCTACTCCTGGCCACAAAGTCTAATTTTCAGCCCATGCTGTGGCAGTAGGAGATACAGCAAGTTAACCAAGGTTTGTTTTGTTCCAGACATCCTCTGTATACTAATAACCCGGGAAAACTCAGTTCATGAAGGGAGAAAAGAAATCCTGATAATTTTTCAAGAGCTAGTCCTACTGATGAATCTGGGACAGACAAATATTCTCAGTAATTCAGAAAATGACTGTTAAACATTTTCGGGGGCTCCAGTGCCTTAAAAAAAAAAAAAAAAGGCTTGTTTCCAAGTGACTTTGTGATGCCAAATACAGTTTTTTCTTTTTTCTTTTTTTCTCTTGGCTTGTTACAATGAAGAGATGTTCATGCTGTTTGTTATCTACTAATATCATTAAAAGGAGCCCTGGTGGTGCAGTGGTTAAAGTGATCAACTGCTAACGGCAAGGTCAGCAGCTGGAAAACACCAGCAATCTGCTTCCGTAGAGATTTACAGCCTTGGAAACCCTGTGGGGTCACTATGAGTCCGAACTGAGTCGATGGCAGTGGATTTAATATCATTAATGTTATCAGTGATGATACAACAAACCATTTAGTGTTTTCCAACTGTGTGCCACAAGACAGACCTCCTTTCTTCCTTGATTGATGTTTTCACATGTTTCCAAGGCCATCTTTGCTTTGAGAAGAAAACAAGGTTGTAAACCTGGACTCTCATTCTGAATTCTTCTCTGAAATATGCTGGTCAGCTAAGTCAATATTTCACAGAGGTCTCCAACTTGATAACTCCTGGGCACCCAGCATTCCAGGGTCTGCTTTTGAAGACTCACACGAAGTGAGAAAACTCAGAAAACTGTTTTCCTTGCATTCAAAAAATGAAATGAAGCGTTCCGCAAGAAAAAAAATAAAATTCTTTGTTTCGGTGTCAAAATCTGGCCCGGGGTGGAATATGAACCGTAGACTATCCCTGAGAAAACCCTATTCCAAGGTCTAAGCAACAAGATGGAAAGGCGGAGTGCGCTGTCACTTTGTGGGGACTGCAATCAATGTAACAAAACAATATGTGTATAAATTTTTGAATGAGAAATTAACTTGAGCTGTAAACTTTCACCTAAAACACAATGGAAATAATAACAATAATAATTAATTAATTTTTTAAAAAAAGATTCTTAGCCCAAAGGAGACACTCCTTGGTCCAAATGTAGGGCTGTGTCAGTCATCTGGATTACAATGCTCTGTGAGACCAGGAGGTCTCGGCCATAAGATAAACATTTCTGCACTGGCCCATACTCTTATTAAATCTGGTAGTCAGCTGGGCACAGTGGGCACTGGGAATGCCACATTTGGGTTGGCCAACTGTCCTAATCCCCCTGTTTATCTGTCTCTGCCTTGTATCCACAGCTAATGAGCCCTTATGTGGGAGGGGAGAGGCAGATGCTAACTAAATATAACTATAATCGGGATCATTTCTAATGAGCTGGCCTATTACACTTGTCACTTTGTATTAAAAAGAGGCAGACTTTTTATTATTTTTGTAATGACATGACTTTAATCCGGTCACATGATTGTAATGAAACCAGCCTTGTTTAATTAAAATATTTTTAAATTTAAAAGTAATATATGCTTTTAATATATATATTTTACCACAATAAAAAACAATACATGCTTATTGCAGAAAATATAGTTAATATCACCCATAATGCCAGTCGCCACAGAGCAGATCTATTTTATATGCATAAATGTAAATATATATATTTATATATATATAGTTTTTTACCCTGCTTAATTAATTTAACAATTTATTATGAACATTTTGCCATGTCATTAAATATTTTTAAGCATAGGAATTTAACAGCTACTTAATACAGCCTCCAACGATACTTCAATTTATGTGTCAATTTTATTATTTAGATCCATTTAGGGTTTTCTCACTTCTTTTTCTGTACTAAATAATGTTCTAATATTTGTCTGCATGTCCCAAAGCCCTATGGATTTCTTTTCTTTTTTTCTCCTTCTTTTTTATATATTAGCTATGACAGTAGAATCAGAATCTTGTCACTGGCTCGGTATAGGGAGAAGTCTACGTTCTTATCCACACGTTGTTTTTCTCTGCCAGTCCCCCATGTTCAGATATATGTAACCTCATCTGGTGAAACTGTAACCTTGCTGCATTTTTGCTGATGGGTCTGGTGTAATTCATGGTCTTCCCTTGCTGAATTGCCCCTCCCTTTGGCTCTTGGTGGTCCTCCTCCTCCTCTGGGATATGGCAATGTCTCCCATTCGACCTTTGCCTAAGTGGCCCACCCTGCAGCCCTCTACTACAAGATCACCGTACGCTCTACTGTCCTGATGAGGCCGCAAGTCAGCTCCCTCAACTCTCTTACATGCCCCTCTGACCCTTATCCCCTAGCACATTCTCGGGCTTAAGCAGGTGGCATAACCACAGGCTTTCTTGCTGCTGGACCACATCATGCCATGCGTTCATTTCTCATTTGCCTTGGCCTCCCTCTGTTGGCATCCGACTTGTCCTGGGATCTGCTAGGAAAAGTGAGGAACCATTCCTCCAGCTCTGACATGCCTCCAAAACTCTCTGATTATTCCTTCCAATGTATTATTTGGAATGCTTTTGGTTCTAAGTAATCGTTAATCTGAATTAAACAAAAAGAAATTTATTATGTCCCAAAATAGAAGTCTGCCTGGCATTAGGGCTTATTGATTCAGGGATTCAACAATGTGAGCCAAGATGCCACAGGTTCTTTCTGACTCTCCGCTATGAGTGCCACACTGTTGGCCTCATTTTTAAACCAGTTTCCCACGTGGTCAGAAGTCTGGCTGCAAACAGTACTGTGAGCTTGCTTCCTGCACCACCAACAAGGGAGAGAAGAAAACAACTTCTCTCTAACCTCGTATTAAAAGGCTTTTCCTTCAGCCTGATTAGGCCAAGTCAGAACAAATAAGAATGCCAAAGGAATGCCATGTGCTCATTGACTTAACCTGGGTTTCTGACTTAAGCCCAACAAGCCAAAAAAAAAAAAAAAAAAACCCAAACCTGTTGCCATCAAATCGATTGTGACCAGAGTTTGGACCAGTTCATTCCAGTTCGAATCCCTGCTGAGAATTTGCATTTCCACCCCAAATATACTGAATCAGAATCTACATTTTAGCAAGACTCCCAGGTGATTCTTAAGTATAATAAATTTTGAGAACCACTGCTCTACTAGTGATTCTCAGAATTGGGCCCTACCCAGCAGCATTAGCATCACCTGGGAACTTGTTAGAAATGCATACGAACCTGTTCGAAGCCCTGATTCTGATTCATGGTCACCTCACATGTTACAGAGTAGAACTGCTCCATAGGAATTTCTTGGCTGTAATCTTTACAGAAGCAGATTGCCAGGCCTTTCTTTCTCAGCACTGCTGGGTGGGTTTGAACCACCAACCTTTAGGTTAGTAGTCAAGCACAGACCATTTGCGCTACCTAGGGACGGAAAGCCCAACAAAGGGATTATGGTTACCATTATTTGCTTAGACTAAGCCCCGCCCCTGTAACTGGAGGTGAGTTCAGTTTCTCGAGTCACATGGACTAGGTAAGGTAAAGACGGGCAGCTAACAAAGTCTTCATTCTACCAGTAAGAAGGTAGACAGTTAAGGATGCCTGTTGTTGAACAAGAATGTTCCCTATAACCATCTCTCAAAAGATTTTTTTATGCCAAATAGGACCAGTTTACTCACATCTGACCCCTTGTCCTTTACTTTCTCTGTCTCCCTCTCTCTCTTTTTAGTGGTGGGAAACTTTATACACCTTTCTGTCTCATGGGAATTTCCCTTCACATATAGGCTGAGTTATTTCTACCTCTGGTTTATGGTAAAACCCTGTTTTCCGACTCCACGCATTGCTCTTATTATGTAAAAGAAAGATTTAAAATTTAGAAATCCATTTTTTCTTTCTCAACAAAAGTTAGTTTTCTAAACTTTTGTTTCACTTGACTTAAGAAAGCCCCCGTGTAATTCAATGACATTCAACGTTTGTCTAGGGGGCATCTGCCATCTCCACAAAGATATAAATGCCAGTGATCCAATGCGTAAAAAGTAGCAAGGCAAACAAATCCACAGGAAATGGAGCATACATTAAAAAATATAACTGAAAAAGAAAAATGGATTCTGATTGCACTGCTGCCTACGTGGTTTTTCCTCCCGTCATAGAGGGTTAGATCCTTCACATCTCACATGATGTCAACCTAGCCTACGTTGCTTAACACCCAGCCCAACTGTATTTCCCGTTATTCTCTAACTCATCATTATGTTAGTTTCCTTCCTGTCATTATTATAGTTTGTAATTATCTATTTATTTGTAATTATGCTTATTTATTTGTTTACCAGTTTATTACCTATTTCCTGCACTATGTAAAAATCTATGAGGGTAGAGACTTCAACTGTATTGTTCACTGTTTTATCCCCAGCATCTAACAGAAGACCTGGCACAAAGTTGGCTTCCAATAGTCATTAGATGAATGAATGAATGAACAATTTTATGTTTCTAAATTGAATAGCCCTTACACAATTTAGCACTTTCAGATCCATTATTTCAGCTGATTTTAAGAATCAGGTGACTCTCTCCGCAAGATAATAATATTATTAGTAATAATATTACTAGTAATATTAGGGTACAGAGATGTTAAGTGACTTGCTCAAGGACACACAGTAAGGGTTACATATGAATCTCAAACTCAGATCTTTTGTCTCAAGTCCTGTGCTCTCTCCATTATATGAGATAAAGATGGGCAGATAACAAAGTCTTCATTCTACCAATAAGAAGGTCGGCAGTTAGGGATATTTGTTGTTGAACAATAATGTCCCCTATGACCATCTCCTGTGCTTTGAAGTTCTCAAAGTTTAGGAACCTTTCAATAGGTACAGATAGTAGAGTGAGCAGTTAGAGAGATGGGAGGCAACAGGGAGCCTTCTTGGAGTAATCGGGTGGTGTATGCTGAGAGTACTTTCATGTACCTAGCCCTATAGAATGCCTAGGGAATGTGATATTTCCCCAGGAAAAGTACAAGTACACCTTTTCCTGCCTTTGTTTTCCCGCAAAAAACAACTACTACTGCCTTTAGCAATGCCCAGAAACAAAATCCATGCATAATAAGAGAATCTGAATGGAGGGCATGGTGCAGAAGTCACAAGGCAAGGGAGGTTAAATTTAGCCTCTGCTTCCTGGAATGTTTCCAGAGCTTGAGCTACATGGAAACAAGGCCAGTGATCAGTTTGAACCAACGCAGAGCTCAAGGCTTCTCCTCTGGCAAAGGGAAAAATCCTAGGCCCTGCAGGCTTTCCCCATCCCATGCTCCAGGATTGGTGAGGGCAGACATTTGTAAGAAGCCTGGGGAGCCAACCACAAACCAGGCAGGAGACTGGAAGGAAGACAAGAGATGCTGGCATTTTCTTTCCTTGGAAACCACAAGTCCTCTAAAACCAGAGAGCTGAGTCAGCTCTGATGCTCCAGCATCTGTACAAAATCATCCCTGATTGAAGAGCATTCTGTGAATATAGGACCAGCATTAGCTCAGAATGACCATTCATAGGGCTAGAGTCCATCCTCAGTGGTCACTGTTCTCAATGACCCTTGATAACAGCTTTGTGAGATGAGTTGGGCTGATACCACTATCCCCATTTTTTGGATGAGAAAACTGAGGCTCAGAGAAACCAAAGGATGTAATGTCACTGTGGTGGTTCTATTACAATACTGGCCCCAATTTTTTTCATGCTTCTCTGTATCCATACGTTTTGGTAGTGCTTTTCCACACTGACTTGGGCTTGGCCATATGAGTTGGTTTGGCCAATGGAATAGAACAAAGATGATATAAGCAGAGGATTAAAAAAGTACTTGTTCAAGGATACAAGGAAAAGATTAGTCCAAAGGACTAATGGACCACAACTACCACGGCCTCCACCAGACTGAGTCCAGTACAGCTAGATGGTACCCGGTTACCACCACGACTGCTCTGACTGGCATCACAACAGAAGGTTCTGGACAGAGCTGGAGAAGGATGTAGAAGAAACTTCTAACACAAAAAAAATACCAGATTTACTGGCCTGACAGAGACTGGAGAAACCCCGGGAGTATGGCCCCTGGACACTCTTTCAGCTCAGTGGTGAAGTCACTCTCGAGGTTCACCATTCAGCCGGGGATTGGACAGCCCCATAAAACAAAATGGGACTAATGAGGGACAGCAGTCCAGGGACAAGGACTAGAAGGTGGGAGGGGACAGGAAAGCTGGTGATAGAGAACTCAAGGTTGAGAAAGGACAGTGTTGACATGTCGTGGGACAATATGTGTACTGTTTAATGAGAAAATATTTTGTTCTGTAAACCTTCGTCCATAGTACAAAAAAAAAAAAGAATTATCTATGTGAGGTCAAATTGACAACAGCAACTCAAAACATTTGATGGGAAGCCTAGGGGACTGTGAATTGAAGATAATGGTGATGGACTAATTTGGAAAAGGATAGTGAGAATAGCAGCACAACTGGAAGAACGTAATCGATGTCACTGAATTGCACAAGTAGAAATTTTTGAAATGGTTTGTCTTTGGCTACGTATATTTTCACCAAAAAAAAAAAAAAGGTCCTCCAAAGTCGAGAAGGGAGAGGGTTAACATGTCGTGGGGTTATTAATCAATGTCATAAAATGAGATGCGTACTGACTGTTTAATGAGAAACTATTTGTTCTGTAAACCTTCACCTAAAGTACAATTAAAAAAAAAGTGCTTGTTCATCAGGACTTGTCATTTTTGCATACCCATGTAACCATCATGTGAACAAGCCCTGGCCAGCCTGCTGGATGAGAGATCTTATGGAGAGAGCCTCTACTCATTTCATCTGTTGCCATAATAAACAAGCCAGCACCAGCCAAACCTCTAGCTGACCACAAATGCTTGAGAAAGCCCTATCTAGATCAGGCATGCTCAACACAAATCATTAGAACTATAGCTAGTCCATAGATTCATGAGTAGTATAGATGGGTGTTGTTTTAAACCACTAAGTTTTGGGGTTTTTTATTACACAGAGAAAACTTACTGATACAATCACATAGATAATAAATGGCCAATCTAGAATTCAAAATCCCTGTGAGACCTATTTATACTGCACAGCCCTAAATCAATAGGATGATGACTTATAACTTTCCCACAATGGAATGTCAATGCCTTGACTTGTGCCCATAGCATTGCACCAACGTGCAGAGACTCTAGCTTCCTTAACTTAAGTGTTTTGTTCACTTCCTTCTTCCCCTTCCTCTTCCCCTTCCTCTTCTTCTCCATCGTCTTCCTCTTCTTCTTTTCTTCCTCTTCCTCCTCCTCTCATTGACCCTCTTCCTCTTCCTCCTCCTCCTCTTCTTCTTCTTCTTCTTCTTCTTCTTCTTCTTTTTCTTGAGATTCCTATCCTTGAACTATGAACACAAAATCAGGGCTTTGAGCTTTAACCATGTGATTTCTGGCTTTGATGAGATGGACCAATATCTGTGGTATGGGTAGAGAAACTGGCAATAAAAGAGAGAGGATAAGGGCTTTATAGGTGAAAGAACAGTATGTTAGAAACTAGATAGCTGTCTCACTAAGATGTGGCATTTGTCTGCCTAAATTATGTCCCAGGGCAGATGGGGAGTTTAATCCTTGTCCCTGTCATAGGAAAGAGGCCATTACTAGGAGCCTCAATAGACTTTTCTTTCCTCTTTATCACTCCTGCACACCCAGAGATCATTTCAAGCTTACGGAATGCCAGCTCTTGGAAATATCTGAAGACATGACCAAGTGTCTTAGGCTGGGTTCTCTAGAGAAGCAAAATCAGTAAAGCATATAAATATATATATAGAGAGAAATTTATATCAAAGAAACAGCTCACTTGGTCATACAGGCTAGAAAGTCCCAAGTCTGTGGATCAGGGTAGAGGCCTCTCCCAAGTCACGCAGCCACAGAAGCTGGCAAGCCCATGATTGGCAGGTCAGAGAGCAGGGCCCCGCTCACAGGCTGTGAAGATCAACAAATTTCAAGTTCGGCAGATAAGCTGACAGCTCAAGTCCCAATAACCGGAGATGAGATGACAGGAGGCAGCCACAGGATCCAGAGTGAGCAAAAAGCCAGAGTGAGCAAAAAGCCAGAACGTCTGCTTATATTCAGCTGCAGGCCACGCCCCCAAGGAGACTCCCTTTCATCTGATTAGCTACTCACAGTGTATTCAATCATGGGAGTGATCACATTAAAACACTGAGAATCATGGCCAAGCCAAGTTGACACACAATCTTAACCATCACGCCAAGGAAATCTTGGGAATTGGAGATGAAACAATTGTTGAAAGATAGGTTGACCTAGTTGTGGTAAAATGATGGGAGGGGGGCAGGTGGGGAAAGGAGTATACAATGGAATCAATTAGCTATTGCTATATAACAAATCACCTCAAAACTTAGCGACACTAAGTAGATAGCAGACAAGAATTATCTTAGGTGAAGGTAAGGACACCACACACTACAGGGAAGTCAGTACAACTGGACTAAACCAAAGCTAAGAAGTTTCCTGAATACAACCAAACACTTTGAGGGACAGAGTAGCAGGGATGGAGGTCTGGGGACTATGCTTACAGGGGACATCTATGTCAATTGGCATAGCAAAGTTTATTAAGAAAACTTTCTGCATCCAACTTTGGTGAGTGGCATCTGAGGTCTTAAAAGCTAGCGAGCAGCCATCTAAGATGCATCAATTGGTCCCGACCCACCTGGAGTAAAGGAGAATGAAGAACACCAAAGTCACAAGGAAAGTAGTAGCCCAAGAGACAGAAAGGGCCACATAAACCGGAGACTGCAAGAGCCTGAGACCAGAAGAACTAGATGGTTCCCAGCTACCACCAGTGACTGCCCCGACAGGCAACACAACAGGAGTCTCTGTTGGAGCAGGAGAAAAGTGGGGTGTAGAACTCAAATTCTAATGAAAAGACCAGACATAATGGTCTGAGACTGGAGGAACCCCAGAGAGCATGGCCCCTGGACTCTCTGTCAACCCAGCACCAAAACCATTCCCGAGGCCAACTCTTCAGTCAAAGATTAGACTGGACTATGGGACATAAAATGATACTCGTGAAGAGTGTGCTTCTTAGCTCAAGTAGATACATGAGACTAAATGGGCAGCTCCTGTCTGGAGGTGAGATGAGAAGGCAGAGAGGGTCAGGAGCTGGTTGAATGGACATGGGAAATCAGGGGTGGAAAGTGTGCTGCCATAGTATAGGGAGAGCAATTAGGGTCACAGAACAGCACATGTATAAATTTTTGTATGAGAGACCAACTTGAATTGTAAACTTTCACTTAAAGTACAATAAAATAAAATTTAAAAAAAAAAACAACTTAGTGACATAAAACAACAATCGTTTGGTATTTTTTGTGAGCCTCTGGCTCCACTAGTAAGTTCTGCAAATCTGGATCAGTCTTGGCTGATCTTGGCAGGGCTTGCTCATGCATCTGCTGTCAGCTGCCAGGTTGTCTGTCAGCTGGCTGGTGTAGCATGGCTTCAGCTGGGATGAGTTGGCTGTGCTCCATGTATCTCTCACATCCCTCCAGCAGGCTCACTCAGGCATGTTCTCTTGATGGTGGCAAAGATTCAAGAGAGAAAGCAAAAACTTGTGTGCACTTTTTGAGCCCCCTCTTTCAATAAGTTGTCTACGGTCTCATTAACCAAACACATCTCATAACCAGGCCCAGAAACAGAATGGAAAGGCATTAACAAAAGCTGTGGATAGAGGGAGGCATGAAAATCTGTGTCCATTAATGCAACCAATCTACAATAACAAGCTGATAACCATGAAGCTAGTATACAAAAGGATTCTTGGAAGGGAAAATAGCAAAATGCCTGGAGTAAGAGGAATTGAGGTATTTCAGGGAGCTCAGAAAACTGTAATAAAAATTAAAGGAAGTTCATACATAAGCACTTGGAATAAATACTGGGTGGGAATCTGTGGAGCTCCAGTCTGAAGGTGACCTCCAACCTGGTCCAGCATTTCTCTGCCCTCCTACTGTTTACCAAGAAAATACTCTCCTAGACTAACGAAGCAGGAGAGAGGAAATCTCCTACAGGACACAAGGGCAATCAAATGGGAGCTAAGTGGCTTTGGAGGGAGGCACAGATGAACATTTCCATGACTTCTGTCACCTTATAATCACTGCCACCTCTTGCCTATGGGCACTTTGTTATTTCCATCTTCTAGCCTCCTAAACTGTGAGAAAATAAGTTTCTGTTTGTTAAAGCCATCTCCTTGTAGTATTTCTGTTATAGCAGTACTAGATAACCAAGACAGAGGCCAACATTCTAGGCAACACTTTCTGACAGTCCAGAAAACCAGCCATGTCCTCTCCCTTGATTCAACCTTGTGTCATCCCTCGCTCCACACAAAAATACTCCCCAGGGTAACGCATCCCACTGTGCATCTCTATTTGTAAAGAATAACACTGGACAGTCTAACATAGAAACGTTGAACCAAAAAAGACAGGCGAGAGTAAAACAAAAAGGGAATATGGAAAAATCAAGAAATATTAGGAGGTGAAAAATAGTTTTAAAAAAGTAAATCTTAATAATGTCATGAAGAGAGCCCTGGCGGCGCAGTGGTTAAGAGCTCAGCTGCTAACGAAAAGGTCGGCAGTTCAAATCCACCAGCCACTCCTTGGAAGCCCTGTGGGGCAGTTGTACTCTGTCCTATAGGATCACTATGAGTCAGAACTGACTCAACAGCACCTAACAACAATAACAACATCATGGAGAACCCCCGGTCCAATATTTAATCTAAGGACTAAATGGAAGTATCTTATACTCTGAATAAATATGGGTGATGGGTCTAGAGATTAGATACATCTTTGTAATGAGCAGGCCAAGTGAGGCCCCATACCTCCTATTTAATAGTCTATTTTTAGTCTTATAATTGGGTCCTTTCAGTTGCAGAAATCGCACTTCCATAAGTGTCTTCCACTTGTAAAGTTTATGTATTTCAGTTAGGATTTGATTTGGGTACAGATGCATATAGCAGAAAACGCAAAATAATGGTGATTTGCTGTTATTAGGTGTCGTCAAGTCAATTCCAACTCATAGCAACCGTATAGGACAGAGTAGAACTGCCCCACAGGGTTTACAAGAAGCAGCTGGTGGATTTGAACTGCTGACTTTTTGGTTAGCAGCCAAGATCTTAACCACTATGCCACCAGTGCTCCAGGGGTGACTTAAGGAGAATAAAAGTTTATATTCTTCTCACATCAATAGACTCCAGATTTAGAGGTCCAAGGCAGGTTTGGCACTCGAAGATGCCAAAAACTTAAGCTCATTTTATCTTGTTACTCCATTGTGCTTGGCACATGGCTTCATGGTACAAAATGGCTATTGAAACTCTGGCCATCAACCCTGCATTTCAGCCTACATGATGGTAGAAGGAAGCAAAGAAGGGTAGAGACTCTTTCTTTAAGGAAACTGCACATCCATTTCGTACAGTGCTCCCTCTTACAGTGCATTGGCCAAAATTGAGTCACATGATCACACCTAACTGCAAGGGAAGCTGGGAAGTATCATCTTTATTCTCAAGGGATGAGTATGTGCCCAGCTAAAAATAAAGTGTTCTATCACTAAGGAAGAAGAGAGAAGGTATATTAAGGGGCAACTAGTAATCTCAGACATATAAAGTCATCAAGATTAGTTTTCTCCCTGAACCCTTTTAAGAAACTAAGTACATAAACAGAGATGATGCCTAAGCACCTCACACTTGTTTTAAATATACTATTTCTTTTTCCCGGAGTAGGATGGAACAAATGTTGTCCAAGTTAAAGAATGAAGAATATTTTAAATTTTCACACTCCAATTGGGTTTCCCGATTCCCAGAGATCATATCAACCCAAAGAGTCTTTGGCCATAAAACAGCAGGGAAATACCTCAATTCTTCTCTGAGGAATCTTTGGCTTTGAGGCAAAGCAGTGAGAATGTGCTTTCCTGGTCTTTCAAGAAGGGAAGAGGGAAGTTAGTTCTATCCTTCAGACATAGGACCCCACCTGCAACCAGTTATTCCCCAGGCTCTACAAGGAGTGAAAAGCAGAAAGCCTGCCTGGTGTTGCCTACACCTAAGCAGAAGAAACTGGGTGTGCTCTCAGATATTCCAGGTTAGCACGTATAAAGACATGGGGAGGATGGGGTAGAAAGCTGAGGGTGAGCTCCCTTTTGCCCACTCCATCCTCATCCTGGAAAAGGGTGGAAAAAGAGAAAGACATTATGTGCTCACAGCAAGTGTCTTTCTCAGGTTTCAGTTTGCCTATCTGTACAGGGACAATGGAACCATACTCATAGGCTTATTGTAAGGATTGTCAATACATGCAAGTTCATATCTCTTCTTCCTCCTAGGAATAACATAATCTAATTGTAAGGCCATGCTTGCATGATACACATGATGAGTAAAGTTTGGCAAAATGTCTGGAACTGTTGTCCAATATAGTAGCTACCAGTTGTGTGTGGTTATTGAGCTCTCAAAATGTGGTTAGCATAACAGAAGAACTGGATTTTTAATTTAATATAATTTAAATGTATTTAATTTTTGATTGATGCTTGAGTCAATTATTGGAAAACTCTTAAGTATGTTTGAACAACTTGGGTACATGATTCTCATTTTTCAACTGTAAATTTTATAAAATTAAATACGGATCAGGGATTTCTGATGAAAATTTAACATTGGCATTGAGATGTGCCAGTGCAGCCCCATTGGTACAGTGGTTAAGCATTCATCTGCTAACCAGAAGGGCAGCAGTTCAAATCTACCAGCTGCTCCTTGGAAACTCTATGGGGCAGTTCTACTCTGTCCTATAGGGTCCCTTAAGAGTTGGAATCAACTCAGTGGAAACCGGTTTGTTTGTTTTTTTAAGTATCAAATACTTACCAGATTCAAAGACTTGCTACAAAACAAAAAGAATGTAAACTATCTCTTTAAAGTGTTAAAAAGCAAAGATGTCATTCTGAGGACTAGGGTGCTCCTGACCCAAGCCAGGTTATTTTCAATCGCCTCATATGCATGCAAAAGCTGAACAATGAGTAAGGAAGACTGAAGAAGAATTGATGCATTTGAATTATGGTGTTGGTAAAGTATATTGAATATACTATGGACTGCTAGAAAAACAAACAAATTTGTCTTGGAAGAAGTACAGCCAGAATGCTCCACAGAAGTGAGGATGGCGAGACTTTGGCTCATGTACTTTGAACATGTTATCAGGAGGGACATGTCCCTGGAGAGGGACATCATGCTTGTTAAAGTAGAGGATCAGTGAAAAAGAGGAAGACATTCTATGAGATAAATTGACCCAGTGGCTGCAACAATGGGCTCAAACATAACTATGATTGTAAGGATGGGGCAGGATTAGGCAGTGTTTCGTTCAGTTGTACGTAGGGTCACTATGAGTTGGAACTGACTCAGCAGCATCTAACAACAGCAAACTATCACGTTCATAATTTTTACATTGGTTATATATTGAAATGATGAGATGTTGGATATATTGGGTAAAAGAGAATACATTATAAAAATTAGCTTTACTTGCTTCTTTTTACTTTTTTTTAATGTGGGTACTAGAATATTTAAAATTACATAAATACCTTGCATTATATTTCTATTGGACAGTGCTGGGCAGACGATGGCAAATAATCAACTGGATTGAGTTTTAGTACCAGACTGGCGGCAAATTTGGACTTCTTCAAACATTTCATTAATTAATTAAGGACCTACACTGAACTAGGGATAAAGGAGTAACTGAAACAGAAATAAATACATAAACATTATAAATAAGGCAATTAAAATTAATCATCATGAATACAAGGAAGGAGATAAGTAAGGTAATGAATAAATGATTAACTGACCAGAAATGGGGGTGGTTTCTTTGGACAGGAGGGCAAACACAGAAGGCCGTTCAGAGGAGGAGCATCTGAGTTAAGACGTGAAGGGTAATGGTGAGCTAGAAGTGCAACAATCTAGATGAACGGAACATTTTACAAAAATATTGAATGATTTTTCTCAACATCGGACAGCTAGCTACTAGAGGTCAGAATAAGCTTATGTACTCACATTGGTCTGTCCTCAGAGTTTCTGGTCTTAAGTATTTGTAAGATATGCTACCTTTCCCTCTGATATTAATGCTACCCTAGTCTTCCAAATTTGTTGACACTGACTAGCTGCCCACCCATAGGGAACCAACTTCAGTATATTAAATTCTTTTAGTTAAATTTTTAAATCCTTAAAGGCAGGAACCCAGAACAGCAGTCCTAAACATGTAGGTATGTGGTATATTTGGGGGGAAAGCATTCTTTTCTACTCTTTTTAGCATCTTGATTTCCTATGACAAGGGACAATTACAAAGATTGCAGAGCAAGAAACAACGAAACAAGGAAATGATGGAAGTAATTTCTGAGTAAATAGTAGAGGAGGTAATAGGTGTATCTTTCTGAAGTCATGACTTAATGGGGTCAGGCTAACAAGTTTGAGGGAGTAGAAATGAATTCATGGGGAAATAATAGCAATTCTAATAGAGGGATGGTGTGGATTCTAGAGCCGGTGACCAACCAGCACTCCAGTCCCATGAGGAGTTATTAGATCTGGAAGAGCAGCGATTCCTTGAGGACTTTAGAGACTGAAAAATGGATACATTGGGTTACAGAATTTGACAACATAACTAACAAGGGAGCACCACCTTTTTCTCAGACTTGATGTCTCTGGGATTTCTCCTGAGCTTCTAGATGCTGCCTT
Organism: Trichechus manatus latirostris; assembly: GCF_000243295.1. NCBI lineage: Eukaryota > Metazoa > Chordata > Mammalia > Sirenia > Trichechidae > Trichechus > Trichechus manatus. The sequence continues at coordinate 8,968,239 of NW_004444040.1, forward strand.
GAAATTACAAATTTCTGATGTGGAGTCATTTAAGCTGTAGATCTTGATTTTGTTTTCCTGTGCTAAGAACTCAGAAAACTTGGCCTTTGCTCTACTTCACGGAAGGAGATGGCTGAAGAAAATCTTCATAATTACAAAAGGAGAAATAGAAAAAGAGGACCCCAGAGTTGTATGAAGAAACCTGGAGCTAACGTGATTGGGAAGTCCAGGAGGGCATTGAGATTCACAGGTCTGGAGGACAGCCAACGTAGATGTGTCAAAATAATAACCCAAGTTTTTTTTTTAAAAATCATTTTTGTTTAATAAGAAAAACATGTATGTAGTTCAGACCTCTCCCCTGAGCTCCCGGCTTGAAGATCTAGTTGCCCACATGACACCCAACCACCGACAGATACTTGGATATCTCATGGTCATGTCAAACGCAGCACGTCGTCGAAGATAAAACTTTTGGTTTCTATGCTTCCGTTTTCCCATCTAAGGGAACTGTTGTCGTTTTTGTTAGGTTCTAATCCTGCGCCATCCTCACAATCATTGCTGTGCTTGAGCCCATCATTGCAACCACTTGTATCAGTCCATCTTGTTGCGGGTCTTCCTCTCTTTCACTGACACTCTACTTTGCCAAGCATAACGTCCTTCTCCAGGGACTGGTCCCTCCTGATAACATGTCCAAAGTTTGTTTTCTAGGGGAATTAGCACCATTTAATTATCCAAGATATACCCTCCCACAACCATTCTATCACCAAGTCCAGTCAATTCTACCTCCAGAATATATTTGGAACCTGTTTCCTTCTCTCCATCTCCAGAATCATCACCCTAGTCCCAGCTACCATCATCCTGTATGGCAGCCACAGCCTCTGGGCTGTGTCTGGACTTCTACTTTTGCCCTCAAACCATCCATCCACTCTTTGGGTAGCAGTCACAAGCTCTCCCATATCCAAGGGGAGAGGACATGGACTCCAACCTCTCCATGAAAGCAGTGTCAAAGAATTTGTGGGCATGTTTTTAGAACTGTCACATGCACTTTTATAGAAATTGGTACCTATTGTCAATCATTTCCTTTCACATTCCCACGACTTCTGGTCACAGGCCTTGCCCAACATGAAACAAACAAACAAAAATCCACACCAACTGCATCCCCTACAAACTCTCAATTTTTGCATGGCTTCTCTGCAAAAACAGCAAGCTTCTCTGTTCAGACTTTGAGGTGATTAACTCAGTTGCTGGACTAATACCTCTTAGCTCTGGTTCTGGTTCAGGCACTTACTAGTCAGATGACCTTGAGCAAATGATTTAACATCCCGGGCCTCAGTTTCTACATTTGACTTAAAGGTCCTTGCATCTCGTCATCTCTAAGGGTCTTGCAATTCTGCCAATGCAATGAGAGTTCAACCATTTGACCGTGCTTGCAGACCGTGGATATACAATTAATAATAATTTTTAATTGCATTAGTCACAAGAGACCCTCTTCCATTTCAACTTTTCATGAAACATGATACAAGTCTCTTGAGGATTTGAGTTGTCATGTCAACCCTCCTCCCCAGCATCTCCAGATTATTCCAACTAACTTTAGATGCTATGGTTGTTTCCATAGGCAGTTTTCTAAAAGTTACTCTCCCTTTTTGACCCAGCCAATTTGTCCCCATTCCAGTTTCTAACCAAGCCCTTATCTGATCTAGGCTTTTTTATTCCTACAAGGTCTTCTTTTCTTTCTACCTGTTCCAATATTTTTCTTCAGTTGTCTTATTCAGAAGGGGCCTCTATACCCTTTATTAGCATAAATTTATAACAAAATGTAATTTCTTCTCTGTTTGGATTTTCTTTTGCTCTGTGTTAAAGAACAGTGCATCCTGAGGCAGAGAACTAATCCCTCTTACACACTGAGGGTTCATTTAAGCTGAGTTAGAAGACAAAGGTGCTATTTTTTTCAAAACTATAAAAGTTTTTAAATCCATCACGATTAAATTGTTTACAAGGAGAGGGATTTATTTTGTTTATTCCTCAGCCTCTTTTTCCATAGTCCCAAAATACATGTGAGTATATCACATATGTTACATATACTATATATAATAAAAGTAAGTTCTTATAAAAAAGACATAATTTTTATTAAACTAAACCACTATCAGTTACCAACAATCCAGAGGTTTGAGGGTTTTTATAAATATTTTACTGCAGTATAACATACACATAGAAAAGTATACAAACAATAAGTGTATGATTTGATGGATTCTCACAAAGTGAAAACAACCGTTTAACCAGCCAGAGGGTGGAGTTTTTATTTTACTGGTAGATTCTCAGCAGCGGCTCTTGAGAAACCTGCAGAGTCATCTTACATTGTTATTTAACCTTAGGTAAGCATGAGACCTGTCTCTCCAACTAAATTACACATTCTCTCATGGTAGGACCATAGCTTATATGACTTTTTTCTACAGAGCGAGCTGAGTGCCTTGAGCTGAGGACACCTGCAAAACTGAACATTAACTACATTCAGACTCAGTTTATTAAACATTAACACACGCCAGTCTCTGCTCTGCATGCCTCCATTTCCCGATTCACCTTCAACATCGCTGACTTTTCCTTCAAGTCTTTTTGCTGGCCCCAATCTCAACTGGCCAAATGTTGAAATGTCTTAGGACTTTGCTCTCCTTCATCTACACACTCTTTTTCTAGTTGAACTCAGTTGTTCCCATGGCTTTTTAAGTACCATCTATACGCTGAAGACATTCAATTATAACTTCTGCTATAGTCAATTCATTGCACTGATGGCTCCAATGGTCTCTCTAAATCCATACTCCGTTGCAATGTGACTTTACAGTAGCTCCAATCAAAATTTGAAATATATTTCCTCACCCACTGAATGGGGGCTGGCCTTATAACTTTGGTCCATAGCATGCTAGGGAAGTGACAGTGTACCAATTGTGAGCTTAAGCCTCTTCTTACTCCACCATATGAACAAGCCCAAAGTAGCCCACTAATGGATGAAAGACCATGTGAACCTTTATTCCAGCTGACAGTCAACCAACCCCCAGAAATAAAGCCACCTGCCAATTCACAGCTGACTACTGATGTGTGGTGGAACCCAGATTAAATGAGACACACAACTTAACCCAGGCTAAATTATTAACCTGCAGAATCATCAAATAACAAAATAATCATTGCTTAAACTTGATAAGTCTTGATGTGGTTTGTTATACAGCATTATCTAACTGATACACCAGCTGACTTATATGTACAGGCATTATTCAACTATCAACCTGACATCTCTGTGTTAAAAAAAGAAACCTGTTGCCAGCAATTTGATTCCAACTCATAGTGACCCTATAGGACAGAGTAGAACTGCCTCGTAGGAGCGGCTGGTGGATTTGAACTGCCGACCTCTTTGGTTAGCAGCCAAGTTCTTACCCACTGGGCAACCAGGAGTCCTAACATCTCCATGTAGATGGTTCTTAAAAAAAAAAAATCCATTGCCACTGAGTCAATTTCATCTCATGGTGCTGCATGTGTTACAGGGTAGAACTGCTCCATAGGGTTTTCTTGGCTGTAATATTTACAGAAGTCTATTGCCAGACCCTTCATCTGCAGCACTGCTGGGGGGGTTCAAACCACCGAAAGATTAGTAAACGAACGCAAACCATTTGGGCCACCCAGGGACTCACAGATGGCTCACAATCGTCTTAAAAAAAAAATCTACACTGAAATGTTGATTTTTTTCTCCAGGTCCAAAACCTCTGCTCTCCAGTCTTCCCCTCTCAGAAAGTGGCCACACCATCCATCCAATTCTTCAACCCCCAAACTGGCAGATACTATTTAATTCCTCATTTCCCTCACCCCACACATCCAATCCATTAGCAAGCCCTATTTATTCTACTTCCCTAAATTTTTCTTGAATCAATTCTCTTTTTTCCATCACTACTTACATACTTTCTTCCAGTCGAAGCCTCAGCCATCTCTTGCCTATAGTACTGAGGTAGCCTTCTCTCTGGTTTCCCCACTCTACTTCTGAACCTCTCTAAACCTTTTTCACACAAAAGCTATAGAGTTTTAGTTTAAAAATCCTAGAAGATCCTGTCAGTTCCCTGCTTAAAACCCTTCAAAGACTTCCGATAGCACTAAATATCAAATTCAAATTCCTTATCATGGCCTATAAATAAGGTCCTACATGGCCTGTTGCTGCTGTTAGTTGCGTCAAGTCGGCTCCGACTCATGGCGATCTTACATATAACAGAATGAAACGTTGCCAGATTCTGCATCATCCTTACAATTGTTGGTATGTTTGAGCTATGGTTGCAGCTATTGTGTCAGTCCTTCTCACTGAAGGTTTCCCTTTTCACTGACCCTCTACGTTACCAAACTTGATGTCCTTTTCTATAGATTGGTCTTTCCTGATGACATGTCCAAAGAAACAAGATGTCAAATCATGCCATCCTTGATTCTAAAGAGCATTCTGGTTGTACTTCCTCCAATGCTGATTTGTTCATTCTTTTTGCCACCCGTGGTATATTCAATATTCTTCACCAATACCATAATTCCCTATTATTCTCTCCAAACTCACCTCCTGCCATTCCAGCCACATTGGCCTTCTTTCCTCTCCTAGAATAACCAGGCTCGTCCTCATCTCTAAGCTTTTGTTCTTGTTGTTCTGTCTGCTACAAATTATCCTCCCTTGCTTCCTGCTCTTTTCCGGATGGCCTCCTTTTCATCCTTTTTATCCCAGATTAAATTTCACAACCTCTTGGAGATCTTCTCTGGCCACTCTGTCTAAAGCGGTATTTCTGCCCCACCGTTTTTTCTCCATTATTACATCTTGCTCAGTTCATTGAAATTATTACAATTTCTGAGCCTTCACATATTTGCTTAAGAATTTGCTTTTGTTGCCTGTCTTCTCCACCAGATCAGATGTTTCATGAGAGAAGGAGACCATGTCTACTTTGTTCACTTAGTCTCATCAGTGGGTACCACAACTGCTTGCCCACAGTAGGCACTCAGTAAACAGTAGTTGAATAAATGAATTTAATACAATTCTTCCAATAATACTAACTAGTAGACTTTTTATCACTCTATTTATACCAATAAGAAATTTGAGGGCAGACATTATCTGTATCACCCTTTTTCAGAGCAGGTAGACTGGATGGAAACATCGCAACCAGGCCAAATTGTCAGAGACGGTGTGGGGAACTGGAACCCTTATTTTCTATATAAGGCCTTATCCTTAATCTCTCAATTACAATGACTTGAGAAACAAGCAACTGAGCACTTGTAGGGAGGGGGTGTTGTCAAAGGATGTGAAAAAAAAATGCTTCAATTCATATTAGGTGTTTCTCACCCTTGGCCCACTGCTGCAGCTCCAAGAATCATATCCTTACACAACTGAATCCAGATGCAGAAAGGAAGAGGCCAACAGTAATAACCTTTCCTCAGCACCTTCCTCATATCAGAAAGGAAATTATTTCCTGGAAGCCTCCAGCAGATTTCTAGTCCCATTATAGATTAAATATTAAAAAAAAAAACAAAAACAAGCTAATGACTCCTGACATCCTCCAGAGAGGGAGAAAACTAGTAACGTAAGCCCCTTTCCAGATAACAGTAGAAGAAAAAACAACTGAAAAAGAACTTTGCCTATTTTTAAGGGTATTATCCCCAGGGATATGTCATTTTAAACAATAAAATTCTACGTTACATTCTTCAAAGCATTGAAATACCTTATATATGTTAACCTTTAAGCTATATAATGAGATATGACAGCATTTTCCCCCAGCGGAAGAAATTAGCCCACCCATGAAGAAAGTGAATTATTGGCCAAGGTCCCATTTCATCACTGGTCTATGAACAGTAAGAGTCCTAACTGACCATCAGGGAGGCCATCTGGGTAGTTGATAGAGTTGTTCATACAAATTCTGGCTCTTCCTCTCAAGGAATAGGGGGGAATATATTTCCACACCCCCTAAAGTGAGAGAGGTCACGTGAGTTTGTTCGCATTGCTAAATATGAGCAGGAATGATGTTTGTCTCTTTCAGTGGAAGCGTTTAAGAACCTGTGTTTGACTGACTCTCCTTTTCTCTCCACTCTGGCAATCGTGAAAGCTCATGCTGGAGTTTCCGCTTATGGATCCATTAGTAATTAGAATGAACAAAGATCCTGCCAATCCATGTTGGGCAAGCAGTGAGTGGAAGAATAAACTTCTGCTATGTTAGGATATTATGAACATGAAGCTGTTTGTTACTGTGGCATATTCTAGCTTATCTTGGCCAATAATACATCAACCAAATCCAAGTCCTACGGCAATAAATAGAAATCATAGGTTCTGATCCCCTTGCCTCTATGAATACAAATTTTAAAAGCTATATGTGTACAGATCAAGAATTAGATAATGGTGAGGGATCAGCTTTGACAGACAATTCTAGGCCTGAGTTCCTACCAACATTAAAAGTAAGGGGAAAAAATGACTAATTAACATGAGCAGAAATAGTATGAAGAGGTTTTCTTAAACTCTCTGTGTGCTTCGTCCACTTTTTCTGCGTGGTTGAGGAAAAAAATAATGTATAGACTGTGTATGCCTAAGATACTTTTCCTACAAGAGGCTTAAATTTTTTATTTCCCTCTTTCCAGATATGCTGCTGAGATTTTTTTTCCTTCAAGAACAAATAAACCATCAAGAACAACACTGAGCTTGCTAAGTCACTTGTTCTCCACTTGAATTTTAACTAGAAGGATCTGAAGGCAGCCTGCCTATGCTAAGGAAGGAGAGAGAGAGAGAGATTTATTAATTCTAATAGAAAAGGCAAAAATAATCTTTGAAAGTTTGGATTAAAAGATCTCTTTTTTTTACACTGTGTTAGGAGCCCTGAATATAATATTTTAATAAACATTGTAATGTGATTAAGGTTAGGATTGGGATTTAAAGAAGAAAGAACAAGGTAATCGAGGAAAATGTTGTTAGCTGCCATCAAGTTGGCTCTGACTCATGGTGACCCCATATACAACATAACAAAACATTGTCTTGTCCTGCACCATCTTCAGGATCATTGGCATGTTTGAGTCTACTGTTGCAGCCACTGCGTCTTTTGAGTGTCTTCCAACCTAGGGAGCCCTGGTTAAAGCACTCAGCTGCTAACCAGAAGGTCGGCGGTTTGAACTCACCAGCTGCTCTACAAGACAAAGATGTGGCAGTCCGATTCTGTAAAGATTTACAGCCTTGGAAACCCTGTGGGTCAGTTCTACTCTGTCCTATAGGGTCACTATGAGTTGGAATCAACTCGACAGCAGCAGGTTTGGTATTGGGTTTTTCAACCTAGGGGGTTCATCTTCCAACACTATATCAGACAATACTCTGTCGTGATCCAGAAGGTTTCCATTGGCTAATTTTCAGAAGTAGATTGCCAGGCCTTTCTTCGTAGTCTGTCTTGGTCTGGAAGCACCACTGAAACCTGTCCACTATGGGTGACACTGCTGGTATTTGAAATACCGGTGACCTAGCTTCCAGCATCACAGTAACACACAAGCCACCACAGTATGACAATCTGACAGATGGGTGGTGGCAAGAGGGAAAAGACCTAAGTTTCTATCCCAGGACATCCACTACTAGCTGTCTGACTTTGACAAAATCACTTCACTTTCCAGAGTCACAGTTCCCTTATCTATAAAAAGAGAATAATATAAACTTACCATGTAAGTTTGTAGGGAGGATGGAATGCTATAGAATATACAAGAGAACCTATGAAAGTACCTGGCACCAAGCAGGGAATCAATAGGTGTTTCTTCTTCTCTTTGTCTCCCTGTCTCTCCATCTCTTCTTTTTTTGAATATTCTATGGTATTTCTGGTGGAAGTATATACAGCAAAACAGGTTTCCATTCAACAATTTCTACACATAATGTACAGTGAGATTGGTTACATTCTTTACATTGTGTCAACAGTCTCAAAATTTCCATTCTAGTTGTTAAATTCCCATTAACTTAGTCTCACTGCTCCTAACCATCTCATCTACGCTTTAGAGTAAATGTTGTCCATTTGGTCTCATGCAGATAATTTTTTAAAATAGCACAAACTTTTTGAGCTAACCTGCTATTTAGTTAAAAGGTGACTTCAGGGTATAGTTTCAGTTCAAGGTTTAAAGAATATCTCAGGGCAATAATCTAGAGGATTCCTGCAGTCTCCATGGGTCCAGTAAGTCTGGATTCTTTGACAATTTGAAGTTCTGTTCCACATTTTTCTCCCTTTGTATTAGGATACATCTATCGCGACCCTGATCAAAACGTTCAGTAGTGGTAGCTGGGCACCATCTACTTCTTTTGGTTTCAAGATAGAGGAGGCCATGGTTCACGGAGACAATTAGTCCTATAGTCCATTTCCTTCTCTGATTCTTGGGTTTACTTCTCTTTTGCTGCAGATGAATAGAGACCAACCACTGTTTCATCTCTTCTTAATTCTACCTGAAAGTTTCTTCTTGAAGACTAGTTGTAGAAGGCAAATTGCAGTTCTAATTCTGCCATTAATTAGAACACTTGGTTAAGTCTTTCACCTTCTTTATTTTATTTAATCTTCACGATAACTCTGTATAAGTTTATCCCCATTTTCCTGAGAAAAATGGAGGCTCAGAATAAAAAAATTGCCCAAGTTCACACAGATAGTCTTTTAGTCATGTATTGCCACAATAATGCAGAGGCTCCTTTACTGAAAAAATGATGATTGTGGGTCAGCTAAGTTTTCTGAACTCTAAGCCAGGGATCTACTTTGGTCCAATGCCTTAAACCCACGCAGGTCTGGAGTAGAGGAATGAGGAAACCCATGATTCTGACCGAAAGACTTCCTCCTATCCGCATACTACCCCCAAGAGAAGAAGCAGGACACAGCCCAACAACGGCATACAGACAAGCCATACAGATACTTCCAAACCCCACCAATTCAAAAGAAGGGCAATCAAGCTGGGTAATTTACTGCCATTGGAGTCCATGGGTGGGGTGCAAATGGTTAACATTCTCTGCTGTTAATCAAAAGGTTAAAGGTTTGAGATGACCCAGATGTGCCTCTGAAGAAAAGCCTAGTGATCTACTTCTGAAAAATATCAGCCATTGAAAACACAGTTCTACTCTGACATACATGGGGTCACCACAAGTCGGAATTTACTTGATGGCAACTTATTTTTTGGGAGATCATTGAGGTTGATACTTCAGCACAGCATAGTTGATACTTCACAATGCGATCCATGAACCAGCCGCATTGGCATCACCTGGAAATTTGTTAAAAATAGTGCTCTCGAAGTCCACCCTAGACCTTCTGAATCCGAATCTGATAAGCATTGCTTCAGCAAGGTGGGACCACACCACTGGAATAGCATCTGTACCCAAATTTGCTATAGTAGGTGAATTAACTCTTCAAGCCCCAGCATCTTGCTGAGCCTCTGTCCTCCCAAACACTTAATGCCTTCATTGTTCAAGTGCCCCACTCTTTGGAATTAGCATCTGTTATTCTGTTTTCTCAGTATGCATTCTTCTTGTTTACCTCATTTTAATTTTTCTTTAGAAGGATTCTCCTCCCCCATTCCCAGTCTATGTGACAGGACTTATCATGAGTCCAGGGATGGATATGTGACTCAGGGTAGCCAGTTAGAGCACACCACCCTTCCAGCCACAATGAGTGGTTCTGGAAGGAACATATGACTCAGGCCCAGCCAATAAAAGAAACAATCAGGGATTTTGCTAGAACTATTGGGAAAGTGATAGGGTCTTTTCTGCTGATGACCATAGCTGGCTGAATCTGTCTGAGAAGGAAGTCAACACATGGTTGGCAAGAGATAAATTTCTAATGACATTGTCTGAGCACTTGGAAACAGCCTTCTTAAAGCCACACCTGACCCCAGACTTTATAATTAGATAAGCCAATATGTTCATGTTTGTTTCCCCTAAGTTATTATGATCTGGATTTATATAACTTTCACAAAGCCATCCCACGTTCCAAGACTGCTGACCTCATACAAGTCTTTGGCTCAGCTGTCTGTCTCTCTTCTGTTCCCCATCACCTGTGACAAGATCATTTTCCAATTTCCAAACTGTTCATAATTATATTTGCTGCTATGGTTACAAGCCTAATGAGATTTCATGAGACAGTACTCAGCATGTCCTTAGAGATTTGGGGGAGACATAATTCTTCCCAAGCTTAACATGGACCTGAAGCACTGGGTTCTACTACTCAAAGTGTGGACCAATAGTATTGGCATCACCTGGGAGCTTGTTAGAAATGCAGAGTCTCAGCCCACCCCAGACCTGCTGAATCAGAATTTACGTCTTAACAAGATCCCCAGGTGATTCATGCACACAGTTTAAGAAGTTCTGATCTAAAACATACATCATATAGTGAGAAAAAACCACCACCTAGGAGTTAGGAGACTGGTCCTGCAGTTCTCCCTTGGCTTTGATTTCCTCACCTGTGAGATGAGAAGATTGGACTATTTCACAGACTTACTCCAGCCTGGACTTTCCAAGATGCTCATATATTGAGGTCCTTGGATCAAAATTGGAGCCCTGGTGGCACAGTGGTTAAGAGCTCAGGTTGCTAACCAAAAGGTCGGCAGTTTGAATTCATTAGCCGCTCCTTGGAAACCCTATGGGGCAGTTCTACTCTGTCCTATAGGATCACTAAGAGTCAGAATTGACTCAACAGCAACAAGTTTTTTGGATCAAATAGACTGGGACAGCCGAGTGTTCAGACTAACAACAAAGACAGGGAGTAAAAAATAAAAGGGTTCCACTATCAGTCAGACAGCAACTAGTTGGACCCCATGTATGATCTGACGTCCACCTCCAACTTGAGACAATTTCTCATTTTATAGATGACCAAAACAAAGCCAGAGAGGTTACCTGACTTGCAAAATGCCACATAGTACAGGCATGGCAGATCAGGGACGAGAACGTAGATTAGAGCTGAGAAGATGTTACATGAATGAGTCAAAGATTACACACAACTGTTGATAATATTCCTTCAGAATCTTTTTATTTCTGTAAGATTAGTGGTAATGCTCTTCCATTCCTAACCTTAGTAATTTGAGTCTTCTCTTTTCTTTCTTGATCATTCTAAAAGGATCATCAATATTTTTTAAAAAACAAATTTATTTCATTGATTTTCCACTAGTCTCTATTTCATTTCTTTCTACTCTAATCTTTATTATTTCCTTCCTTCTGTTTGTTTTAGGTTTAGTTTGCTCTTCTTTTTTTTTTTTTTTTTTCTAATTTCTTAAGGAGAAAGGTTGGGTTATTGGTTTGAGATTTTTCTTCTTTTTTAACATAGGCATTTACAGCTATAACTTTTCCTTTCAGCACTGATTTTCTTGCATCCTCTAAGTTTTAGTATGTTGGGTTGTCATTTGTCTGAAAGTATTTTCTAATTTTCCTTGTGATTTCTTCTTTGTTCCTTTGGGTATTAAGGAGTGTTGTTTAATTTTAGCATAATTGTGAATTTCCCAAACTTCCTCCTGTTATTCATTTCTGATTTCATTCTATTGCGATTGGTTACCAAGTGCTGTTGTAATAGAAATACCATGAGTGGGGGTGCTGGGTTACCACTACAAACAATTCTGATCAGGGCCATAATAATGGACCCTGATAGAACAGGAGAAAAATGCAGAAGAGAACTCAAATGCTTAAAAAGTCCAGATTTACTGGACCAGTTGAGATACTGTGATGGTTAAGGTTCCGTGTCGACTTGCCTGGGCCATGATTCTCAGAGGTTTGGCAGTAATAATGTAGTTTGGCAGTTATGTAATGATGTAATCACCTCCATAATGAGATCTGATATAATATACTCACCTCCATGATGAGATCTGCTATGAGCAGCCAATCAGCTGAAAGCTAGTTTCCTTGGGGGTGTGGTCTGCATCCAATATACATGCACTTTTTGGCAAAGCTGGCTCACTTTTGCTCACTTTGGATCCTGCATCTGACCTCCAGCTCTTGGGAATTGAACTAGCAGCTTACCTTCCTATCTTAGGATTCATCAGCCTCTGCAGCCTGTGAGCCAGAGGCCTGCCATCTGACCTGCCAATCTAGGGTTCATCAGCTATGTGAGACCAGAGAAGCCTCCAACTTGACTCTTGGACTTGGGACTTACCAACCTCTACAACCATGTGAGCCATTTCCTTGATATAAATCTCTCCTCTCTCTCTCTCTCTCTCTCTCTCTCTATATATATATATATGTATATATGCTTCACTGGTTTTGCTTCTCTAGAGAACCCAGCCTAAGACAGATACTCTTTAATCCTTGAACTGGAACTAGCCCCTGAGGTCACCTTTTAGTGAAATGATAGATCGGCACACAAAATAAAGGATATTATCCATGAATACAGTGATCCTTTAAAAAAAACATTTGTATGAGACCAAAAGGTCAACTACTACTCTGAGGCAAAGATGAGAAGATAAAAGGGCAGGGAAACTACAGCACTAGGAACAGAACAACCAGACGCAATTAAAGGGAATGTTGACACATTGTAAAAAATGTAACTAATGTCACTGAACAACTTGTGTAGAAATTGCCAAGTGGGAACCTAATTTGCTGTGTAAACTTTCACCAAAAACACAATAAAATATTATTAAAAAAAGAAATAACATGAGTTTGTGGCTTTAAAGAACAGAAATTTATTTTCTCATGGTTCGGGAGGCCAGAAGTATGTGGTGTGGCTCTAGGGGAAGGTCCTTCCTTGTGGGTAGCCCTGGGAGTTCTCTGGAGTTCCTTGGCATTCCTTGAGGATTCCTTGGTGTCTGTCTTCCCCCAGTGTGTCTTTAAATGCCTTGCACCAATAAGTTTCCCAGACTTTGCTGAGAGACTTTCTACCTGTGTTGGGATTATCCTTCAATGCTCTGGCAGCAGTTTACAACAATGCCTTAGTCTTCATCTCCTGCTTGTACAGAGCCTCCAGGTCAGCCGGAGTCGCAAGCTAAGGGCCTTCTCAGGTTTTCCTGGGCATTCGCACAGCCCTATGCATGTGTGTGACCTTCTAGCATCCCAGGAATATGGCAGAGCTTTTCAAATATCCCTATGAACATCTCACTCCCCAACTTTTTCTTTTTAGGTCTTTGGTCTTCTAGTTTGCTGCAACTGTCATCTCTGTATCAGGCAGCTGTTATGTTAAACAATTGCCACTGATTATTTTTGACAAATGCTCTGGGAAAAAGGTGCTGAGTAACCTCTGAGTCAGGTAAAATAAAGTCAAATAAATGCAAGCCCTGTGAGTTGTGATTTCTAGGGAATCGCCAGGCAGAACAAAACCCAAAACAACCAAACCCGTTGCTGTCAAGTCAATTCTGACTAATAGCAACCCTATAGGATAGAGTAGAACTGCCCTGTAGGGTTTCTAAGGAGCAGCTGGTGACTCAAACTGTTGACCTTTGGGTTAGCAGGCAAGCTCTTAACCACTGTACCACCATGACTCACAGAACAAATACTGACAATTCTGTGGTTAGGGGGCTTTAGGGAGCTCCAAACTTATTATTTCCCTTCCAATGACTGCTAGGCTACTGGTTTTCATGGGTATCATTATTATGAGGCTGTTGGTTCTCAAGGCTACAATAGAGCTAAGGAATGGGGGATGGGAATAGGGCAAATTAAAACACCACGAACCTCGGTGTTCTTACACAAGATTCAGCTGCTTTTTTTGAATAAATGCTCCTAGGATTATTATAATCCTTTGATTAATTTCCAGAGTTCTGAAGACATGTTCTCCTTATTTTTAGGGAGAAAGAAATTTTTGGTGGCTCTCCTATAATCATAATTTTATAATTAAAATGGTATCTTCAACAGGCCTCCTACCCAGAGGTCATCTTTCACAACTCACTTTTCAGTTTTAATTTTAGTTGCTCTTCTTAGCACACTGCAGAAAAACAAAGGGGCTAAAAATACACTTCAGGGAATCTTATTTTTTCTCATCTATAAAAGTCAATGCCATTTTAGTAGGCAGAACAAGTAAGTTTTAGAAGGGCCAAGGATTTATGGGCTAGGACATTGAAGACAGAACACTGCAGTCCACCAAACCAGGAGTGCCTGCTTAAATGCATTTTAGAATAATTTTAATATGTCCATTTTTTAATAGAATAATAAATTCACATGCAAAAAATAATAATAACTTATAAAAGATTTTACCTTACTTCTTATCCTTCCCAGATGTAACAATCTATCAATCATTTGGGTTTAATTTCCTCATGGTGTTTACAACCTTAATTTTAAATAATATACTTAAACTTCTATTTCTTGATTCATCAGCTTTAAATAATATTAACTACCCTTTACGAAAGACAACAACATGATCTAATAGGTTCTTTCTCCCTTATTCCCAAACTCCAAGCTTTGTTATTTCTGCTATTTTTGGTTTTTCTGTTGGTTAACTTTATAACTTTAAATAACATAACAAAATCTTTTTTTCCTATAAACTCAATACCAATTCTTTTAACTCCTTACCATACAAAATGAGTAAATTGTGGCTTCTACATTATACACCAGCTCACTACCCTACCCTCTTCCTCAGCACCTTTCCTCTACCTCCCAAATTCTGTCAGCTCTACTACCACTTTCATATATTAGGCCTTATAACATTTAGATTCTTTTAGATAAACATAATTCTTTCATGCTTAAACTACAGATTGATTCTAAACTTTTTGGAAATCGATACAGACCATTTATAGCACTAACAACAAAAAAAAAAAAAACCCGTTGCCATCGAGTAGATTCTGACTCACAGCAACCCTATAGGACAGAGTAGAACTTCCCCACAGGGTTTCCAAGAAGCAGTTGTTGGTTTCAAACCGCCAGCCTTTTGGTCAACAGCTAAGTTCTTAACCACTGCGCCACCAGGGCTCCATTTATAGCATTGTGAGCATATTAATAGAATTCACTGCAGAATGGTGGTAGAGTGGTGAATCTTTAAAGAAGAAGTAATCCTGTGGCACTAAAACTGCACACAAAGAAAATTAGCAAAGAGGAAGGGTTGGATGGGTGATCTTTCCTTAAACTCCACCAAAAATTGCTCAGAATTGCATTATGTTATAATTGGCTTTATATTTGGACCAAAAATATGTAGTATAGGATTTTGTTTTTCCTGGCGTTTATAGGGGACTTTTATTTTTATTGCTGGCAGGAAATCTCAATACCATCATCAGCATAACACTAAGATTGTAAATTTATAATTACACTATTTGTTAAATGATCTAATTTGCACTGATTTATTTCTAAACCTGCTTGCTAGCTTAATCCTGGGAAATAAATTCTGTATTAGTCCTAATATTTCATAAATCTCTAGTCTTCTTGCTTTTTGTTGGTGCCTTTGTGACCTGTTGTTGTTTTGTTGGTGTGCATTCTCCAGAAATTTTTTTATTTGTTGAAAGAGAGCATGGGAAGTGAACTTCTTGAGTCTGTGCATGTCTGGAAATGTTGTTATTTTGCTTTTCATGCTTGTTTAACATTTTGGCTTGGTACAGACTTACGGGAGTCTGTGGGTTGTGCAAACAGTTAAGGGCTAGGCTACTACTAACCATAAGGTTGGTGGTTTGAACTCACTCAGAGACACCTCGGAAGAAAGGTCTGGTGATCTTCTTCTGAAAGGTCACAGCCATAAAAACCCTATGGAGCACAATTCTACTCTGACATAAATAGGGCTGCCATAAGTTGGAACAGACTCAACGGCAACTGGTTTGAATTTTTTATGGACTTACACCTGAAATTTATTTTTCCTCCAATATTTGAAGACTTGTTCTATTGCCCCTACTATCTAGATCTACTGATGAAAACTATGATGTCAATGTGATTTTATTCCTTAGCAGGCAACCAGATTTTTCTCCTCTACGGAAGCTTCTAAGATCTTACCCAGAGAAAGTGGAAAATTATGCAAAAGAAGAAGTATATCGTATTTTTTTGCAAATAACACACCCACGTAAATAATGTGCTCACACATACAACACTTAAGAGAATAATGATGGGGGGTGCATGGTTGGCAAAAAAACATATAACGTGTGTGTTATTTCTGTAAAAATATGGCAATCATTGGTATGGTACTAACTTGTCAGTGAACAATATTTATCTAGTCACATTAATGTCTGGGTGATTTTTTTTAACAAAAGGTTGTTGTATTGAGGGCATAAGAAGAGAGCTTGATTATCATCTGCCATAACAGGAAGTCAAAAGATAGTCTAGTTTATAAATCAGGAAATAGCAATATCTGCATATTATTTAGAAACAAAAAAGAATTTACCAAAGGGAAAAGCTTGTATCATTGAAAATGGCTGGCTCTGGGGAATAGAATGTAGATAAAAATGTATAAACAAATATGTAATATAATGTTAAGAGAAGAAAAGTGCTATGAAGAAAAATTAAGTGGGGTAAAAAGATAAATAATGACAGTAAGGTGGAGTTAGCAATTTTAGATAGGGTTATCAAGGAAAGTTCCTTTGAAAAAGTGGCATTTTAGGAGGTAAGACATAAGAGTATCTGAGGAAATAGTGTTCCAGGCAGAGGCAACAGCAAGTGCAAAGGCTCTGAAGTACAACTGTACACCAATGTACAACAAGAAGGGCAATGTGGTTGGAATGGAGTGAAGCAGAGGGAGAGTGTTTGGAGATTAGTTTGGAGAGGTGGCCAGTAGCCTGATCTTGTAGGTTAAAGGAAGGACTCCTAAGTGTGATGGGAGTTATTGAAAGTTTTCAGCAAGGAAATGGTATCATCAAATTTTGCCCTTTAAAAGGATCATTGTGGCAACTATGTGGAGAAACACAGGTTAGGAGACAAGGTAGGGGTCTACAATAATAGCCAAGGTGAGAGAGGATGGTGGCTTAAACTAAGGTGATGTCTGTGGAAGTGTTGAGAAGTGGTTTACTTTGGAAAATATATTGAAAGTAAAGCAATAGTTGCTCATGGAACAAATGTGCATGTGAAAGAGATCAGTGAAAGAAGACTACAAAGTTTTCATCCTGAGGAACTAGATGAATGTAGTTGCCATTTGCTAATATGGGGAACATTGGGGAGGAGAATCATTTTGGAGTTAAAAAAATCACAAGTTCTACTTGGACATGGTAGGTTAGATGTCTATATTTGCCTTATATTTAGCTGCAGGTATTGAGTAGGAAGTTGGATACACAAGCTAGAGTTCAGGAGAGAAATCAGGGCTGCATATGTAAATATGGGAGAATCAACATATAAATGCTACTGAAGGCCATTGATCTGGATAAACTCACCAAGAAATTAGTGTCTGGAGAGGAGAGAAGTTCCAAGAACTGAGCCCTTAGAGTTAGGAAGATGAAACAAGGTCAGCATAGGAGAGAGAAACTAAGATGCTTCTGATTTTGCCAGTTTGGATGATGGACACATGGTAAGACTGTTAATTAAAAGTATAAGAAGAAATGCATATTCTCAGAGTGGGTGGAATCAACTGACACATATGTATGTTCAGTTTTCAGTGCCTTTGAGTCATCCAGATGAGAGTGTACAGTAAGAAGCTAGAAATATGGCTCTGAAATTTACAAGTGAAGTTGGGGCTAGGAATATGAATTTGACAATCATACATATATAAATGATGGTTAAACTCAACAGTATGGATCAGATTTTTTTGAAGGCAACATGTGAAGGAGGAAATGGGACGTTGTGTTCTCTTGATGTACCATTGTCAGTACAGAAATCTGGAAGACCAATCAAAATTTTGTGGTGTCTAATATTGGATTTAGAATGGGAAGTTCTCAGTACCTAGTCCAACTCCACTGCCAATTCTCTGTGTGATTAATCCTCAAGTATTAATTAGGAATTAAAGAAATAATTGCTATTTTATATACTTCAGAGAGTTCTGGTGAGAATAAAATGATGTGTGATAGTGCTTTGTAACTTTTACAAAGGGCTATACAAATGTTTGATTTTATTCTCTTTGGCTTAGAGTGCAAAAGCTTTCATGGTGGAGTCAGGACATATTCCATGGACATATGGAGCTCCCAGGGGGGTTGTGTAGGGCTCAGGGAAACGTCCAGCTTAACCTTCTGGGCACTACAATTTTGCTGGTCCAATCCATCTGCTATAGAAAATAAAGAGCCAACAAAAAAAGGAGAAACAGAGGTGAGGACACTTGATAAAGATAGCTTTAAGAAATGGAAGGAGTGGTACACAGTGTCAGGTGATCCCAGAAGGCAAGGAAGATGAAGTTGGTTGGACATGACCAAAAGGTCACTGAGGCTATCCACTAAGTTATTGGAGTGTGCCTTCCCCACCCTCGTGCCTGTTAGCTGGTAGAACTGCCCCACCTCTCACTGCCAGTATCAATAGAATGACCACAGATATCCTTGCTCAGTTCCCAGCCATATTCTGAATCATGCACCTCAACCCAACTCAACATGATCCTCACCCCTGGAGTTCCTGGCCCTTGGAATCAATTCCTGTTTGAGATTTCATATCATCTTCTCATTACCAATGGTCCACATTGCATTTTGTTCTGATCTCCAGCTGAGCCTCTCTATTATATTTTGAGTGGACCTTCTGGCTCAGTTCTTATTTAAGTTGCTTCTTAGGCATTGACCTCTGAATTTGCTCCTTGATTGTATTTTGCACCCTCTTCTTTTGCAGTGTTGTTTCTGTTTACTCCAGGTAATCTTCTCGCCAGCCCAGACCCCTCCCTTGGAATTCACCCCCAAGCAAACCTTGTGTTCAGTGACCCATAGCTCATCCCATTAGCAAATGGAATCCTGAAACTGCTAATATGAAAAGACATACACGAATGACAATATGTTGTGTTAGAGAGGTTAGCAGTAAAGGGAGGGAGTAAAGCCTGATGGGGCTAGAAGAGTGTGTACTAAAACATTGTGATTGTTGAAAAGGAAAATTAATAACAGACATCTTACTTTGATTTTAAGGTTTTTCTTAGCCACAAAACCAGCCAGGCCAGGGGCACCTAGTAACTGATAAACTGAACTCAGTAAAAGGAGGAAGGCAGGGTTCAGTCAATCATGTTAAGGTTAGCCAGTGGTTTATCTTCTATTCTTCTCTCTCCCCTTCTCTGTATAAGCTTTGTTCTAACCAGCCTACGTAGAGCCATTTGCTTTTTTTTTTTTTTTTGTTTTCGGGAAACAGAATGATCTTCCTATATGCACACAGAATGACTGCTTGGAATAAAACTTATGGTTCAATTTCTTTGAGTTCTGATTATTTTTAACAGTTTTGGTGTCAGAAGTGTGATCCAGAGACTACTGAAGTGTCCTATTCTTGCTGAGGGGTAACCAAATACGGTATCAAACAAGGGCCCCCTGCACCCAATTTTTCCCTTACTGTGTCTGGGGAACTTGGTAAATCTTTCCTGGGTTTGAATTTCACTCCTTTTGTGTTGAACTCTCTGGGTTTATATCTAAGCAGTTATGGATGTCCTCTTCCTTGTTAAGTTACTCTTTTGCTCTGTCTGTTTGGGGAAATGGATTCCGATCTGCTATCTTTTTCTTTCCACTTTGAGGCCTTTTTGTTTGGTGCACAGATATCATAAGGAGTTCCCATTTGCATTTATTTGAATATTTGCCCCTGACCAGGCGCAAGGGGTATCAGATTTGATCCAATGGAGGCCTCAGTTAATTTTATTTGAAAACTTATTCCAGACTGGGTGCAAGGGGTATTGAGTTTTATCCAAGGGAGGCCTCAGGGAATTTTTTAAATAGATCATCTGAATGAAAACAGCTTGGAATTGCAGTAGCTACTTGTGTGTGTGTGTGTGTTGCCTTGTTTTGTGCTGTCCTGTTTTAAGAATGTTATGCTACCGTTGATCACCAAAAAAGGAAAATCACAAGATAGAGAACAGGAATATACCTGATAAGCCTGGTTATTCAAGCTTGCTTCAGACTCTGGTGAATTTGGTTCTCACCAAAAATGGTGTCCACTTGGACAAATTTTGTGGTGGGTCACTTATAAGACTGGATGAGACTTTGTCTGAGGACGTTGGTTTTGATCTAAAGACAGCATTCTGTCGTGGTTATTTATTTGTTTCTTTCTTTCTTTCTTTCTTTCTTTTCTGTATGCCATCATGAGGTCGCTCTAAGTCTCAGCTGCAAAAAAAACTACTTCTTGTGCCTGTCTTGTGATTTGGGTTTTCAGTAGCCACTCCAGGAAACTTTAATATCAATTGATTCATTTGAAAAGTGAACTGAAAAAGGATGGATTGTTTATTTAGATCAGTACAACAAGGCTACAGAAAGATAAAAATTGTTCTAAATTTACTTTTCTAAAAGATTCTTTAAAGTGTGCAGCAGATAGGGTTATGAAAATGGGATATTTTCCCACCTCCAGATGATATTATAAAATTAGGTTAAAATAGTCCTTCAAAGAGCTTCATTCTGATTGGTTTAGTGATAAATAAGGGTTTATATAAATTTAGTAGTTCTACTATTCTCAGGAATTAATGAAAGTGAATTTTTTCAAATAAAGGCTTTTATGTCAACTTACAGCAGTTTCCAAGAGTTTTTAACCAACTTAGGCTAGATTGAGTATATGGAATTATTTTTCTTAAGGAAAAAGTGTCAAGGGATTCCTCCTAACAAAGTGGAAATCTTTGAAGATAATACAAATTAAGATAAATAAGGTGGACATTGAGGTTAAAGCAGGAAAAAATGCTGCCTTACTACAGTTATCAGAAACTGGGTAAATCTCCAACATTGAAGAACCATAAACCAGTTTTCACTATTGTAGAGGAATTTTTTTAAAAAAGCCAGGAGACCCCAGACACTACTCACCACAGTCAGATGTAGAACATTTTCTTTATAAACTATGTTATGCCAATTGAGCTAGATGTCCTCTGAGACCATAGTCCTGCTAGTGGCCATCTAAGATACGTCTACTGGTCCCATCCCAGCTGGAACAAAGCAGAATGAAGAAAACCAAAGACACAAGGGAAAGATTAGTCCAAAGGACTAATGGACCACAAGTACTGAAACCTCCACCAGGCTGAGCCCAGAACAACTAGATGGTGCCTGGCTACCACCACCAACTGCTCTGATAGGGATCACAATAGAGGGTCTGGGACAGAGTGGGAGAAAAAAACGTAAAACAAAAGTCAAATTCACAAAAAAAAGGCTAGACTTACTGGTCTGACAAAGACTGAAGAAACCTCAAGAGTATGGCCCCCGGACACCCTTTTAACTCAGTACTGAAGTCACTCCTGAGTTTCACCCTTGAGCCAAAGATTAGGCACATCTATAGGGCAAACAATAACACGTGTGAGGAATGTGATTTGTAGTTCAATCATGTATACGAGACTAAATGGGCACACCAGCCCAAAAGCAAAAACGAGAAGGCAAGAAGGGACAGGAAAACTGGATGAATGGAAACAGGGAACCCAGGAGGAGAAGGGGAGAGTGTTGACATATTGGGGGTTGGCAACCAATGTCACAAAACAATTTGTGTATTAATTGTTTGATGAGAAACTAATCTGTTCTGTAAACTTTCACCTACAGTAAAAATAAATAAATAAATAAAAAGCCAACAGATAAACATCACAATCAGAGTGCATATAAAACGAGGAAAATGTTTCCACTTTTAGCCAGAGAAAAGATGTATGCAACTCTGGGTCTGTTAATGAATGTGTTCGGTTTGTTTTTTGCCACTTTGATAAGTTGTACTATATGGGTGACTAGGAAAAGTTGTATTATGTGTATGTATTTATGAGCCTACTGGTCTGCTAAAAAGGCTTATGTGGGACATATAGTTCATAATTATGCACCTCCTCTCAGTTTTCTCTGTGTAATAGAACTAAATTACTTTTCTTAAAAATATTTGTCCATGGTTGAGACTATACTGAGGAGATACATTATTAGAGAAATACAACTGTGTACATGCTTCTGTTTTTCAAGAAATAGAATTCATGTTTTTTTCTTTCTTTTTTTTCTAAAAGCAATGTCTCTTTGTTTGTTTATTTATTATTTGTCTCCAAATGCCTTTACACTCTTCATACTTACTGATGACATTAAAGAATCTGTGAGTGCGTTGGGCAGGAGGGGTAACTATAAACTTTAACCATATCAGAAATTAAAACTGAGAAACATTTAATTAAAAGGCTCTTTTATTAAATCATTTGGAGATAACAACAATGAATGCACTGCATGTTAATAACCTCTTGATAATATTGTGAGATTAGTTCTGACCTTGCAGACCCTCTGAGATCAAACCTAAATTAAATGTCAATTTGTTCCAGAATATAAGAGCATACTAAAGGACAAAAAACTTGGAAAAAAATTTTATTTACCTTGGTTTATGAAATGTGTTAAAATCTTAGCAAAGTTACTCAATTTCTGTGGTCTTGTTTCCTTGGTTGCCTCTTTATTGCCTCATCTATAATATGAAAGGTTATTCCTTCTCCTGTGTAATCTGCCTAAGAGGCAAATGTTCTGTGTCTTTGAGTTTATGTTAACATTTATACCCTTGATTAAGAAAACCCAGCCTCATGGCTTTTGAAAAAGCTAAACATCTTACTTTTAAAAGTTTGATTGGCACTTAGGTTAAATAGATATCCATCTCAGTGATCTATGCTAAACTCCTGACAACTCTGAAACTTCGTGGAGAGCCACAGAAGATTTGCTCCTGCTTTGCAAGGGGAAAAGTGCTAGGAAAACCATAAGGCTTCTTTAATGTGTCATGAGTTGCCTGAAACGTGATTAAATCAAGAGAAATGCCTAATTTTCTTTGGGTTAGAAACTTATGTGTCAGTGTCTCCTCTTATATTTGGCCTCATATTAGACAACAAGAGCATAATATTATCAGCCATAATTTTAGTTATTTTTTTAGTTGCTAACTTGGTTGCAGCTTTGTTCTTTAATTTAAATCCAGCAGCATCGACATCAAGGGGTTTCAACTGAGGATTTACTCCGCTTACCTCTAGAGTTTTATTAATATTCAGATGTTTAGAAACTTGATAATCTTGGTAAATTCTTGGTATTTCCTAACTCTATGCTTTATATTCATATTATGCTATTCCTCGTGACTATATTATATCTAAAGTTATTTTTATCACTAAGGATTATGGTCCTTCACTTTCAAAAATTAGAAAATAAGGTTAATCACTATGTATAGAGATATTTTATTGAAAGTTTTTTTTTTGATTGACTTATTTTACTTTGCATTACTTTTGTAATGAATTCTCATCTGGTCTTTCACTTGCACGAGTTATTATTAGTAATAAGTTAACCATGGCTATTTTTAAATCTTATCATCTGCATTTGCTCATACTTTGAAGGTGCTTGCAATAAACTACAGGCCAGAGTTTTTTCAACAAAAAAAAACAACAACAAAAAAAAAAACCATTGCAGTCGAGTGGATTCTGACTCATAGTGACCCTATAGGAGAGAGCAGAACTGCCCATAGGTTTTCCAAAGAGCGCCTGGTAGATTTGAACTGCCGACCTTTTGGTTAGCAGCTGAACTCTTAACCACTGCGCCGCCAGGATTTCCCTTTTCACCAAAAAGCATCCATAAAAAGAACTATGCCAGATATTTGGATGTGGACTTCTAAATGGCACTGCATATACCATTGGAATGAATCAAGATTTCCAGAACTTTTGTGGAGAAGCTGATGGATTCACGACTGCTGATCCAGAACAAATGGAACAGAAATTAATCACAGGACTGAGTAGATTGAAGGACTATTATGGGTTCTATATGAAGTATTGCTGATGTTTTGATGTTCTATTTTCTGAATATAAGAAACCCCTTTCTCTTTTCTTCTAAAGTCTATAATGTGTAACAATTTAATAGACTATGTTCTTGCAAACAAAAATGAAACATTTATCTTTTCTCCCTACCTGATCCCTCTGGAACTGGGAAACTCTTAATGCCTGCTCTTATTGTTAGGGCAATATAGTTATTTACATTAAGTTCAATAATTATCTGCACCTCCCCTCCTTGTTAACAAGACATAATTGGAAATCCTGGTTAGATAACCAAGCTTTGACTGGAATATCGTATTTGAGAATGGTGCTCGGAGAATCAGGTATGATCAGACAGTTTTAAGGAACTAAGGTTGACTTTATGAAGCCAATGCTTACAAAGCCCTCCCAGGAAATCTAACCTGGCGCCTGACTTAAATATTCTTAACCTTAAAGATAAGGAAGACCTCTTCCTGGCTGGCTCAGAAAGCTTATGATATTTTGGGACCTCGAAGAAAAAGGAAACTCACCCAAACCTGTGGGTACTGTAGGTGAAATCTAGTGACAAGTTCTTGGCTTGGCTTCCTGGTCTTGAGAGGCTTTTACAAGTTTAATCAGAAGTTCCTTATGAAAGCTTCCAGCAAAGCAATTTTAAAAGGCTATGTGATAAATTATCATTCTTGCTGCACCTACGTAAACAATAATGAACAGCCATATTCTAGATGAAGAAAAACTGCTTTGAAATTGTCTTCTGATTGAGAAGAGAGTGACTGTGGAGAGAAATTTTTTGTTTCAATGGGAAATTACAGCAAGTCCTTGTAGTCTATCGAATTTTGGCTTTTGTCCATTGTCTTTGAGAAACCACAGACTACTAATGAGTTTGCTTTCTAATTGCAGATTAGATTTGTTTTTGTTACATGGATTATGTTGTTCTCTATCTATATATAATCAATTACCCAAAAATAAAATTTGGAAATATGATAGAGATTAAGACTGAAGGTTATCAAACAATTGACTAAACTGCTATCAAATCGGGGTTCATTCACAAATGGAGCATTAATTGGCTGTTCTGTAAAAACCGTGGTACCCATACTTACTAAAATTGGTTTAAACTATATAAAAACACACACACACATATATATATATTGTTGCTGTTGTTATGTGCCATTGAGTTGGTTCCGACTCATAGCAACCCTACGTACTACAGAACAAAACACTGACTCGTCCTGCGCCATCCTCACTATCGTTGTTATGCTTGAACCCATTGTTGCAGCCACTGTGTCAATCCATCTCCTTAAGGGTCTTCCTCTTTTTCACTGACCCTCTACTCTACCAAGCATGATGTCCTTCTCCAGGGACTAATCCTTCCTGATAACATGTCCAAAATATGTAGGACGTAGTCTTGCCATCCTTGTTTCTAAGAAGCATTCTGGTTGTACTTCTTCCAAGACAGATTTGTTCATTCTTTTGGCAGTCCATGATATATTCAATATTCTTATCCAATACCACAATTCAAAGGTGTCAATTCTTCTTCAGTCTTCCTTATTCACTGTCCAGCTTTCACATGTATATGATGCGATTGAAAATACCACGGTGTGGGTCAGGCGCACCTTAGGCTTCAAGGTGACATCTTTGCTTTTCAACACTTTAAAGAAATCTTTTGCAGCAGATTTGCCCAATGCAATGCATCTTTTGATATTTTGATTGCTGTTTCCATGGGTATTGATTGTGGATTTGTGTAAAATGAAATCCTTGACAACTTCAATCTTTTCTCCATGTATCATGATGTTGCTTATTGGTCCAGTTGTGAGGATTTTTGTTTTCTTTATGTTGAGGTGTAATCCATACTGAAGGCTGTGGTCTTTGATCTTCATT